>NW_026682953.1:0-304386 GCF_027887145.1 Ammospiza caudacuta | reverse complement strand
TGCGCTCTTCTTGGCTAGTCCTTCGCAGCTGCTGTGTTCTTGGAACTCAGGGCTTTCTGGTTAATAGACCCTTTCCCTAGGCGTAACTCAAACCTTAAGCCTAGGAAGGAAAATCAGCCTATGGTTCGGGATGGTCTCATGGAAATATCAGTGGTGGCAGCCAAGTTGCGTCACTTTTGCGCTCCCCCTTGGGATGCCTTTCGCAGCTGCAGTGTGCCTGGAGCCCAGGGCTTCCTGGTTTTAAAAGTCCTAGGCCTAAGCCTAACAGTAACCCTAGGAAGGTAAATCAGCCGGGTATTAGGGTTCTTCCTAAGGGAAAAGCCGTGAAAGCAGCCATGTTGTGGCACTTCTGCACTCCCTTTGGGATGCCTTTGGCAGATGAAGTAAGCCTGGAACTCAGGGCTTCCTGGTTAAAGAAATCCAAGCCCTAGGCTGAAGCCTAACCCTAACCCTAGGCAGATAAATCAGCCTAGGTATAGGGATGGTGCCAAGGAAAAAGCTGTGAAAGCTGCCATGTTGTTGCACTTTTGTACTCCCCTTGGGATGCCTTGAACAGCTGCAGTGTGCCTGGAGCTAAGGGCTTCCTAGTTTTAAAAATCCTAGCCCTAGGCCTAAGCCTAACAGTAACCCTGGGAAGGTAAATCAGCCTGGTGTTAGGCGTCTTGCCAAGGAAAAAGCCGTGAAAGCAGCCATGTTGTGGCACTTTTGCACTCCCTTTTGGATGCCTTTCACAGCTGCAGTGTGCCTGGAACTCAGGGCTTCCTGATTTTAAAAATCCTAGCCCTAGGCCGAACCCCAACCCTAAGACGAGAAAGGCAAATCAGCCAGGAATTAGGCATGTCCCCAAGGAAAAAGCTGTGGAGGGCAGGCATGTTGTGGTACTTTTGCGCTCTTCTTGGCTAGTCCTTCGCAGCTGCTGTGTTCTTGGAACTCAGGGCTTTCTGGTTAATAGACCCTTACCCTAGGCGTAACTCAAACCTTAACCCTAGGAAGGAAAATCAGCCTATGGTTCGGGATGGTCTCATGGAAATATCAGTGGTGGCAGCCAAGTTGCGTCACTTTTGCGCTCCCCTTGGGATGCCTGCCTTTCGCAGCTGCAGTGTGCCTGGAGCCCAGGGCTTCCTGGTTTTAAAAGTCCTAGGCCTAAGCCTAACAGTAACCCTAGGAAGGTAAATCAGCCGGGTATTAGGGTTCTTCCTAAGGGAAAAGCCGTGAAAGCAGCCATGTTGTGGCACTTCTGCACTCCCTTTGGGATGCCTTTGGCAGATGAAGTAAGCCTGGAACTCAGGGCTTCCTGGTTAAAAAAATCCAAGCCCTAGGCTGAACCCTAACCCTAACCCTAGGCAGATAAATCAGCCTAGGTATAGGGATGGTGCCAAGGAAAAAGCTGTGAAAGCTGCCATGTTGTTGCACTTTTGTACTCCCCTTGGGATGCCTTGAACAGCTGCAGTGTGCCTGGAGCTAAGGGCTTCCTAGTTTTAAAAATCCTAGCCCTAGGCCTAAGCCTAACAGTAACCCTGGGAAGGTAAATCAGCCTGGTGTTAGGCTTCTTGCCAAGGAAAAAGCCGTGAAAGCAGCCATGTTGTGGCACTTTTGCACTCCCTTTTGGATGCCTTTCACAGCTCCAGTGTGCCTGGAACTCAGGGCTTCCTGATTTTAAAAATCCTAGCCCTAGGCCGAACCCCAACCCTAAGACGAGAAAGGCAAATCAGCCAGGAATTAGGCATGTCCCCAAGGAAAAAGCTGTGGAGGCAGGCATGTTGTGGTACTTTTGCGCTCTTCTTGGCTAGTCCTTCGCAGCTGCTGTGTTCTTGGAACTCAGGGCTTTCTGGTAAATAGAAACCTTACCCTAGGCGTAACTCAAACCTTAACCCTAGGAAGGAAAATCAGCCTATGGTTCGGGATGGTCTCATGGAAATATCAGTGGTGGCAGCCAAGTTGCGTCACATTTGCGCTCCCCTTGGGATGCCTTTCGCAGCTGCAGTGTGCCTGGAGCCCAGGGCTTCCTGGTTTTAAAAGTCCTAGGCCTAAGCCTAACAGTAACCCTAGGAAGGTAAATCAGCCGGGTATTAGGGTTCTTCCTAAGGGAAAAGCCGTGAAAGCAGCCATGTTGTGGCACTTCTGCACTCCCTTTGGGATGCCTTTGGCAGATGAAGTAAGCCTGGAACTCAGGGCTTCCTGGTTAAAAAAATCCAAGCCCTAGGCTGAACCCTAACCCTAACCCTAGGCAGATAAATCAGCCTAGGTATAGGGATGGTGCCAAGGAAAAAGCTGTGAAAGCTGCCATGTTGTTGCACTTTTGTACTCCCCTTGGGATGCCTTGAACAGCTGCAGTGTGCCTGGAGCTAAGGGCTTCCTAGTTTTAAAAATCCTAGCCCTAGGCCTAAGCCTAACAGTAACCCTGGGAAGGTAAATCAGCCTGGTGTTAGGCGTCTTGCCAAGGAAAAAGCCGTGAAAGCAGCCATGTTGTGGCACTTTTGCACTCCCTTTTGGATGCCTTTCACAGCTGCAGTGTGCCTGGAACTCAGGGCTTCCTGCTTTTAAAAATCCTAGCCCTAGGCCGAACCCCAACCCTAAGACGAGAAAGGCAAATCAGCCAGGAATTAGGCATGTCCCCAAGGAAAAAGCTGTGGAGGCAGGCATGTTGTGGTACTTTTGCGCTCTTCTTGGCTAGTCCTTCGCAGCTGCTGTGTTCTTGGAACTCAGGGCTTTCTGGTAAATAGAAACCCTTACCCTAGGCGTAACTCAAACTTTAACCCTAGGAAGGAAAATCAGCCTATGGTTCGGGATGGTCTCATGGAAATATCAGTGGTGGCAGCCAAGTTGCGTCACTTTTTGCGCTCCCCTTGGGATGCCTTTCGCAGCTGCAGTGTGCCTGGAGCCCAGGGCTTCCTGGTTTTAAAAGTCCTAGGCCTAAGCCTAACAGTAACCCTAGGAAGGTAAATCAGCCGGGTATTAGGGTTCTTCCTAAGGGAAAAGCCGTGAAAGCAGCCATGTTGTGGCACTTCTGCACTCCCTTTGGGATGTCTTTGGCAGATGAAGTAAGCCTGGAACTCAAGGCTTCCTGGTTAAAAAAATCCAAGCCCTAGGCTGAACCCTAACCCTAACCCTAGGCAGATAAATCAGCCTAGGTATAGGGATGGTGCCAAGGAAAAAGCTGTGAAAGCTGCCATGTTGTTGCACTTTTGTACTCCCCTTGGGATGCCTTGAACAGCTGCAGTGTGCCTGGAGCTAAGGGCTTCCTAGTTTTAAAAATCCTAGCCCTAGGCCTAAGCCTAACAGTAACCCTGGGAAGGTAAATCAGCCTGGTGTTAGGCGTCTTGCCAAGGAAAAAGCCGTGAAAGCAGCCATGTTGTGGCACTTTTGCACTCCCTTTTGGATGCCTTTCACAGCTCCAGTGTGCCTGGAACTCAGGGCTTCCTGCTTTTAAAAATCCTAGCCCTAGGCCGAACCCCAACCCTAAGACGAGAAAGGCAAATCAGCCAGGAATTAGGCATGTCCCCAAGGAAAAAGCTGTGGAGGCAGGCATGTTGTGGTACTTTTGCGCTCTTCTTGGGTAGTCCTTCGCAGCTGCTGTGTTCTTGGAACTCAGGGCTTTCTGGTTAATAGACCCTTACCCTAGGCGTAACTCAAACCTTAACCCTAGGAAGGAAAATCAGCCTATGGTTCGGGATGGTCTCATGGAAATATCAGTGGTGGCAGCCAAGTTGCGTCACTTTTGCGCTCCCCTTGGGATGCCTTTCGCAGCTGCAGTGTGCCTGGAGCCCAGGGCTTCCTGGTTTTAAAAGTCCTAGGCCTAAGCCTAACAGTAACCCTAGGAAGGTAAATCAGCCGGGTATTAGGGTTCTTCCTAAGGGAAAAGCCGTGAAAGCAGCCATGTTGTGGCACTTCTGCACTCCCTTTGGGATGCCTTTGGCAGATGAAGTAAGCCTGGAACTCAGGGCTTCCTGGTTAAAGAAATCCAAGCCCTAGGCTGAACCCTAACCCTAACCCTAGGCAGATAAATCAGCCTAGGTATAGGGATGGTGCCAAGGAAAAAGCTGTGAAAGCTGCCATGTTGTTGCACTTTTGTACTCCCCTTGGGATGCCTTGAACAGCTGCAGTGTGCCTGGAGCTAAGGGCTTCCTAGTTTTAAAAATCCTAGCCCTAGGCCTAAGCCTAACAGTAACCCTGGGAAGGTAAATCAGCCTGGTGTTAGGCATCTTGCCAAGGAAAAAGCCGTGAAAGCAGCCATGTTGTGGCACTTTTGCACTCCCTTTTGGATGCCTTTCACAGCTCCAGTGTGCCTGGAACTCAGGGCTTCCTGATTTTAAAAATCCTAGCCCTAGGCCGAACCCCAACCCTAAGACGAGAAAGGCAAATCAGCCAGGAATTAGGCATGTCCCCAAGGAAAAAGCTGTGGAGGCAAGCATGTTGTGCTACTTTTGCGCTCTTCTTGGCTAGTCCTTCGCAGCTGCTGTGTTCTTGGAACTCAGGGCTTTCTGGTTAATAGACCCTTACCCTAGGCGTAACTCAAACCTTAACCCTAGGAAGGAAAATCAGCCTATGGTTCGGGATGGTCTCATGGAAATATCAGTGGTGGCAGCCAAGTTGCGTCACTTTTGCGCTCCCCTTGGGATGCCTTTTGCAGCTGCAGTGTGCCTGGAGCCCAGGGCTTCCTGGTTTTAAAAGTCCTAGGCCTAAGCCTAACAGTAACCCTAGGAAGGTAAATCAGCCGGGTATTAGGGTTCTTCCTAAGGGAAAAGCCGTGAAAGCAGCCATGTTGTGGCACTTCTCCACTCCCTATGGGATGCCTTTGGCAGATGAAGTAAGCCTGGAACTCAGGGCTTCCTGGTCAAAAAAATCCAAGCCCTAGGCTGAACCCTAACCCTAACCCTAGGCAGATAAATCAGCCTAGGTATAGGGATGGTGCCAAGGAAAAAGCTGTGAAAGCTGCCATGTTGTTGCACTTTTGTACTCCCCTTGGGATGCCTTGAACAGCTGCAGTGTGCCTGGAGCTAAGGGCTTCCTAGTTTTAAAAATCCTAGCCCTAGGCCTAAGCCTAACAGTAACCCTGGGAAGGTAAATCAGCCTGGTGTTAGGCTTCTTGCCAAGGAAAAAGCCGTGAAAGCAGCCATGTTGTGGCACTTTTGCACTCCCTTTTGGATGCCTTTCACAGCTCCAGTGTGCCTGGAACTCAGGGCTTCCTGATTTTAAAAATCCTAGCCCTAGGCCGAACCCCAACCCTAAGACGAGAAAGGCAAATCAGCCAGGAATTAGGCATGTCCCCAAGGAAAAAGCTGTGGAGGCAGGCATGTTGTGGTACTTTTGCGCTCTTCTTGGGTAGTCCTTCGCAGCTGCTGTGTTCTTGGAACTCAGGGCTTTCTGGTTAATAGACCCTTACCCTAGGCGTAACTCAAACCTTAAGCCTAGGAAGGAAAATCAGCCTATGGTTCGGGATGGTCTCATGGAAATATCAGTGGTGGCAGCCAAGTTGCGTCACTTTTGCGCTCCCCTTGGGATGCCTGCCTTTCGCAGCTGCAGTGTGCCTGGAGCCCAGGGCTTCCTGGTTTTAAAAGTCCTAGGCCTAAGCCTAACAGTAACCCTAGGAAGGTAAATCAGCCGGGTATTAGGGTTCTTCCTAAGGGAAAAGCCGTGAAAGCAGCCATGTTGTGGCACTTCTGCACTCCCTTTGGGATGCCTTTGGCAGATGAAGTAAGCCTGGAACTCAGGGCTTCCTGGTTAAAAAAATCCAAGCCCTAGGCTGAACCCTAACCCTAACCCTAGGCAGATAAATCAGCCTAGGTATAGGGATGGTGCCAAGGAAAAAGCTGTGAAAGCTGCCATGTTGTTGCACTTTTGTACTCCCCTTGGGATGCCTTGAACAGCTGCAGTGTGCCTGGAGCTAAGGGCTTCCTAGTTTTAAAAATCCTAGCCCTAGGCCTAAGCCTAACAGTAACCCTGGGAAGGTAAATCAGCCTGGTGTTAGGCTTCTTGCCAAGGAAAAAGCCGTGAAAGCAGCCATGTTGTGGCACTTTTGCACTCCCTTTTGGATGCCTTTCACAGCTCCAGTGTGCCTGGAACTCAGGGCTTCCTGATTTTAAAAATCCTAGCCCTAGGCCGAACCCCAACACTAAGACGAGAAAGGCAAATCAGCCAGGAATTAGGCATGTCCCCAAGGAAAAAGCTGTGGAGGCAGGCATGTTGTGGTACTTTTGCGCTCTTCTTGGCTAGTCCTTCGCAGCTGCTGTGTTCTTGGAACTCAGGGCTTTCTGGTAAATAGAAACCTTACCCTAGACGTAACTCAAACCTTAACCCTAGGAAGGAAAATCAGCCTATGGTTCGGGATGGTCTCATGGAAATATCAGTGGTGGCAGCCAAGTTGCGTCACATTTGCGCTCCCCTTGGGATGCCTTTCGCAGCTGCAGTGTGCCTGGAGCCCAGGGCTTCCTGGTTTTAAAAGTCCTAGGCCTAAGCCTAACAGTAACCCTAGGAAGGTAAATCAGCCGGGTATTAGGGTTCTTCCTAAGGGAAAAGCCGTGAAAGCAGCCATGTTGTGGCACTTCTGCACTCCCTTTGGGATGCCTTTGGCAGATGAAGTAAGCCTGGAACTCAGGGCTTCCTGGTTAAAAAAATCCAAGCCCTAGGCTGAACCCTAACCCTAACCCTAGGCAGATAAATCAGCCTAGGTATAGGGATGGTGCCAAGGAAAAAGCTGTGAAAGCTGCCATGTTGTTGCACTTTTGTACTCCCCTTGGGATGCCTTGAACAGCTGCAGTGTGTCTGGAGCTAAGGGCTTCCTAGTTTTAAAAATCCTAGCCCTAGGCCTAAGCCTAACAGTAACCCTGGGAAGGTAAATCAGCCTGGTGTTAGGCGTCTTGCCAAGGAAAAAGCCGTGAAAGCAGCCATGTTGTGGCACTTTTGCACTCCCTTTTGGATGCCTTTCACAGCTCCAGTGTGCCTGGAACTCAGGGCTTCCTGCTTTTAAAAATCCTAGCCCTAGGCCGAACCCCAACCCTAAGACGAGAAAGGCAAATCAGCCAGGAATTAGGCATGTCCACAAGGAAAAAGCTGTGGAGGCAGGCATGTTGTGGTACTTTTGCGCTCTTCTTGGCTAGTCCTTCGCAGCTGCTGTGTTCTTGGAACTCAGGGCTTTCTGGTAAATAGAAACCCTTACCCTAGGCGTAACTCAAACCTTAACCCTAGGAAGGAAAATCAGCCTATGGTTCGGGATGGTCTCATGGAAATATCAGTGGTGGCAGCCAAGTTGCGTCACTTTTGCGCTCCCCTTGGGATGCCTTTCGCAGCTGCAGTGTGCCTGGAGCCCAGGGCTTCCTGGTTTTAAAAGTCCTAGGCCTAAGCCTAACAGTAACCCTAGGAAGGTAAATCAGCCGGGTATTAGGGTTCTTCCTAAGGGAAAAGCCGTGAAAGCAGCCATGTTGTGGCACTTCTGCACTCCCTTTGGGATGTCTTTGGCAGATGAAGTAAGCCTGGAACTCAAGGCTTCCTGGTTAAAAAAATCCAAGCCCTAGGCTGAACCCTAACCCTAACCCTAGGCAGATAAACCAGCCTAGGTATAGGGATGGTGCCAAGGAAAAAGCTGTGAAAGCTGCCATGTTGTTGCACTTTTGTACTCCCCTTGGGATGCCTTGAACAGCTGCAGTGTGCCTGGAGCTAAGGGCTTCCTAGTTTTAAAAATCCTAGCCCTAGGCCTAAGCCTAACAGTAACCCTGGGAAGGTAAATCAGCCTGGTGTTAGGCGTCTTGCCAAGGAAAAAGCCGTGAAAGCAGCCATGTTGTGGCACTTTTGCACTCCCTTTTGGATGCCTTTCACAGCTGCAGTGTGCCTGGAACTCAGGGCTTCCTGCTTTTAAAAATCCTAGCCCTAGGCCGAACCCCAACCCTAAGACGAGAAAGGCAAATCAGCCAGGAATTAGGCATGTCCCCAAGGAAAAAGCTGTGGAGGCAGGCATGTTGTGGTACTTTTGCGCTCTTCTTGGCTAGTCCTTCGCAGCTGCTGTGTTCTTGGAACTCAGGGCTTTCTGGTTAATAGACCCTTACCCTAGGCGTAACTCAAACCTTAACCCTAGGAAGGAAAATCAGCCTATGGTTCGGGATGGTCTCATGGAAATATCAGTGGTGGCAGCCAAGTTGCGTCACTTTTGCGCTCCCCTTGGGATGCCTTTCGCAGCTGCAGTGTGCCTGGAGCCCAGGGCTTCCTGGTTTTAAAAGTCCTAGGCCTAAGCCTAACAGTAACCCTAGGAAGGTAAATCAGCCGGGTATTAGGGTTCTTCCTAAGGGAAAAGCCGTGAAAGCAGCCATGTTGTGGCACTTCTGCACTCCCTTTGGGATGCCTTTGGCAGATGAAGTAAGCCTGGAACTCAGGGCTTCCTGGTTAAAGAAATCCAAGCCCTAGGCTGAACCCTAACCCTAACCCTAGGCAGATAAATCAGCCTAGGTATAGGGATGGTGCCAAGGAAAAAGCTGTGAAAGCTGCCATGTTGTTGCACTTTTGTACTCCCCTTGGGATGCCTTGAACAGCTGCAGTGTGCCTGGAGCTAAGGGCTTCCTAGTTTTAAAAATCCTAGCCCTAGGCCTAAGCCTAACAGTAACCCTGGGAAGGTAAATCAGCCTGGTGTTAGGCGTCTTGCCAAGGAAAAAGCCGTGAAAGCAGCCATGTTGTGGCACTTTTGCACTCCCTTTTGGATGCCTTTCACAGCTGCAGTGTGCCTGGAACTCAGGGCTTCCTGATTTTAAAAATCCTAGCCCTAGGCCGAACCCCAACCCTAAGACGAGAAAGGCAAATCAGCCAGGAATTAGGCATGTCCCCAAGGAAAAAGCTGTGGAGGCAGGCATGTTGTGGTACTTTTGCGCTCTTCTTGGCTAGTCCTTCGCAGCTGCTGTGTTCTTGGAACTCAGGGCTTTCTGGTTAATAGACCCTTACCCTAGGCGTAACTCAAACCTTAACCCTAGGAAGGAAAATCAGCCTATGGTTCGGGATGGTCTCATGGAAATATCAGTGGTGGCAGCCAAGTTGCGTCACTTTTGCGCTCCCCTTGGGATGCCTTTCGCAGCTGCAGTGTGCCTGGAGCCCAGGGCTTCCTGGTTTTAAAAGTCCTAGGCCTAAGCCTAACAGTAACCCTAGGAAGGTAAATCAGCCGGGTATTAGGGTTCTTCCTAAGGGAAAAGCCGTGAAAGCAGCCATGTTGTGGCACTTCTGCACTCCCTTTGGGATGCCTTTGGCAGATGAAGTAAGCCTGGAACTCAGGGCTTCCTGGTTAAAAAAATCCAAGCCCTAGGCTGAACCCTAACCCTAACCCTAGGCAGATAAATCAGCCTAGGTATAGGGATGGTGCCAAGGAAAAAGCTGTGAAAGCTGCCATGTTGTTGCACTTTTGTACTCCCCTTGGGATGCCTTGAACAGCTGCAGTGTGCCTGGAGCTAAGGGCTTCCTAGTTTTAAAAATCCTAGCCCTAGGCCTAAGCCTAACAGTAACCCTGGGAAGGTAAATCAGCCTGGTGTTAGGCATCTTGCCAAGGAAAAAGCCGTGAAAGCAGCCATGTTGTGGCACTTTTGCACTCCCTTTTGGATGCCTTTCACAGCTCCAGTGTGCCTGGAACTCAGGGCTTCCTGATTTTAAAAATCCTAGCCCTAGGCCGAACCCAAACCCTAAGACGAGAAAGGCAAATCAGCCAGGAATTAGGCATGTCCCCAAGGAAAAAGCTGTGGAGGCAAGCATGTTGTGCTACTTTTGCGCTCTTCTTGGCTAGTCCTTCGCAGCTGCTGTGTTCTTGGAACTCAGGGCTTTCTGGTTAATAGACCCTTACCCTAGGCGTAACTCAAACCTTAACCCTAGGAAGGAAAATCAGCCTATGGTTCGGGATGGTCTCATGGAAATATCAGTGGTGGCAGCCAAGTTGCGTCACTTTTGCGCTCCCCTTGGGATGCCTTTTGCAGCTGCAGTGTGCCTGGAGCCCAGGGCTTCCTGGTTTTAAAAGTCCTAGGCCTAAGCCTAACAGTAACCCTAGGAAGGTAAATCAGCCGGGTATTAGGGTTCTTCCTAAGGGAAAAGCCGTGAAAGCAGCCATGTTGTGGCACTTCTCCACTCCCTATGGGATGCCTTTGGCAGATGAAGTAAGCCTGGAACTCAGGGCTTCCTGGTCAAAAAAATCCAAGCCCTAGGCTGAACCCTAACCCTAACCCTAGGCAGATAAATCAGCCTAGGTATAGGGATGGTGCCAAGGAAAAAGCTGTGAAAGCTGCCATGTTGTTGCACTTTTGTACTCCCCTTGGGATGCCTTGAACAGCTGCAGTGTGCCTGGAGCTAAGGGCTTCCTAGTTTTAAAAATCCTAGCCCTAGGCCTAAGCCTAACAGTAACCCTGGGAAGGTAAATCAGCCTGGTGTTAGGCTTCTTGCCAAGGAAAAAGCCGTGAAAGCAGCCATGTTGTGGCACTTTTGCACTCCCTTTTGGATGCCTTTCACAGCTCCAGTGTGCCTGGAACTCAGGGCTTCCTGATTTTAAAAATCCTAGCCCTAGGCCGAACCCCAACCCTAAGACGAGAAAGGCAAATCAGCCAGGAATTAGGCATGTCCCCAAGGAAAAAGCTGTGGAGGCAGGCATGTTGTGGTACTTTTGCGCTCTTCTTGGCTAGTCCTTCGCAGCTGCTGTGTTCTTGGAACTCAGGGCTTTCTGGTTAATAGACCCTTACCCTAGGCGTAACTCAAACCTTAACCCTAGGAAGGAAAATCAGCCTATGGTTCGGGATGGTCTCATGGAAATATCAGTGGTGGCAGCCAAGTTGCGTCACTTTTGCGCTCCCCTTGGGATGCCTGCCTTTCGCAGCTGCAGTGTGCCTGGAGCCCAGGGCTTCCTGGTTTTAAAAGTCCTAGGCCTAAGCCTAACAGTAACCCTAGGAAGGTAAATCAGCCGGGTATTAGGGTTCTTCCTAAGGGAAAAGCCGTGAAAGCAGCCATGTTGTGGCACTTCTGCACTCCCTTTGGGATGCCTTTGGCAGATGAAGTAAGCCTGGAACTCAGGGCTTCCTGGTTAAAAAAATCCAAGCCCTAGGCTGAACCCTAACCCTAACCCTAGGCAGATAAATCAGCCTAGGTATAGGGATGGTGCCAAGGAAAAAGCTGTGAAAGCTGCCATGTTGTTGCACTTTTGTACTCCCCTTGGGATGCCTTGAACAGCTGCAGTGTGCCTGGAGCTAAGGGCTTCCTAGTTTTAAAAATCCTAGCCCTAGGCCTAAGCCTAACAGTAACCCTGGGAAGGTAAATCAGCCTGGTGTTAGGCTTCTTGCCAAGGAAAAAGCCGTGAAAGCAGCCATGTTGTGGCACTTTTGCACTCCCTTTTGGATGCCTTTCACAGCTCCAGTGTGCCTGGAACTCAGGGCTTCCTGATTTTAAAAATCCTAGCCCTAGGCCGAACCCCAACACTAAGACGAGAAAGGCAAATCAGCCAGGAATTAGGCATGTCCCCAAGGAAAAAGCTGTGGAGGCAGGCATGTTGTGGTACTTTTGCGCTCTTCTTGGCTAGTCCTTCGCAGCTGCTGTGTTCTTGGAACTCAGGGCTTTCTGGTAAATAGAAACCTTACCCTAGACGTAACTCAAACCTTAACCCTAGGAAGGAAAATCAGCCTATGGTTCAGGATGGTCTCATGGAAATATCAGTGGTGGCAGCCAAGTTGCGTCACATTTGCGCTCCCCTTGGGATGCCTTTCGCAGCTGCAGTGTGCCTGGAGCCCAGGGCTTCCTGGTTTTAAAAGTCCTAGGCCTAAGCCTAACAGTAACCCTAGGAAGGTAAATCAGCCGGGTATTAGGGTTCTTCCTAAGGGAAAAGCCGTGAAAGCAGCCATGTTGTGGCACTTCTGCACTCCCTTTGGGATGCCTTTGGCAGATGAAGTAAGCCTGGAACTCAGGGCTTCCTGGTTAAAAAAATCCAAGCCCTAGGCTGAACCCTAACCCTAACCCTAGGCAGATAAATCAGCCTAGGTATAGGGATGGTGCCAAGGAAAAAGCTGTGAAAGCTGCCATGTTGTTGCACTTTTGTACTCCCCTTGGGATGCCTTGAACAGCTGCAGTGTGTCTGGAGCTAAGGGCTTCCTAGTTTTAAAAATCCTAGCCCTAGGCCTAAGCCTAACAGTAACCCTGGGAAGGTAAATCAGCCTGGTGTTAGGCGTCTTGCCAAGGAAAAAGCCGTGAAAGCAGCCATGTTGTGGCACTTTTGCACTCCCTTTTGGATGCCTTTCACAGCTCCAGTGTGCCTGGAACTCAGGGCTTCCTGCTTTTAAAAATCCTAGCCCTAGGCCGAACCCCAACCCTAAGACGAGAAAGGCAAATCAGCCAGGAATTAGGCATGTCCCCAAGGAAAAAGCTGTGGAGGCAGGCATGTTGTGGTACTTTTGCGCTCTTCTTGGCTAGTCCTTCGCAGCTGCTGTGTTCTTGGAACTCAGGGCTTTCTGGTTAATAGACCCTTACCCTAGGCGTAACTCAAACCTTAACCCTAGGAAGGAAAATCAGCCTATGGTTCGGGATGGTCTCATGGAAATATCAGTGGTGGCAGCCAAGTTGCGTCACTTTTGCGCTCCCCTTGGGATTCCTGCCTTTCGCAGCTGCAGTGTGCCTGGAGCCCAGGGCTTCCTGGTTTTAAAAGTCCTAGGCCTAAGCCTAACAGTAACCCTAGGAAGGTAAATCAGCCGGGTATTAGGGTTCTTCCTAAGGGAAAAGCCGTGAAAGCAGCCATGTTGTGGCACTTCTGCACTCCCTTTGGGATGTCTTTGGCAGATGAAGTAAGCCTGGAACTCAGGGCTTCCTGGTTAAAAAAATCCAAGCCCTAGGCTGAACCCTAACCCTAACCCTAGGCAGATAAATCAGCCTAGGTATAGGGATGGTGCCAAGGAAAAAGCTGTGAAAGCTGCCATGTTGTTGCACTTTTGTACTCCCCTTGGGATGCCTTAAACAGCTGCAGTGTGCCTGGAGCTAAGGGCTTCCTAGTTTTAAAAATCCTAGCCCTAGGCCTAAGCCTAACAGTAACCCTGGGAAGGTAAATCAGCCTGGTGTTAGGCGTCTTGCCAAGGAAAAAGCCGTGAAAGCAGCCATGTTGTGGCACTTTTGCACTCCCTTTTGGATGCCTTTCACAGCTCCAGTGTGCCTGGAACTCAGGGCTTCCTGATTTTAAAAATCCTAGCCCTAGGCCGAACCCCAACCCTAAGACGAGAAAGGCAAATCAGCCAGGAATTAGGCATGTCCCCAAGGAAAAAGCTGTGGAGGCAGGCATGTTGTGCTACTTTTGCGCTCTTCTTGGCTAGTCCTTCGCAGCTGCTGTGTTCTTGGAACTCAGGGCTTTCTGGTTAATAGACCCTTACCCTAGGCGTAACTCAAACCTTAACCCTAGGAAGGAAAATCAGCCTATGGTTCGGGATGCTCTCATGGAAATATCAGTGGTGGCAGCCAAGTTGCGTCACTTTTGCGCTCCCCTTGGGATGCCTTTCGCAGCTGCAGTGTGCCTGGAGCCCAGGGCTTCCTGGTTTTAAAAGTCCTAGGCCTAAGCCTAACAGTAACCCTAGGAAGGTAAATCAGCCGGGTATTAGGGTTCTTCCTAAGGGAAAAGCCGTGAAAGCAGCCATGTTGTGGCACTTCTGCACTCCCTTTGGGATGCCTTTGGCAGATGAAGTAAGCCTGGAACTCAGGGCTTCCTGGTTAAAGAAATCCAAGCCCTAGGCTGAACCCTAACCCTAACCCTAGGCAGATAAATCAGCCTAGGTATAGGGATGGTGCCAAGGAAAAAGCTGTGAAAGCTGCCATGTTGTTGCACTTTTGTACTCCCCTTGGGATGCCTTGAACAGCTGCAGTGTGCCTGGAGCTAAGGGCTTCCTAGTTTTAAAAATCCTAGCCCTAGGCCTAAGCCTAACAGTAACCCTGGGAAGGTAAATCAGCCTGGTGTTAGGCGTCTTGCCAAGGAAAAAGCCGTGAAAGCAGCCATGTTGTGGCACTTTTGCACTCCCTTTTGGATGCCTTTCACAGCTCCAGTGTGCCTGGAACTCAGGGCTTCCTGCTTTTAAAAATCCTAGCCCTAGGCCGAACCCCAACCCTAAGACGAGAAAGGCAAATCAGCCAGGAATTAGGCATGTCCCCAAGGAAAAAGCTGTGGAGGCAGGCATGTTGTGGTACTTTTGCGCTCTTCTTGGCTAGTCCTTCGCAGCTGCTGTGTTCTTGGAACTCAGGGCTTTCTGGTTAATAGACCCTTACCCTAGGCGTAACTCAAACCTTAACCCTAGGAAGGAAAATCAGCCTATGGTTCGGGATGGTCTCATGGAAATATCAGTGGTGGCAGCCAAGTTGCGTCACTTTTGCGCTCCCCTTGGGATGCCTTTCGCAGCTGCAGTGTGCCTGGAGCCCAGGGCTTCCTGGTTTTAAAAGTCCTAGGCCTAAGCCTAACAGTAACCCTAGGAAGGTAAATCAGCCGGGTATTAGGGTTCTTCCTAAGGGAAAAGCCGTGAAAGCAGCCATGTTGTGGCACTTCTGCACTCCCTTTGGGATGCCTTTGG
This sequence comes from Ammospiza caudacuta, assembly GCF_027887145.1. Taxonomy (NCBI): domain Eukaryota; kingdom Metazoa; phylum Chordata; class Aves; order Passeriformes; family Passerellidae; genus Ammospiza; species Ammospiza caudacuta. Next base: position 289,858 of record NW_026682953.1, on the reverse strand, counting down.
CAGATGAAGTAAGCCTGGAACTCAGGGCTTCCTGGTTAAAAAAATCCAAGCCCTAGGCTGAACCCTAATCCTAACCCTAGGCAGATAAATCAGCCTAGGTATAGGGATGGTGCCAAGGAAAAAGCTGTGAAAGCTGCCATGTTGTTGCACTTTTGTACTCCCCTTGGGATGCCTTGAACAGCTGCAGTGTGCCTGGAGCTAAGGGCTTCCTAGTTTTAAAAATCCTAGCCCTAGGCCTAAGCCTAACAGTAACCCTGGGAAGGTAAATCAGCCTGGTGTTAGGCGTCTTGCCAAGGAAAAAGCCGTGAAAGCAGCCATGTTGTGGCACTTTTGCACTCCCTTTTGGATGCCTTTCACAGCTCCAGTGTGCCTGGAACTCAGGGCTTCCTGATTTTAAAAATCCTAGCCCTAGGCCGAACCCCAACCCTAAGACGAGAAAGGCAAATCAGCCAGGAATTAGGCATGTCCCCAAGGAAAAAGCTGTGGAGGCAGGCATGTTGTGGTACTTTTGCGCTCTTCTTGGCTAGTCCTTCGCAGCTGCTGTGTTCTTGGAACTCAGGGCTTTCTGGTAAATAGAAACCTTACCCTAGGCGTAACTCAAACCTTAACCCTAGGAAGGAAAATCAGCCTATGGTTCGGGATGGTCTCATGGAAATATCAGTGGTGGCAGCCAAGTTGCGTCACATTTGCGCTCCCCTTGGGATGCCTTTCGCAGCTGCAGTGTGCCTGGAGCCCAGGGCTTCCTGGTTTTAAAAGTCCTAGGCCTAAGCCTAACAGTAACCCTAGGAAGGTAAATCAGCCGGGTATTAGGGTTCTTCCTAAGGGAAAAGCCGTGAAAGCAGCCATGTTGTGGCACTTCTGCACTCCCTTTGGGATGCCTTTGGCAGATGAAGTAAGCCTGGAACTCAGGGCTTCCTGGTTAAAGAAATCCAAGCCCTAGGCTGAAGCCTAACCCTAACCCTAGGCAGATAAATCAGCCTAGGTATAGGGATGGTGCCAAGGAAAAAGCTGTGAAAGCTGCCATGTTGTTGCACTTTTGTACTCCCCTTGGGATGCCTTGAACAGCTGCAGTGTGCCTGGAGCTAAGGGCTTCCTAGTTTTAAAAATCCTAGCCCTAGGCCTAAGCCTAACAGTAACCCTGGGAAGGTAAATCAGCCTGGTGTTAGGCGTCTTGCCAAGGAAAAAGCCGTGAAAGCAGCCATGTTGTGGCACTTTTGCACTCCCTTTTGGATGCCTTTCACAGCTCCAGTGTGCCTGGAACTCAGGGCTTCCTGCTTTTAAAAATCCTAGCCCTAGGCCGAACCCCAACCCTAAGACGAGAAAGGCAAATCAGCCAGGAATTAGGCATGTCCCCAAGGAAAAAGCTGTGGAGGCAGGCATGTTGTGGTACTTTTGCGCTCTTCTTGGCTAGTCCTTCGCAGCTGCTGTGTTCTTGGAACTCAGGGCTTTCTGGTAAATAGAAACCCTTACCCTAGGCGTAACTCAAACTTTAACCCTAGGAAGGAAAATCAGCCTATGGTTCGGGATGGTCTCATGGAAATATCAGTGGTGGCAGCCAAGTTGCGTCACTTTTGCGCTCCCCTTGGGATGCCTTTCGCAGCTGCAGTGTGCCTGGAGCCCAGGGCTTCCTGGTTTTAAAAGTCCTAGGCCTAAGCCTAACAGTAACCCTAGGAAGGTAAATCAGCCGGGTATTAGGGTTCTTCCTAAGGGAAAAGCCGTGAAAGCAGCCATGTTGTGGCACTTCTGCACTCCCTTTGGGATGTCTTTGGCAGATGAAGTAAGCCTGGAACTCAAGGCTTCCTGGTTAAAAAAATCCAAGCCCTAGGCTGAACCCTAACCCTAACCCTAGGCAGATAAATCAGCCTAGGTATAGGGATGGTGCCAAGGAAAAAGCTGTGAAAGCTGCCATGTTGTTGCACTTTTGTACTCCCCTTGGGATGCCTTGAACAGCTGCAGTGTGCCTGGAGCTAAGGGCTTCCTAGTTTTAAAAATCCTAGCCCTAGGCCTAAGCCTAACAGTAACCCTGGGAAGGTAAATCAGCCTGGTGTTAGGCGTCTTGCCAAGGAAAAAGCCGTGAAAGCAGCCATGTTGTGGCACTTTTGCACTCCCTTTTGGATGCCTTTCACAGCTCCAGTGTGCCTGGAACTCAGGGCTTCCTGCTTTTAAAAATCCTAGCCCTAGGCCGAACCCCAACCCTAAGACGAGAAAGGCAAATCAGCCAGGAATTAGGCATGTCCCCAAGGAAAAAGCTGTGGAGGCAGGCATGTTGTGGTACTTTTGCGCTCTTCTTGGCTAGTCCTTCGCAGCTGCTGTGTTCTTGGAACTCAGGGCTTTCTGGTTAATAGACCCTTACCCTAGGCGTAACTCAAACCTTAACCCTAGGAAGGAAAATCAGCCTATGGTTCGGGATGGTCTCATGGAAATATCAGTGGTGGCAGCCAAGTTGCGTCACTTTTGCGCTCCCCTTGGGATGCCTTTCGCAGCTGCAGTGTGCCTGGAGCCCAGGGCTTCCTGGTTTTAAAAGTCCTAGGCCTAAGCCTAACAGTAACCCTAGGAAGGTAAATCAGCCGGGTATTAGGGTTCTTCCTAAGGGAAAAGCCGTGAAAGCAGCCATGTTGTGGCACTTCTGCACTCCCTTTGGGATGCCTTTGGCAGATGAAGTAAGCCTGGAACTCAGGGCTTCCTGGTTAAAGAAATCCAAGCCCTAGGCTGAACCCTAACCCTAACCCTAGGCAGATAAATCAGCCTAGGTATAGGGATGGTGCCAAGGAAAAAGCTGTGAAAGCTGCCATGTTGTTGCACTTTTGTACTCCCCTTGGGATGCCTTGAACAGCTGCAGTGTGCCTGGAGCTAAGGGCTTCCTAGTTTTAAAAATCCTAGCCCTAGGCCTAAGCCTAACAGTAACCCTGGGAAGGTAAATCAGCCTGGTGTTAGGCGTCTTGCCAAGGAAAAAGCCGTGAAAGCAGCCATGTTGTGGCACTTTTGCACTCCCTTTTGGATGCCTTTCACAGCTCCAGTGTGCCTGGAACTCAGGGCTTCCTGATTTTAAAAATCCTAGCCCTAGGCCGAACCCCAACCCTAAGACGAGAAAGGCAAATCAGCCAGGAATTAGGCATGTCCCCAAGGAAAAAGCTGTGGAGGCAGGCATGTTGTGGTACTTTTGCGCTCTTCTTGGCTAGTCCTTCGCAGCTGCTGTGTTCTTGGAACTCAGGGCTTTCTGGTTAATAGACCCTTACCCTAGGCGTAACTCAAACCTTAACCCTAGGAAGGAAAATCAGCCTATGGTTCGGGATGGTCTCATGGAAATATCAGTGGTGGCAGCCAAGTTGCGTCACTTTTGCGCTCCCCTTGGGATGCCTTTCGCAGCTGCAGTGTGCCTGGAGCCCAGGGCTTCCTGGTTTTAAAAGTCCTAGGCCTAAGCCTAACAGTAACCCTAGGAAGGTAAATCAGCCGGGTATTAGGGTTCTTCCTAAGGGAAAAGCCGTGAAAGCAGCCATGTTGTGGCACTTCTGCACTCCCTTTGGGATGCCTTTGGCAGATGAAGTAAGCCTGGAACTCAGGGCTTCCTGGTTAAAAAAATCCAAGCCCTAGGCTGAACCCTAACCCTAACCCTAGGCAGATAAATCAGCCTAGGTATAGGGATGGTGCCAAGGAAAAAGCTGTGAAAGCTGCCATGTTGTTGCACTTTTGTACTCCCCTTGGGATGCCTTGAACAGCTGCAGTGTGCCTGGAGCTAAGGGCTTCCTAGTTTTAAAAATCCTAGCCCTAGGCCTAAGCCTAACAGTAACCCTGGGAAGGTAAATCAGCCTGGTGTTAGGCATCTTGCCAAGGAAAAAGCCGTGAAAGCAGCCATGTTGTGGCACTTTTGCACTCCCTTTTGGATGCCTTTCACAGCTCCAGTGTGCCTGGAACTCAGGGCTTCCTGATTTTAAAAATCCTAGCCCTAGGCCGAACCCCAACCCTAAGACGAGAAAGGCAAATCAGCCAGGAATTAGGCATGTCCCCAAGGAAAAAGCTGTGGAGGCAAGCATGTTGTGCTACTTTTGCGCTCTTCTTGGCTAGTCCTTCGCAGCTGCTGTGTTCTTGGAACTCAGGGCTTTCTGGTTAATAGACCCTTACCCTAGGCGTAACTCAAACCTTAACCCTAGGAAGGAAAATCAGCCTATGGTTCGGGATGGTCTCATGGAAATATCAGTGGTGGCAGCCAAGTTGCGTCACTTTTGCGCTCCCCTTGGGATGCCTTTTGCAGCTGCAGTGTGCCTGGAGCCCAGGGCTTCCTGGTTTTAAAAGTCCTAGGCCTAAGCCTAACAGTAACCCTAGGAAGGTAAATCAGCCGGGTATTAGGGTTCTTCCTAAGGGAAAAGCCGTGAAAGCAGCCATGTTGTGGCACTTCTCCACTCCCTATGGGATGCCTTTGGCAGATGAAGTAAGCCTGGAACTCAGGGCTTCCTGGTCAAAAAAATCCAAGCCCTAGGCTGAACCCTAACCCTAACCCTAGGCAGATAAATCAGCCTAGGTATAGGGATGGTGCCAAGGAAAAAGCTGTGAAAGCTGCCATGTTGTTGCACTTTTGTACTCCCCTTGGGATGCCTTGAACAGCTGCAGTGTGCCTGGAGCTAAGGGCTTCCTAGTTTTAAAAATCCTAGCCCTAGGCCTAAGCCTAACAGTAACCCTGGGAAGGTAAATCAGCCTGGTGTTAGGCTTCTTGCCAAGGAAAAAGCCGTGAAAGCAGCCATGTTGTGGCACTTTTGCACTCCCTTTTGGATGCCTTTCACAGCTCCAGTGTGCCTGGAACTCAGGGCTTCCTGATTTTAAAAATCCTAGCCCTAGGCCGAACCCCAACCCTAAGACGAGAAAGGCAAATCAGCCAGGAATTAGGCATGTCCCCAAGGAAAAAGCTGTGGAGGCAGGCATGTTGTGGTACTTTTGCGCTCTTCTTGGGTAGTCCTTCGCAGCTGCTGTGTTCTTGGAACTCAGGGCTTTCTGGTTAATAGACCCTTACCCTAGGCGTAACTCAAACCTTAACCCTAGGAAGGAAAATCAGCCTATGGTTCGGGATGGTCTCATGGAAATATCAGTGGTGGCAGCCAAGTTGCGTCACTTTTGCGCTCCCCTTGGGATGCCTGCCTTTCGCAGCTGCAGTGTGCCTGGAGCCCAGGGCTTCCTGGTTTTAAAAGTCCTAGGCCTAAGCCTAACAGTAACCCTAGGAAGGTAAATCAGCCGGGTATTAGGGTTCTTCCTAAGGGAAAAGCCGTGAAAGCAGCCATGTTGTGGCACTTCTGCACTCCCTTTGGGATGCCTTTGGCAGATGAAGTAAGCCTGGAACTCAGGGCTTCCTGGTTAAAGAAATCCAAGCCCTAGGCTGAACCCTAACCCTAACCCTAGGCAGATAAATCAGCCTAGGTATAGGGATGGTGCCAAGGAAAAAGCTGTGAAAGCTGCCATGTTGTTGCACTTTTGTACTCCCCTTGGGATGCCTTGAACAGCTGCAGTGTGCCTGGAGCTAAGGGCTTCCTAGTTTTAAAAATCCTAGCCCTAGGCCTAAGCCTAACAGTAACCCTGGGAAGGTAAATCAGCCTGGTGTTAGGCTTCTTGCCAAGGAAAAAGCCGTGAAAGCAGCCATGTTGTGGCACTTTTGCACTCCCTTTTGGATGCCTTTCACAGCTCCAGTGTGCCTGGAACTCAGGGCTTCCTGATTTTAAAAATCCTAGCCCTAGGCCGAACCCCAACACTAAGACGAGAAAGGCAAATCAGCCAGGAATTAGGCATGTCCCCAAGGAAAAAGCTGTGGAGGCAGGCATGTTGTGGTACTTTTGCGCTCTTCTTGGCTAGTCCTTCGCAGCTGCTGTGTTCTTGGAACTCAGGGCTTTCTGGTAAATAGAAACCTTACCCTAGACGTAACTCAAACCTTAACCCTAGGAAGGAAAATCAGCCTATGGTTCGGGATGGTCTCATGGAAATATCAGTGGTGGCAGCCAAGTTGCGTCACATTTGCGCTCCCCTTGGGATGCCTTTCGCAGCTGCAGTGTGCCTGGAGCCCAGGGCTTCCTGGTTTTAAAAGTCCTAGGCCTAAGCCTAACAGTAACCCTAGGAAGGTAAATCAGCCGGGTATTAGGGTTCTTCCTAAGGGAAAAGCCGTGAAAGCAGCCATGTTGTGGCACTTCTGCACTCCCTTTGGGATGCCTTTGGCAGATGAAGTAAGCCTGGAACTCAGGGCTTCCTGGTTAAAAAAATCCAAGCCCTAGGCTGAACCCTAACCCTAACCCTAGGCAGATAAATCAGCCTAGGTATAGGGATGGTGCCAAGGAAAAAGCTGTGAAAGCTGCCATGTTGTTGCACTTTTGTACTCCCCTTGGGATGCCTTGAACAGCTGCAGTGTGTCTGGAGCTAAGGGCTTCCTAGTTTTAAAAATCCTAGCCCTAGGCCTAAGCCTAACAGTAACCCTGGGAAGGTAAATCAGCCTGGTGTTAGGCGTCTTGCCAAGGAAAAAGCCGTGAAAGCAGCCATGTTGTGGCACTTTTGCACTCCCTTTTGGATGCCTTTCACAGCTCCAGTGTGCCTGGAACTCAGGGCTTCCTGCTTTTAAAAATCCTAGCCCTAGGCCGAACCCCAACCCTAAGACGAGAAAGGCAAATCAGCCAGGAATTAGGCATGTCCACAAGGAAAAAGCTGTGGAGGCAGGCATGTTGTGGTACTTTTGCGCTCTTCTTGGCTAGTCCTTCGCAGCTGCTGTGTTCTTGGAACTCAGGGCTTTCTGGTAAATAGAAACCCTTACCCTAGGCGTAACTCAAACCTTAACCCTAGGAAGGAAAATCAGCCTATGGTTCGGGATGGTCTCATGGAAATATCAGTGGTGGCAGCCAAGTTGCGTCACTTTTGCGCTCCCCTTGGGATGCCTTTCGCAGCTGCAGTGTGCCTGGAGCCCAGGGCTTCCTGGTTTTAAAAGTCCTAGGCCTAAGCCTAACAGTAACCCTAGGAAGGTAAATCAGCCGGGTATTAGGGTTCTTCCTAAGGGAAAAGCCGTGAAAGCAGCCATGTTGTGGCACTTCTGCACTCCCTTTGGGATGTCTTTGGCAGATGAAGTAAGCCTGGAACTCAAGGCTTCCTGGTTAAAAAAATCCAAGCCCTAGGCTGAACCCTAACCCTAACCCTAGGCAGATAAATCAGCCTAGGTATAGGGATGGTGCCAAGGAAAAAGCTGTGAAAGCTGCCATGTTGTTGCACTTTTGTACTCCCCTTGGGATGCCTTGAACAGCTGCAGTGTGCCTGGAGCTAAGGGCTTCCTAGTTTTAAAAATCCTAGCCCTAGGCCTAAGCCTAACAGTAACCCTGGGAAGGTAAATCAGCCTGGTGTTAGGCGTCTTGCCAAGGAAAAAGCCGTGAAAGCAGCCATGTTGTGGCACTTTTGCACTCCCTTTTGGATGCCTTTCACAGCTCCAGTGTGCCTGGAACTCAGGGCTTCCTGCTTTTAAAAATCCTAGCCCTAGGCCGAACCCCAACCCTAAGACGAGAAAGGCAAATCAGCCAGGAATTAGGCATGTCCCCAAGGAAAAAGCTGTGGAGGCAGGCATGTTGTGGTACTTTTGCGCTCTTCTTGGGTAGTCCTTCGCAGCTGCTGTGTTCTTGGAACTCAGGGCTTTCTGGTTAATAGACCCTTACCCTAGGCGTAACTCAAACCTTAACCCTAGGAAGGAAAATCAGCCTATGGTTCGGGATGGTCTCATGGAAATATCAGTGGTGGCAGCCAAGTTGCGTCACTTTTGCGCTCCCCTTGGGATGCCTTTCGCAGCTGCAGTGTGCCTGGAGCCCAGGGCTTCCTGGTTTTAAAAGTCCTAGGCCTAAGCCTAACAGTAACCCTAGGAAGGTAAATCAGCCGGGTATTAGGGTTCTTCCTAAGGGAAAAGCCGTGAAAGCAGCCATGTTGTGGCACTTCTGCACTCCCTTTGGGATGCCTTTGGCAGATGAAGTAAGCCTGGAACTCAGGGCTTCCTGGTTAAAGAAATCCAAGCCCTAGGCTGAACCCTAACCCTAACCCTAGGCAGATAAATCAGCCTAGGTATAGGGATGGTGCCAAGGAAAAAGCTGTGAAAGCTGCCATGTTGTTGCACTTTTGTACTCCCCTTGGGATGCCTTGAACAGCTGCAGTGTGCCTGGAGCTAAGGGCTTCCTAGTTTTAAAAATCCTAGCCCTAGGCCTAAGCCTAACAGTAACCCTGGGAAGGTAAATCAGCCTGGTGTTAGGCGTCTTGCCAAGGAAAAAGCCGTGAAAGCAGCCATGTTGTGGCACTTTTGCACTCCCTTTTGGATGCCTTTCACAGCTGCAGTGTGCCTGGAACTCAGGGCTTCCTGATTTTAAAAATCCTAGCCCTAGGCCGAACCCCAACCCTAAGACGAGAAAGGCAAATCAGCCAGGAATTAGGCATGTCCCCAAGGAAAAAGCTGTGGAGGCAGGCATGTTGTGGTACTTTTGCGCTCTTCTTGGCTAGTCCTTCGCAGCTGCTGTGTTCTTGGAACTCAGGGCTTTCTGGTTAATAGACCCTTACCCTAGGCGTAACTCAAACCTTAACCCTAGGAAGGAAAATCAGCCTATGGTTCGGGATGGTCTCATGGAAATATCAGTGGTGGCAGCCAAGTTGCGTCACTTTTGCGCTCCCCTTGGGATGCCTTTCGCAGCTGCAGTGTGCCTGGAGCCCAGGGCTTCCTGGTTTTAAAAGTCCTAGGCCTAAGCCTAACAGTAACCCTAGGAAGGTAAATCAGCCGGGTATTAGGGTTCTTCCTAAGGGAAAAGCCGTGAAAGCAGCCATGTTGTGGCACTTCTGCACTCCCTTTGGGATGCCTTTGGCAGATGAAGTAAGCCTGGAACTCAGGGCTTCCTGGTTAAAAAAATCCAAGCCCTAGGCTGAACCCTAACCCTAACCCTAGGCAGATAAATCAGCCTAGGTATAGGGATGGTGCCAAGGAAAAAGCTGTGAAAGCTGCCATGTTGTTGCACTTTTGTACTCCCCTTGGGATGCCTTGAACAGCTGCAGTGTGCCTGGAGCTAAGGGCTTCCTAGTTTTAAAAATCCTAGCCCTAGGCCTAAGCCTAACAGTAACCCTGGGAAGGTAAATCAGCCTGGTGTTAGGCATCTTGCCAAGGAAAAAGCCGTGAAAGCAGCCATGTTGTGGCACTTTTGCACTCCCTTTTGGATGCCTTTCACAGCTCCAGTGTGCCTGGAACTCAGGGCTTCCTGATTTTAAAAATCCTAGCCCTAGGCCGAACCCCAACCCTAAGACGAGAAAGGCAAATCAGCCAGGAATTAGGCATGTCCCCAAGGAAAAAGCTGTGGAGGCAAGCATGTTGTGCTACTTTTGCGCTCTTCTTGGCTAGTCCTTCGCAGCTGCTGTGTTCTTGGAACTCAGGGCTTTCTGGTTAATAGACCCTTACCCTAGGCGTAACTCAAACCTTAACCCTAGGAAGGAAAATCAGCCTATGGTTCGGGATGGTCTCATGGAAATATCAGTGGTGGCAGCCAAGTTGCGTCACTTTTGCGCTCCCCTTGGGATGCCTTTTGCAGCTGCAGTGTGCCTGGAGCCCAGGGCTTCCTGGTTTTAAAAGTCCTAGGCCTAAGCCTAACAGTAACCCTAGGAAGGTAAATCAGCCGGGTATTAGGGTTCTTCCTAAGGGAAAAGCCGTGAAAGCAGCCATGTTGTGGCACTTCTCCACTCCCTATGGGATGCCTTTGGCAGATGAAGTAAGCCTGGAACTCAGGGCTTCCTGGTCAAAAAAATCCAAGCCCTAGGCTGAACCCTAACCCTAACCCTAGGCAGATAAATCAGCCTAGGTATAGGGATGGTGCCAAGGAAAAAGCTGTGAAAGCTGCCATGTTGTTGCACTTTTGTACTCCCCTTGGGATGCCTTGAACAGCTGCAGTGTGCCTGGAGCTAAGGGCTTCCTAGTTTTAAAAATCCTAGCCCTAGGCCTAAGCCTAACAGTAACCCTGGGAAGGTAAATCAGCCTGGTGTTAGGCTTCTTGCCAAGGAAAAAGCCGTGAAAGCAGCCATGTTGTGGCACTTTTGCACTCCCTTTTGGATGCCTTTCACAGCTCCAGTGTGCCTGGAACTCAGGGCTTCCTGATTTTAAAAATCCTAGCCCTAGGCCGAACCCCAACCCTAAGACGAGAAAGGCAAATCAGCCAGGAATTAGGCATGTCCCCAAGGAAAAAGCTGTGGAGGCAGGCATGTTGTGGTACTTTTGCGCTCTTCTTGGCTAGTCCTTCGCAGCTGCTGTGTTCTTGGAACTCAGGGCTTTCTGGTTAATAGACCCTTACCCTAGGCGTAACTCAAACCTTAACCCTAGGAAGGAAAATCAGCCTATGGTTCGGGATGGTCTCATGGAAATATCAGTGGTGGCAGCCAAGTTGCGTCACTTTTGCGCTCCCCTTGGGATGCCTGCCTTTCGCAGCTGCAGTGTGCCTGGAGCCCAGGGCTTCCTGGTTTTAAAAGTCCTAGGCCTAAGCCTAACAGTAACCCTAGGAAGGTAAATCAGCCGGGTATTAGGGTTCTTCCTAAGGGAAAAGCCGTGAAAGCAGCCATGTTGTGGCACTTCTGCACTCCCTTTGGGATGCCTTTGGCAGATGAAGTAAGCCTGGAACTCAGGGCTTCCTGGTTAAAAAAATCCAAGCCCTAGGCTGAACCCTAACCCTAACCCTAGGCAGATAAATCAGCCTAGGTATAGGGATGGTGCCAAGGAAAAAGCTGTGAAAGCTGCCATGTTGTTGCACTTTTGTACTCCCCTTGGGATGCCTTGAACAGCTGCAGTGTGCCTGGAGCTAAGGGCTTCCTAGTTTTAAAAATCCTAGCCCTAGGCCTAAGCCTAACAGTAACCCTGGGAAGGTAAATCAGCCTGGTGTTAGGCTTCTTGCCAAGGAAAAAGCCGTGAAAGCAGCCATGTTGTGGCACTTTTGCACTCCCTTTTGGATGCCTTTCACAGCTCCAGTGTGCCTGGAACTCAGGGCTTCCTGATTTTAAAAATCCTAGCCCTAGGCCGAACCCCAACACTAAGACGAGAAAGGCAAATCAGCCAGGAATTAGGCATGTCCCCAAGGAAAAAGCTGTGGAGGCAGGCATGTTGTGGTACTTTTGCGCTCTTCTTGGCTAGTCCTTCGCAGCTGCTGTGTTCTTGGAACTCAGGGCTTTCTGGTAAATAGAAACCTTACCCTAGACGTAACTCAAACCTTAACCCTAGGAAGGAAAATCAGCCTATGGTTCAGGATGGTCTCATGGAAATATCAGTGGTGGCAGCCAAGTTGTGTCACATTTGCGCTCCCCTTGGGATGCCTTTCGCAGCTGCAGTGTGCCTGGAGCCCAGGGCTTCCTGGTTTTAAAAGTCCTAGGCCTAAGCCTAACAGTAACCCTAGGAAGGTAAATCAGCCGGGTATTAGGGTTCTTCCTAAGGGAAAAGCCGTGAAAGCAGCCATGTTGTGGCACTTCTGCACTCCCTTTGGGATGCCTTTGGCAGATGAAGTAAGCCTGGAACTCAGGGCTTCCTGGTTAAAAAAATCCAAGCCCTAGGCTGAACCCTAACCCTAACCCTAGGCAGATAAATCAGCCTAGGTATAGGGATGGTGCCAAGGAAAAAGCTGTGAAAGCTGCCATGTTGTTGCACTTTTGTACTCCCCTTGGGATGCCTTGAACAGCTGCAGTGTGTCTGGAGCTAAGGGCTTCCTAGTTTTAAAAATCCTAGCCCTAGGCCTAAGCCTAACAGTAACCCTGGGAAGGTAAATCAGCCTGGTGTTAGGCGTCTTGCCAAGGAAAAAGCCGTGAAAGCAGCCATGTTGTGGCACTTTTGCACTCCCTTTTGGATGCCTTTCACAGCTCCAGTGTGCCTGGAACTCAGGGCTTCCTGCTTTTAAAAATCCTAGCCCTAGGCCGAACCCCAACCCTAAGACGAGAAAGGCAAATCAGCCAGGAATTAGGCATGTCCCCAAGGAAAAAGCTGTGGAGGCAGGCATGTTGTGGTACTTTTGCGCTCTTCTTGGCTAGTCCTTCGCAGCTGCTGTGTTCTTGGAACTCAGGGCTTTCTGGTTAATAGACCCTTACCCTAGGCGTAACTCAAACCTTAACCCTAGGAAGGAAAATCAGCCTATGGTTCGGGATGGTCTCATGGAAATATCAGTGGTGGCAGCCAAGTTGCGTCACTTTTGCGCTCCCCTTGGGATTCCTGCCTTTCGCAGCTGCAGTGTGCCTGGAGCCCAGGGCTTCCTGGTTTTAAAAGTCCTAGGCCTAAGCCTAACAGTAACCCTAGGAAGGTAAATCAGCCGGGTATTAGGGTTCTTCCTAAGGGAAAAGCCGTGAAAGCAGCCATGTTGTGGCACTTCTGCACTCCCTTTGGGATGTCTTTGGCAGATGAAGTAAGCCTGGAACTCAGGGCTTCCTGGTTAAAAAAATCCAAGCCCTAGGCTGAACCCTAACCCTAACCCTAGGCAGATAAATCAGCCTAGGTATAGGGATGGTGCCAAGGAAAAAGCTGTGAAAGCTGCCATGTTGTTGCACTTTTGTACTCCCCTTGGGATGCCTTAAACAGCTGCAGTGTGCCTGGAGCTAAGGGCTTCCTAGTTTTAAAAATCCTAGCCCTAGGCCTAAGCCTAACAGTAACCCTGGGAAGGTAAATCAGCCTGGTGTTAGGCGTCTTGCCAAGGAAAAAGCCGTGAAAGCAGCCATGTTGTGGCACTTTTGCACTCCCTTTTGGATGCCTTTCACAGCTGCAGTGTGCCTGGAACTCAGGGCTTCCTGATTTTAAAAATCCTAGCCCTAGGCCGAACCCCAACTCTAAGACGAGAAAGGCAAATCAGCCAGGAATTAGGCATGTCCCCAAGGAAAAAGCTGTGGAGGCAGGCATGTTGTGCTACTTTTGCGCTCTTCTTGGCTAGTCCTTCGCAGCTGCTGTGTTCTTGGAACTCAGGGCTTTCTGGTTAATAGACCCTTACCCTAGGCGTAACTCAAACCTTAACCCTAGGAAGGAAAATCAGCCTATGGTTCGGGATGCTCTCATGGAAATATCAGTGGTGGCAGCCAAGTTGCGTCACTTTTGCGCTCCCCTTGGGATGCCTTTCGCAGCTGCAGTGTGCCTGGAGCCCAGGGCTTCCTGGTTTTAAAAGTCCTAGGCCTAAGCCTAACAGTAACCCTAGGAAGGTAAATCAGCCGGGTATTAGGGTTCTTCCTAAGGGAAAAGCCGTGAAAGCAGCCATGTTGTGGCACTTCTGCACTCCCTTTGGGATGCCTTTGGCAGATGAAGTAAGCCTGGAACTCAGGGCTTCCTGGTTAAAGAAATCCAAGCCCTAGGCTGAACCCTAACCCTAACCCTAGGCAGATAAATCAGCCTAGGTATAGGGATGGTGCCAAGGAAAAAGCTGTGAAAGCTGCCATGTTGTTGCACTTTTGTACTCCCCTTGGGATGCCTTGAACAGCTGCAGTGTGCCTGGAGCTAAGGGCTTCCTAGTTTTAAAAATCCTAGCCCTAGGCCTAAGCCTAACAGTAACCCTGGGAAGGTAAATCAGCCTGGTGTTAGGCGTCTTGCCAAGGAAAAAGCCGTGAAAGCAGCCATGTTGTGGCACTTTTGCACTCCCTTTTGGATGCCTTTCACAGCTCCAGTGTGCCTGGAACTCAGGGCTTCCTGATTTTAAAAATCCTAGCCCTAGGCCGAACCCCAACCCTAAGACGAGAAAGGCAAATCAGCCAGGAATTAGGCATGTCCCCAAGGAAAAAGCTGTGGAGGCAGGCATGTTGTGGTACTTTTGCGCTCTTCTTGGCTAGTCCTTCGCAGCTGCTGTGTTCTTGGAACTCAGGGCTTTCTGGTTAATAGACCCTTACCCTAGGCGTAACTCAAACCTTAACCCTAGGAAGGAAAATCAGCCTATGGTTCGGGATGGTCTCATTGAAATATCAGTGGTGGCAGCCAAGTTGCGTCACTTTTGCGCTCCCCTTGGGATGCCTTTCGCAGCTGCAGTGTGCCTGGAGCCCAGGGCTTCCTGGTTTTAAAAGTCCTAGGCCTAAGCCTAACAGTAACCCTAGGAAGGTAAATCAGCCGGGTATTAGGGTTCTTCCTAAGGGAAAAGCCGTGAAAGCAGCCATGTTGTGGCACTTCTGCACTCCCTTTGGGATGCCTTTGGCAGATGAAGTAAGCCTGGAACTCAGGGCTTCCTGGTTAAAAAAATCCAAGCCCTAGGCTGAACCCTAATCCTAACCCTAGGCAGATAAATCAGCCTAGGTATAGGGATGGTGCCAAGGAAAAAGCTGTGAAAGCTGCCATGTTGTTGCACTTTTGTACTCCCCTTGGGATGCCTTGAACAGCTGCAGTGTGCCTGGAGCTAAGGGCTTCCTAGTTTTAAAAATCCTAGCCCTAGGCCTAAGCCTAACAGTAACCCTGGGAAGGTAAATCAGCCTGGTGTTAGGCGTCTTGCCAAGGAAAAAGCCGTGAAAGCAGCCATGTTGTGGCACTTTTGCACTCCCTTTTGGATGCCTTTCACAGCTCCAGTGTGCCTGGAACTCAGGGCTTCCTGATTTTAAAAATCCTAGCCCTAGGCCGAACCCCAACCCTAAGACGAGAAAGGCAAATCAGCCAGGAATTAGGCATGTCCCCAAGGAAAAAGCTGTGGAGGCAGGCATGTTGTGGTACTTTTGCGCTCTTCTTGGCTAGTCCTTCGCAGCTGCTGTGTTCTTGGAACTCAGGGCTTTCTGGTTAATAGACCCTTACCCTAGGCGTAACTCAAACCTTAACCCTAGGAAGGAAAATCAGCCTATGGTTCGGGATGGTCTCATGGAAATATCAGTGGTGGCAGCCAAGTTGCGTCACTTTTGCGCTCCCCTTGGGATTCCTGCCTTTCGCAGCTGCAGTGTGCCTGGAGCCCAGGGCTTCCTGGTTTTAAAAGTCCTAGGCCTAAGCCTAACAGTAACCCTAGGAAGGTAAATCAGCCGGGTATTAGGGTTCTTCCTAAGGGAAAAGCCGTGAAAGCAGCCATGTTGTGGCACTTCTGCACTCCCTTTGGGATGTCTTTGGCAGATGAAGTAAGCCTGGAACTCAGGGCTTCCTGGTTAAAAAAATCCAAGCCCTAGGCTGAACCCTAACCCTAACCCTAGGCAGATAAATCAGCCTAGGTATAGGGATGGTGCCAAGGAAAAAGCTGTGAAAGCTGCCATGTTGTTGCACTTTTGTACTCCCCTTGGGATGCCTTAAACAGCTGCAGTGTGCCTGGAGCTAAGGGCTTCCTAGTTTTAAAAATCCTAGCCCTAGGCCTAAGCCTAACAGTAACCCTGGGAAGGTAAATCAGCCTGGTGTTAGGCGTCTTGCCAAGGAAAAAGCCGTGAAAGCAGCCATGTTGTGGCACTTTTGCACTCCCTTTTGGATGCCTTTCACAGCTGCAGTGTGCCTGGAACTCAGGGCTTCCTGATTTTAAAAATCCTAGCCCTAGGCCGAACCCCAACTCTAAGACGAGAAAGGCAAATCAGCCAGGAATTAGGCATGTCCCCAAGGAAAAAGCTGTGGAGGCAGGCATGTTGTGCTACTTTTGCGCTCTTCTTGGCTAGTCCTTCGCAGCTGCTGTGTTCTTGGAACTCAGGGCTTTCTGGTTAATAGACCCTTACCCTAGGCGTAACTCAAACCTTAACCCTAGGAAGGAAAATCAGCCTATGGTTCGGGATGCTCTCATGGAAATATCAGTGGTGGCAGCCAAGTTGCGTCACTTTTGCGCTCCCCTTGGGATGCCTTTCGCAGCTGCAGTGTGCCTGGAGCCCAGGGCTTCCTGGTTTTAAAAGTCCTAGGCCTAAGCCTAACAGTAACCCTAGGAAGGTAAATCAGCCGGGTATTAGGGTTCTTCCTAAGGGAAAAGCCGTGAAAGCAGCCATGTTGTGGCACTTCTGCACTCCCTTTGGGATGCCTTTGGCAGATGAAGTAAGCCTGGAACTCAGGGCTTCCTGGTTAAAGAAATCCAAGCCCTAGGCTGAACCCTAACCCTAACCCTAGGCAGATAAATCAGCCTAGGTATAGGGATGGTGCCAAGGAAAAAGCTGTGAAAGCTGCCATGTTGTTGCACTTTTGTACTCCCCTTGGGATGCCTTGAACAGCTGCAGTGTGCCTGGAGCTAAGGGCTTCCTAGTTTTAAAAATCCTAGCCCTAGGCCTAAGCCTAACAGTAACCCTGGGAAGGTAAATCAGCCTGGTGTTAGGCGTCTTGCCAAGGAAAAAGCCGTGAAAGCAGCCATGTTGTGGCACTTTTGCACTCCCTTTTGGATGCCTTTCACAGCTCCAGTGTGCCTGGAACTCAGGGCTTCCTGATTTTAAAAATCCTAGCCCTAGGCCGAACCCCAACCCTAAGACGAGAAAGGCAAATCAGCCAGGAATTAGGCATGTCCCCAAGGAAAAAGCTGTGGAGGCAGGCATGTTGTGGTACTTTTGCGCTCTTCTTGGCTAGTCCTTCGCAGCTGCTGTGTTCTTGGAACTCAGGGCTTTCTGGTTAATAGACCCTTACCCTAGGCGTAACTCAAACCTTAACCCTAGGAAGGAAAATCAGCCTATGGTTCGGGATGGTCTCATTGAAATATCAGTGGTGGCAGCCAAGTTGCGTCACTTTTGCGCTCCCCTTGGGATGCCTTTCGCAGCTGCAGTGTGCCTGGAGCCCAGGGCTTCCTGGTTTTAAAAGTCCTAGGCCTAAGCCTAACAGTAACCCTAGGAAGGTAAATCAGCCGGGTATTAGGGTTCTTCCTAAGGGAAAAGCCGTGAAAGCAGCCATGTTGTGGCACTTCTGCACTCCCTTTGGGATGCCTTTGGCAGATGAAGTAAGCCTGGAACTCAGGGCTTCCTGGTTAAAAAAATCCAAGCCCTAGGCTGAACCCTAATCCTAACCCTAGGCAGATAAATCAGCCTAGGTATAGGGATGGTGCCAAGGAAAAAGCTGTGAAAGCTGCCATGTTGTTGCACTTTTGTACTCCCCTTGGGATGCCTTGAACAGCTGCAGTGTGCCTGGAGCTAAGGGCTTCCTAGTTTTAAAAATCCTAGCCCTAGGCCTAAGCCTAACAGTAACCCTGGGAAGGTAAATCAGCCTGGTGTTAGGCGTCTTGCCAAGGAAAAAGCCGTGAAAGCAGCCATGTTGTGGCACTTTTGCACTCCCTTTTGGATGCCTTTCACAGCTCCAGTGTGCCTGGAACTCAGGGCTTCCTGATTTTAAAAATCCTAGCCCTAGGCCGAACCCCAACCCTAAGACGAGAAAGGCAAATCAGCCAGGAATTAGGCATGTCCCCAAGGAAAAAGCTGTGGAGGCAGGCATGTTGTGGTACTTTTGCGCTCTTCTTGGCTAGTCCTTCGCAGCTGCTGTGTTCTTGGAACTCAGGGCTTTCTGGTAAATAGAAACCCTTACCCTAGGCGTAACTCAAACCTTAACCCTAGGAAGGAAAATCAGCCTATGGTTCGGGATGGTCTCATGGAAATATCAGTGGTGGCAGCCAAGTTGCGTCACTTTTGCGCTCCCCTTGGGATGCCTTTCGCAGCTGCAGTGTGCCTGGAGCCCAGGGCTTCCTGGTTTTAAAAGTCCTAGGCCTAAGCCTAACAGTAACCCTAGGAAGGTAAATCAGCCGGGTATTAGGGTTCTTCCTAAGGGAAAAGCCGTGAAAGCAGCCATGTTGTGGCACTTCTGCACTCCCTTTGGGATGTCTTTGGCAGATGAAGTAAGCCTGGAACTCAAGGCTTCCTGGTTAAAAAAATCCAAGCCCTAGGCTGAACCCTAACCCTAACCCTAGGCAGATAAATCAGCCTAGGTATAGGGATGGTGCCAAGGAAAAAGCTGTGAAAGCTGCCATGTTGTTGCACTTTTGTACTCCCCTTGGGATGCCTTGAACAGCTGCAGTGTGCCTGGAGCTAAGGGCTTCCTAGTTTTAAAAATCCTAGCCCTAGGCCTAAGCCTAACAGTAACCCTGGGAAGGTAAATCAGCCTGGTGTTAGGCGTCTTGCCAAGGAAAAAGCCGTGAAAGCAGCCATGTTGTGGCACTTTTGCACTCCCTTTTGGATGCCTTTCACAGCTCCAGTGTGCCTGGAACTCAGGGCTTCCTGCTTTTAAAAATCCTAGCCCTAGGCCGAACCCCAACCCTAAGACGAGAAAGGCAAATCAGCCAGGAATTAGGCATGTCCCCAAGGAAAAAGCTGTGGAGGCAGGCATGTTGTGGTACTTTTGCGCTCTTCTTGGCTAGTCCTTCGCAGCTGCTGTGTTCTTGGAACTCAGGGCTTTCTGGTTAATAGACCCTTACCCTAGGCGTAACTCAAACCTTAACCCTAGGAAGGAAAATCAGCCTATGGTTCGGGATGGTCTCATGGAAATATCAGTGGTGGCAGCCAAGTTGCGTCACTTTTGCGCTCCCCTTGGGATGCCTTTCGCAGCTGCAGTGTGCCTGGAGCCCAGGGCTTCCTGGTTTTAAAAGTCCTAGGCCTAAGCCTAACAGTAACCCTAGGAAGGTAAATCAGCCGGGTATTAGGGTTCTTCCTAAGGGAAAAGCCGTGAAAGCAGCCATGTTGTGGCACTTCTGCACTCCCTTTGGGATGCCTTTGGCAGATGAAGTAAGCCTGGAACTCAGGGCTTCCTGGTTAAAAAAATCCAAGCCCTAGGCTGAACCCTAACCCTAACCCTAGGCAGATAAATCAGCCTAGGTATAGGGATGGTGCCAAGGAAAAAGCTGTGAAAGCTGCCATGTTGTTGCACTTTTGTACTCCCCTTGGGATGCCTTGAACAGCTGCAGTGTGCCTGGAGCTAAGGGCTTCCTAGTTTTAAAAATCCTAGCCCTAGGCCTAAGCCTAACAGTAACCCTGGGAAGGTAAATCAGCCTGGTG
Source organism: Ammospiza caudacuta (assembly GCF_027887145.1). Taxonomy (NCBI): domain Eukaryota; kingdom Metazoa; phylum Chordata; class Aves; order Passeriformes; family Passerellidae; genus Ammospiza; species Ammospiza caudacuta. The sequence continues at coordinate 271,012 of NW_026682953.1, read as the reverse complement.
TTAGGCGTCTTGCCAAGGAAAAAGCCGTGAAAGCAGCCATGTTGTGGCACTTTTGCACTCCCTTTTGGATGCCTTTCACAGCTCCAGTGTGCCTGGAACTCAGGGCTTCCTGCTTTTAAAAATCCTAGCCCTAGGCCGAACCCCAACCCTAAGACGAGAAAGGCAAATCAGCCAGGAATTAGGCATGTCCACAAGGAAAAAGCTGTGGAGGCAGACATGTTGTGGTACTTTTGCGCTCTTCTTGGCTAGTCCTTCGCAGCTGCTGTGTTCTTGGAACTCAGGGCTTTCTGGTTAATAGACCCTTACCCTAGGCGTAACTCAAACCTTAACCCTAGGAAGGAAAATCAGCCTATGGTTCGGGATGGTCTCATGGAAATATCAGTGGTGGCAGCCAAGTTGCGTCACTTTTGCGCTCCCCTTGGGATGCCTGCCTTTCGCAGCTGCAGTGTGCCTGGAGCCCAGGGCTTCCTGGTTTTAAAAGTCCTAGGCCTAAGCCTAACAGTAACCCTAGGAAGGTAAATCAGCCGGGTATTAGGGTTCTTCCTAAGGGAAAAGCCGTGAAAGCAGCCATGTTGTGGCACTTCTGCACTCCCTTTGGGATGTCTTTGGCAGATGAAGTAAGCCTGGAACTCAAGGCTTCCTGGTTAAAAAAATCCAAGCCCTAGGCTGAACCCTAACCCTAACCCTAGGCAGATAAATCAGCCTAGGTATAGGGATGGTGCCAAGGAAAAAGCTGTGAAAGCTGCCATGTTGTTGCACTTTTGTACTCCCCTTGGGATGCCTTGAACAGCTGCAGTGTGCCTGGAGCTAAGGGCTTCCTAGTTTTAAAAATCCTAGCCCTAGGCCTAAGCCTAACAGTAACCCTGGGAAGGCAAATCAGCCTGGTGTTAGGCGTCTTGCCAAGGAAAAAGCCGTGAAAGCAGCCATGTTGTGGCACTTTTGCACTCCCTTTTGGATGCCTTTCACAGCTCCAGTGTGCCTGGAACTCAGGGCTTCCTGATTTTAAAAATCCTAGCCCTAGGCCGAACCCCAACCCTAAGACGAGAAAGGCAAATCAGCCAGGAATTAGGCATGTCCCCAAGGAAAAAGCTGTGGAGGCAGGCATGTTGTGGTACTTTTGCGCTCTTCTTGGGTAGTCCTTCGCAGCTGCTGTGTTCTTGGAACTCAGGGCTTTCTGGTTAATAGACCCTTACCCTAGGCGTAACTCAAACCTTAACCCTAGGAAGGAAAATCAGCCTATGGTTCGGGATGGTCTCATGGAAATATCAGTGGTGGCAGCCAAGTTGCGTCACTTTTGCGCTCCCCTTGGGATGCCTTTCGCAGCTGCAGTGTGCCTGGAGCCCAGGGCTTCCTGGTTTTAAAAGTCCTAGGCCTAAGCCTAACAGTAACCCTAGGAAGGTAAATCAGCCGGGTATTAGGGTTCTTCCTAAGGGAAAAGCCGTGAAAGCAGCCATGTTGTGGCACTTCTGCACTCCCTTTGGGATGCCTTTGGCAGATGAAGTAAGCCTGGAACTCAGGGCTTCCTGGTTAAAGAAATCCAAGCCCTAGGCTGAACCCTAACCCTAACCCTAGGCAGATAAATCAGCCTAGGTATAGGGATGGTGCCAAGGAAAAAGCTGTGAAAGCTGCCATGTTGTTGCACTTTTGTACTCCCCTTGGGATGCCTTGAACAGCTGCAGTGTGCCTGGAGCTAAGGGCTTCCTAGTTTTAAAAATCCTAGCCCTAGGCCTAAGCCTAACAGTAACCCTGGGAAGGTAAATCAGCCTGGTGTTAGGCGTCTTGCCAAGGAAAAAGCCGTGAAAGCAGCCATGTTGTGGCACTTTTGCACTCCCTTTTGGATGCCTTTCACAGCTCCAGTGTGCCTGGAACTCAGGGCTTCCTGATTTTAAAAATCCTAGCCCTAGGCCGAACCCCAACCCTAAGACGAGAAAGGCAAATCAGCCAGGAATTAGGCATGTCCCCAAGGAAAAAGCTGTGGAGGCAGGCATGTTGTGGTACTTTTGCGCTCTTCTTGGCTAGTCCTTCGCAGCTGCTGTGTTCTTGGAACTCAGGGCTTTCTGGTTAATAGACCCTTACCCTAGGCGTAACTCAAACCTTAACCCTAGGAAGGAAAATCAGCCTATGGTTCGGGATGGTCTCATTGAAATATCAGTGGTGGCAGCCAAGTTGCGTCACTTTTGCGCTCCCCTTGGGATGCCTTTCGCAGCTGCAGTGTGCCTGGAGCCCAGGGCTTCCTGGTTTTAAAAGTCCTAGGCCTAAGCCTAACAGTAACCCTAGGAAGGTAAATCAGCCGGGTATTAGGGTTCTTCCTAAGGGAAAAGCCGTGAAAGCAGCCATGTTGTGGCACTTCTGCACTCCCTTTGGGATGCCTTTGGCAGATGAAGTAAGCCTGGAACTCAGGGCTTCCTGGTTAAAAAAATCCAAGCCCTAGGCTGAACCCTAATCCTAACCCTAGGCAGATAAATCAGCCTAGGTATAGGGATGGTGCCAAGGAAAAAGCTGTGAAAGCTGCCATGTTGTTGCACTTTTGTACTCCCCTTGGGATGCCTTGAACAGCTGCAGTGTGCCTGGAGCTAAGGGCTTCCTAGTTTTAAAAATCCTAGCCCTAGGCCTAAGCCTAACAGTAACCCTGGGAAGGTAAATCAGCCTGGTGTTAGGCGTCTTGCCAAGGAAAAAGCCGTGAAAGCAGCCATGTTGTGGCACTTTTGCACTCCCTTTTGGATGCCTTTCACAGCTCCAGTGTGCCTGGAACTCAGGGCTTCCTGATTTTAAAAATCCTAGCCCTAGGCCGAACCCCAACCCTAAGACGAGAAAGGCAAATCAGCCAGGAATTAGGCATGTCCCCAAGGAAAAAGCTGTGGAGGCAGGCATGTTGTGGTACTTTTGCGCTCTTCTTGGCTAGTCCTTCGCAGCTGCTGTGTTCTTGGAACTCAGGGCTTTCTGGTAAATAGAAACCCTTACCCTAGGCGTAACTCAAACCTTAACCCTAGGAAGGAAAATCAGCCTATGGTTCGGGATGGTCTCATGGAAATATCAGTGGTGGCAGCCAAGTTGCGTCACTTTTGCGCTCCCCTTGGGATGCCTTTCGCAGCTGCAGTGTGCCTGGAGCCCAGGGCTTCCTGGTTTTAAAAGTCCTAGGCCTAAGCCTAACAGTAACCCTAGGAAGGTAAATCAGCCGGGTATTAGGGTTCTTCCTAAGGGAAAAGCCGTGAAAGCAGCCATGTTGTGGCACTTCTGCACTCCCTTTGGGATGTCTTTGGCAGATGAAGTAAGCCTGGAACTCAAGGCTTCCTGGTTAAAAAAATCCAAGCCCTAGGCTGAACCCTAACCCTAACCCTAGGCAGATAAATCAGCCTAGGTATAGGGATGGTGCCAAGGAAAAAGCTGTGAAAGCTGCCATGTTGTTGCACTTTTGTACTCCCCTTGGGATGCCTTGAACAGCTGCAGTGTGCCTGGAGCTAAGGGCTTCCTAGTTTTAAAAATCCTAGCCCTAGGCCTAAGCCTAACAGTAACCCTGGGAAGGTAAATCAGCCTGGTGTTAGGCGTCTTGCCAAGGAAAAAGCCGTGAAAGCAGCCATGTTGTGGCACTTTTGCACTCCCTTTTGGATGCCTTTCACAGCTCCAGTGTGCCTGGAACTCAGGGCTTCCTGATTTTAAAAATCCTAGCCCTAGGCCGAACCCCAACCCTAAGACGAGAAAGGCAAATCAGCCAGGAATTAGGCATGTCCCCAAGGAAAAAGCTGTGGAGGCAGGCATGTTGTGGTACTTTTGCGCTCTTCTTGGCTAGTCCTTCGCAGCTGCTGTGTTCTTGGAACTCAGGGCTTTCTGGTTAATAGACCCTTACCCTAGGCGTAACTCAAACCTTAACCCTAGGAAGGAAAATCAGCCTATGGTTCGGGATGGTCTCATGGAAATATCAGTGGTGGCAGCCAAGTTGCGTCACTTTTGCGCTCCCCTTGGGATGCCTTTCGCAGCTGCAGTGTGCCTGGAGCCCAGGGCTTCCTGGTTTTAAAAGTCCTAGGCCTAAGCCTAACAGTAACCCTAGGAAGGTAAATCAGCCGGGTATTAGGGTTCTTCCTAAGGGAAAAGCCGTGAAAGCAGCCATGTTGTGGCACTTCTGCACTCCCTTTGGGATGCCTTTGGCAGATGAAGTAAGCCTGGAACTCAGGGCTTCCTGGTTAAAAAAATCCAAGCCCTAGGCTGAACCCTAACCCTAACCCTAGGCAGATAAATCAGCCTAGGTATAGGGATGGTGCCAAGGAAAAAGCTGTGAAAGCTGCCATGTTGTTGCACTTTTGTACTCCCCTTGGGATGCCTTGAACAGCTGCAGTGTGCCTGGAGCTAAGGGCTTCCTAGTTTTAAAAATCCTAGCCCTAGGCCTAAGCCTAACAGTAACCCTGGGAAGGTAAATCAGCCTGGTGTTAGGCGTCTTGCCAAGGAAAAAGCCGTGAAAGCAGCCATGTTGTGGCACTTTTGCACTCCCTTTTGGATGCCTTTCACAGCTCCAGTGTGCCTGGAACTCAGGGCTTCCTGCTTTTAAAAATCCTAGCCCTAGGCCGAACCCCAACCCTAAGACGAGAAAGGCAAATCAGCCAGGAATTAGGCATGTCCCCAAGGAAAAAGCTGTGGAGGCAGACATGTTGTGGTACTTTTGCGCTCTTCTTGGCTAGTCCTTCGCAGCTGCTGTGTTCTTGGAACTCAGGGCTTTCTGGTTAATAGACCCTTACCCTAGGCGTAACTCAAACCTTAACCCTAGGAAGGAAAATCAGCCTATGGTTCGGGATGGTCTCATGGAAATATCAGTGGTGGCAGCCAAGTTGCGTCACTTTTGCGCTCCCCTTGGGATGCCTGCCTTTCGCAGCTGCAGTGTGCCTGGAGCCCAGGGCTTCCTGGTTTTAAAAGTCCTAGGCCTAAGCCTAACAGTAACCCTAGGAAGGTAAATCAGCCGGGTATTAGGGTTCTTCCTAAGGGAAAAGCCGTGAAAGCAGCCATGTTGTGGCACTTCTGCACTCCCTTTGGGATGTCTTTGGCAGATGAAGTAAGCCTGGAACTCAAGGCTTCCTGGTTAAAAAAATCCAAGCCCTAGGCTGAACCCTAACCCTAACCCTAGGCAGATAAATCAGCCTAGGTATAGGGATGGTGCCAAGGAAAAAGCTGTGAAAGCTGCCATGTTGTTGCACTTTTGTACTCCCCTTGGGATGCCTTGAACAGCTGCAGTGTGCCTGGAGCTAAGGGCTTCCTAGTTTTAAAAATCCTAGCCCTAGGCCTAAGCCTAACAGTAACCCTGGGAAGGCAAATCAGCCTGGTGTTAGGCGTCTTGCCAAGGAAAAAGCCGTGAAAGCAGCCATGTTGTGGCACTTTTGCACTCCCTTTTGGATGCCTTTCACAGCTCCAGTGTGCCTGGAACTCAGGGCTTCCTGATTTTAAAAATCCTAGCCCTAGGCCGAACCCCAACCCTAAGACGAGAAAGGCAAATCAGCCAGGAATTAGGCATGTCCCCAAGGAAAAAGCTGTGGAGGCAGGCATGTTGTGGTACTTTTGCGCTCTTCTTGGGTAGTCCTTCGCAGCTGCTGTGTTCTTGGAACTCAGGGCTTTCTGGTTAATAGACCCTTACCCTAGGCGTAACTCAAACCTTAACCCTAGGAAGGAAAATCAGCCTATGGTTCGGGATGGTCTCATGGAAATATCAGTGGTGGCAGCCAAGTTGCGTCACTTTTGCGCTCCCCTTGGGATGCCTTTCGCAGCTGCAGTGTGCCTGGAGCCCAGGGCTTCCTGGTTTTAAAAGTCCTAGGCCTAAGCCTAACAGTAACCCTAGGAAGGTAAATCAGCCGGGTATTAGGGTTCTTCCTAAGGGAAAAGCCGTGAAAGCAGCCATGTTGTGGCACTTCTGCACTCCCTTTGGGATGCCTTTGGCAGATGAAGTAAGCCTGGAACTCAGGGCTTCCTGGTTAAAGAAATCCAAGCCCTAGGCTGAACCCTAACCCTAACCCTAGGCAGATAAATCAGCCTAGGTATAGGGATGGTGCCAAGGAAAAAGCTGTGAAAGCTGCCATGTTGTTGCACTTTTGTACTCCCCTTGGGATGCCTTGAACAGCTGCAGTGTGCCTGGAGCTAAGGGCTTCCTAGTTTTAAAAATCCTAGCCCTAGGCCTAAGCCTAACAGTAACCCTGGGAAGGTAAATCAGCCTGGTGTTAGGCGTCTTGCCAAGGAAAAAGCCGTGAAAGCAGCCATGTTGTGGCACTTTTGCACTCCCTTTTGGATGCCTTTCACAGCTCCAGTGTGCCTGGAACTCAGGGCTTCCTGATTTTAAAAATCCTAGCCCTAGGCCGAACCCCAACCCTAAGACGAGAAAGGCAAATCAGCCAGGAATTAGGCATGTCCCCAAGGAAAAAGCTGTGGAGGCAGGCATGTTGTGGTACTTTTGCGCTCTTCTTGGCTAGTCCTTCGCAGCTGCTGTGTTCTTGGAACTCAGGGCTTTCTGGTTAATAGACCCTTACCCTAGGCGTAACTCAAACCTTAACCCTAGGAAGGAAAATCAGCCTATGGTTCGGGATGGTCTCATGGAAATATCAGTGGTGGCAGCCAAGTTGCGTCACTTTTGCGCTCCCCTTGGGATGCCTGCCTTTCGCAGCTGCAGTGTGCCTGGAGCCCAGGGCTTCCTGGTTTTAAAAGTCCTAGGCCTAAGCCTAACAGTAACCCTAGGAAGGTAAATCAGCCGGGTATTAGGGTTCTTCCTAAGGGAAAAGCCGTGAAAGCAGCCATGTTGTGGCACTTCTGCACTCCCTTTGGGATGCCTTTGGCAGATGAAGTAAGCCTGGAACTCAGGGCTTCCTGGTTAAAGAAATCCAAGCCCTAGGCTGAACCCTAACCCTAACCCTAGGCAGATAAATCAGCCTAGGTATAGGGATGGTGCCAAGGAAAAAGCTGTGAAAGCTGCCATGTTGTTGCACTTTTGTACTCCCCTTGGGATGCCTTGAACAGCTGCAGTGTGCCTGGAGCTAAGGGCTTCCTAGTTTTAAAAATCCTAGCCCTAGGCCTAAGCCTAACAGTAACCCTGGGAAGGTAAATCAGCCTGGTGTTAGGCGTCTTGCCAAGGAAAAAGCCGTGAAAGCAGCCATGTTGTGGCACTTTTGCACTCCCTTTTGGATGCCTTTCACAGCTCCAGTGTGCCTGGAACTCAGGGCTTCCTGATTTTAAAAATCCTAGCCCTAGGCCGAACCCCAACCCTAAGACGAGAAAGGCAAATCAGCCAGGAATTAGGCATGTCCCCAAGGAAAAAGCTGTGGAGGCAAGCATGTTGTGCTACTTTTGCGCTCTTCTTGGCTAGTCCTTCGCAGCTGCTGTGTTCTTGGAACTCAGGGCTTTCTGGTTAATAGACCCTTACCCTAGGCGTAACTCAAACCTTAACCCTAGGAAGGAAAATCAGCCTATGGTTCCGGATGGTCTCATGGAAATATCAGTGGTGGCAGCCAAGTTGCGTCACTTTTGCGCTCCCCTTGGGATGCCTTTTGCAGCTGCAGTGTGACTGGAGCCCAGGGCTTCCTGGTTTTAAAAGTCCTAGGCCTAAGCCTAACAGTAACCCTAGGAAGGTAAATCAGCCGGGTATTAGGGTTCTTCCTAAGGGAAAAGCCGTGAAAGCAGCCATGTTGTGGCACTTCTCCACTCCCTATGGGATGCCTTTGGCAGATGAAGTAAGCCTGGAACTCAGGGCTTCCTGGTCAAAAAAATCCAAGCCCTAGGCTGAACCCTAACCCTAACCCTAGGCAGATAAATCAGCCTAGGTATAGGGATGGTGCCAAGGAAAAAGCTGTGAAAGCTGCCATGTTGTTGCACTTTTGTACTCCCCTTGGGATGCCTTGAACAGCTGCAGTGTGCCTGGAGCTAAGGGCTTCCTAGTTTTAAAAATCCTAGCCCTAGGCCTAAGCCTAACAGTAACCCTGGGAAGGTAAATCAGCCTGGTGTTAGGCTTCTTGCCAAGGAAAAAGCCGTGAAAGCAGCCATGTTGTGGCACTTTTGCACTCCCTTTTGGATGCCTTTCACAGCTCCAGTGTGCCTGGAACTCAGGGCTTCCTGATTTTAAAAATCCTAGCCCTAGGCCGAACCCCAACCCTAAGACGAGAAAGGCAAATCAGCCAGGAATTAGGCATGTCCCCAAGGAAAAAGCTGTGGAGGCAGGCATGTTGTGGTACTTTTGCGCTCTTCTTGGCTAGTCCTTCGCAGCTGCTGTGTTCTTGGAACTCAGGGCTTTCTGGTTAATAGACCCTTACCCTAGGCGTAACTCAAACCTTAACCCTAGGAAGGAAAATCAGCCTATGGTTCGGGATGGTCTCATGGAAATATCAGTGGTGGCAGCCAAGTTGCGTCACTTTTGCGCTCCCCTTGGGATGCCTGCCTTTCGCAGCTGCAGTGTGCCTGGAGCCCAGGGCTTCCTGGTTTTAAAAGTCCTAGGCCTAAGCCTAACAGTAACCCTAGGAAGGTAAATCAGCCGGGTATTAGGGTTCTTCCTAAGGGAAAAGCCGTGAAAGCAGCCATGTTGTGGCACTTCTGCACTCCCTTTGGGATGCCTTTGGCAGATGAAGTAAGCCTGGAACTCAGGGCTTCCTGGTTAAAAAAATCCAAGCCCTAGGCTGAACCCTAACCCTAACCCTAGGCAGATAAATCAGCCTAGGTATAGGGATGGTGCCAAGGAAAAAGCTGTGAAAGCTGCCATGTTGTTGCACTTTTGTACTCCCCTTGGGATGCCTTGAACAGCTGCAGTGTGCCTGGAGCTAAGGGCTTCCTAGTTTTAAAAATCCTAGCCCTAGGCCTAAGCCTAACAGTAACCCTGGGAAGGTAAATCAGCCTGGTGTTAGGCGTCTTGCCAAGGAAAAAGCCGTGAAAGCAGCCATGTTGTGGCACTTTTGCACTCCCTTTTGGATGCCTTTCACAGCTGCAGTGTGCCTGGAACTCAGGGCTTCCTGCTTTTAAAAATCCTAGCCCTAGGCCGAACCCCAACCCTAAGACGAGAAAGGCAAATCAGCCAGGAATTAGGCATGTCCACAAGGAAAAAGCTGTGGAGGCAGGCATGTTGTGGTACTTTTGCGCTCTTCTTGGCTAGTCCTTCGCAGCTGCTGTGTTCTTGGAACTCAGGGCTTTCTGGTTAATAGACCCTTACCCTAGGCGTAACTCAAACCTTAACCCTAGGAAGGAAAATCAGCCTATGGTTCGGGATGGTCTCATGGAAATATCAGTGGTGGCAGCCAAGTTGCGTCACTTTTGCGCTCCCCTTGGGATTCCTGCCTTTCGCAGCTGCAGTGTGCCTGGAGCCCAGGGCTTCCTGGTTTTAAAAGTCCTAGGCCTAAGCCTAACAGTAACCCTAGGAAGGTAAATCAGCCGGGTATTAGGGTTCTTCCTAAGGGAAAAGCCGTGAAAGCAGCCATGTTGTGGCACTTCTGCACTCCCTTTGGGATGTCTTTGGCAGATGAAGTAAGCCTGGAACTCAGGGCTTCCTGGTTAAAAAAATCCAAGCCCTAGGCTGAACCCTAACCCTAACCCTAGGCAGATAAATCAGCCTAGGTATAGGGATGGTGCCAAGGAAAAAGCTGTGAAAGCTGCCATGTTGTTGCACTTTTGTACTCCCCTTGGGATGCCTTGAACAGCTGCAGTGTGCCTGGAGCTAAGGGCTTCCTAGTTTTAAAAATCCTAGCCCTAGGCCTAAGCCTAACAGTAACCCTGGGAAGGTAAATCAGCCTGGTGTTAGGCGTCTTGCCAAGGAAAAAGCCGTGAAAGCAGCCATGTTGTGGCACTTTTGCACTCCCTTTTGGATGCCTTTCACAGCTCCAGTGTGCCTGGAACTCAGGGCTTCCTGATTTTAAAAATCCTAGCCCTAGGCCGAACCCCAACCCTAAGACGAGAAAGGCAAATCAGCCAGGAATTAGGCATGTCCCCAAGGAAAAAGCTGTGGAGGCAGGCATGTTGTGGTACTTTTGCGCTCTTCTTGGCTAGTCCTTCGCAGCTGCTGTGTTCTTGGAACTCAGGGCTTTCTGGTTAATAGACCCTTACCCTAGGCGTAACTCAAACCTTAACCCTAGGAAGGAAAATCAGCCTATGGTTCGGGATGGTCTCATGGAAATATCAGTGGTGGCAGCCAAGTTGCGTCACTTTTGCGCTCCCCTTGGGATGCCTTTTGCAGCTGCAGTGTGCCTGGAGCCCAGGGCTTCCTGGTTTTAAAAGTCCTAGGCCTAAGCCTAACAGTAACCCTAGGAAGGTAAATCAGCCGGGTATTAGGGTTCTTCCTAAGGGAAAAGCCGTGAAAGCAGCCATGTTGTGGCACTTCTGCACTCCCTTTGGGATGCCTTTGGCAGATGAAGTAAGCCTGGAACTCAGGGCTTCCTGGTTAAAGAAATCCAAGCCCTAGGCTGAACCCTAACCCTAACCCTAGGCAGATAAATCAGCCTAGGTATAGGGATGGTGCCAAGGAAAAAGCTGTGAAAGCTGCCATGTTGTTGCACTTTTGTACTCCCCTTGGGATGCCTTGAACAGCTGCAGTGTGCCTGGAGCTAAGGGCTTCCTAGTTTTAAAAATCCTAGCCCTAGGCCTAAGCCTAACAGTAACCCTGGGAAGGTAAATCAGCCTGGTGTTAGGCGTCTTGCCAAGGAAAAAGCCGTGAAAGCAGCCATGTTGTGGCACTTTTGCACTCCCTTTTGGATGCCTTTCACAGCTCCAGTGTGCCTGGAACTCAGGGCTTCCTGATTTTAAAAATCCTAGCCCTAGGCCGAACCCCAACCCTAAGACGAGAAAGGCAAATCAGCCAGGAATTAGGCATGTCCCCAAGGAAAAAGCTGTGGAGGCAGGCATGTTGTGGTACTTTTGCGCTCTTCTTGGCTAGTCCTTCGCAGCTGCTGTGTTCTTGGAACTCAGGGCTTTCTGGTAAATAGAAACCTTACCCTAGGCGTAACTCAAACCTTAAGCCTAGGAAGGAAAATCAGCCTATGGTTCGGGATGGTCTCATGGAAATATCAGTGGTGGCAGCCAAGTTGCGTCACTTTTGCGCTCCCCTTGGGATGCCTTTCGCAGCTGCAGTGTGCCTGGAGCCCAGGGCTTCCTGGTTTTAAAAGTCCTAGGCCTAAGCCTAACAGTAACCCTAGGAAGGTAAATCAGCCGGGTATTAGGGTTCTTCCTAAGGGAAAAGCCGTGAAAGCAGCCATGTTGTGGCACTTCTGCACTCCCTTTGGGATGCCTTTGGCAGATGAAGTAAGCCTGGAACTCAGGGCTTCCTGGTTAAAGAAATCCAAGCCCTAGGCTGAACCCTAACCCTAACCCTAGGCAGATAAATCAGCCTAGGTATAGGGATGGTGCCAAGGAAAAAGCTGTGAAAGCTGCCATGTTGTTGCACTTTTGTACTCCCCTTGGGATGCCTTGAACAGCTGCAGTGTGCCTGGAGCTAAGGGCTTCCTAGTTTTAAAAATCCTAGCCCTAGGCCTAAGCCTAACAGTAACCCTGGGAAGGTAAATCAGCCTGGTGTTAGGCGTCTTGCCAAGGAAAAAGCCGTGAAAGCAGCCATGTTGTGGCACTTTTGCACTCCCTTTTGGATGCCTTTCACAGCTCCAGTGTGCCTGGAACTCAGGGCTTCCTGATTTTAAAAATCCTAGCCCTAGGCCGAACCCCAACCCTAAGACGAGAAAGGCAAATCAGCCAGGAATTAGGCATGTCCCCAAGGAAAAAGCTGTGGAGGCAGGCATGTTGTGGTACTTTTGCGCTCTTCTTGGCTAGTCCTTCGCAGCTGCTGTGTTCTTGGAACTCAGGGCTTTCTGGTTAATAGACCCTTACCCTAGGCGTAACTCAAACCTTAACCCTAGGAAGGAAAATCAGCCTATGGTTCGGGATGGTCTCATGGAAATATCAGTGGTGGCAGCCAAGTTGCGTCACTTTTGCGCTCCCCTTGGGATGCCTGCCTTTCACAGCTGCAGTGTGCCTGGAGCCCAGGGCTTCCTGGTTTTAAAAGTCCTAGGCCTAAGCCTAACAGTAACCCTAGGAAGGTAAATCAGCCGGGTATTAGGGTTCTTCCTAAGGGAAAAGCCGTGAAAGCAGCCATGTTGTGGCACTTCTGCACTCCCTTTGGGATGCCTTTGGCAGATGAAGTAAGCCTGGAACTCAGGGCTTCCTGGTTAAAAAAATCCAAGCCCTAGGCTGAACCCTAACCCTAACCCTAGGCAGATAAATCAGCCTAGGTATAGGGATGGTGCCAAGGAAAAAGCTGTGAAAGCTGCCATGTTGTTGCACTTTTGTACTCCCCTTGGGATGCCTTGAACAGCTGCAGTGTGCCTGGAGCTAAGGGCTTCCTAGTTTTAAAAATCCTAGCCCTAGGCCTAAGCCTAACAGTAACCCTGGGAAGGTAAATCAGCCTGGTGTTAGGCATCTTGCCAAGGAAAAAGCCGTGAAAGCAGCCATGTTGTGGCACTTTTGCACTCCCTTTTGGATGCCTTTCACAGCTCCAGTGTGCCTGGAACTCAGGGCTTCCTGATTTTAAAAATCCTAGCCCTAGGCCGAACCCCAACCCTAAGACGAGAAAGGCAAATCAGCCAGGAATTAGGCATGTCCCCAAGGAAAAAGCTGTGGAGGCAAGCATGTTGTGCTACTTTTGCGCTCTTCTTGGCTAGTCCTTCGCAGCTGCTGTGTTCTTGGAACTCAGGGCTTTCTGGTTAATAGACCCTTACCCTAGGCGTAACTCAAACCTTAACCCTAGGAAGGAAAATCAGCCTATGGTTCGGGATGGTCTCATGGAAATATCAGTGGTGGCAGCCAAGTTGCGTCACTTTTGCGCTCCCCTTGGGATGCCTTTTGCAGCTGCAGTGTGCCTGGAGCCCAGGGCTTCCTGGTTTTAAAAGTCCTAGGCCTAAGCCTAACAGTAACCCTAGGAAGGTAAATCAGCCGGGTATTAGGGTTCTTCCTAAGGGAAAAGCCGTGAAAGCAGCCATGTTGTGGCACTTCTCCACTCCCTTTGGGATGCCTTTGGCAGATGAAGTAAGCCTGGAACTCAGGGCTTCCTGGTCAAAAAAATCCAAGCCCTAGGCTGAACCCTAACCCTAACCCTAGGCAGATAAATCAGCCTAGGTATAGGGATGGTGCCAAGGAAAAAGCTGTGAAAGCTGCCATGTTGTTGCACTTTTGTACTCCCCTTGGGATGCCTTGAACAGCTGCAGTGTGCCTGGAGCTAAGGGCTTCCTAGTTTTAAAAATCCTAGCCCTAGGCCTAAGCCTAAAAGTAACCCTGGGAAGGTAAATCAGCCTGGTGTTAGGCTTCTTGCCAAGGAAAAAGCCGTGAAAGCAGCCATGTTGTGGCACTTTTGCACTCCCTTTTGGATGCCTTTCACAGCTCCAGTGTGCCTGGAACTCAGGGCTTCCTGATTTTAAAAATCCTAGCCCTAGGCCGAACCCCAACCCTAAGACGAGAAAGGCAAATCAGCCAGAAATTAGGCATGTCCCCAAGGAAAAAGCTGTGGAGGCAGGCATGTTGTGGTACTTTTGCGCTCTTCTTGGCTAGTCCTTCGCAGCTGCTGTGTTCTTGGAACTCAGGGCTTTCTGGTTAATAGAGCCCTTACCCTAGGCGTAACTCAAACCTTAACCCTAGGAAGGAAAATCAGCCTATGGTTCGGGATGGTCTCATGGAAATATCAGTGGTGGCAGCCAAGTTGCGTCATTTTTGCGCTCCCCTTGGGATGCCTTTCGCAGCTGCAGTGTGCCTGGAGCCCAGGGCTTCCTGGTTTTAAAAGTCCTAGGCCTAAGCCTAACAGTAACCCTAGGAAGGTAAATCAGCCGGGTATTAGGGTTCTTCCTAAGGGAAAAGCCGTGAAAGCAGCCATGTTGTGGCACTTCTGCACTCCCTTTGGGATGCCTTTGGCAGATGAAGTAAGCCTGGAACTCAGGGCTTCCTGGTTAAAAAAATCCAAGCCCTAGGCTGAACCCTAACCCTAACCCTAGGCAGATAAATCAGCCTAGGTATATGGATGGTGCCAAGGAAAAAGCTGTGAAAGCTGCCATGTTGTTGCACTTTTGTACTCCCCTTGGGATGCCTTGAACAGCTGCAGTGTGCCTGGAGCTAAGGGCTTCCTAGTTTTAAAAATCCTAGCCCTAGGCCTAAGCCTAACAGTAACCCTGGGAAGGCAAATCAGCCGGGTGTTAGGCTTCTTGCCAAGGAAAAAGCCGTGAAAGCAGCCATGTTGTGGCACTTTTGTACTCCCTTTTGGATGCCTTTCACAGCTCCAGTGTGCCTGGAACTCAGGGCTTCCTGATTTTAAAATCCTAGCCCTAGGCCGAACCCCAACCCTAAGACGAGAAAGGCAAATCAGCCAGGAATTAGGCATGTCCCCAAGGAAAAAGCTGTGGAGGCAGGCATGTTGTGGTACTTTTGCGCTCTTCTTGGGTAGTCCTTCGCAGCTGCTGTGTTCTTGGAACTCAGGGCTTTCTGGTTAATAGACCCTTACCCTAGGCGTAACTCAAACCTTAAGCCTAGGAAGGAAAATCAGCCTATGGTTCGGGATGGTCTCATGGAAATATCAGTGGTGGCAGCCAAGTTGCGTCACTTTTGCGCTCCCCTTGGGATGCCTTTCGCAGCTGCAGTGTGCCTGGAGCCCAGGGCTTCCTGGTTTTAAAAGTCCTAGGCCTAAGCCTAACAGTAACCCTAGGAAGGTAAATCAGCCGGGTATTAGGGTTCTTCCTAAGGGAAAAGCCGTGAAAGCAGCCATGTTGTGGCACTTCTGCACTCCCTTTGGGATGCCTTTGGCAGATGAAGTAAGCCTGGAACTCAGGGCTTCCTGGTTAAAGAAATCCAAGCCCTAGGCTGAAGCCTAACCCTAACCCTAGGCAGATAAATCAGCCTAGGTATAGGGATGGTGCCAAGGAAAAAGCTGTGAAAGCTGCCATGTTGTTGCACTTTTGTACTCCCCTTGGGATGCCTTGAACAGCTGCAGTGTGCCTGGAGCTAAGGGCTTCCTAGTTTTAAAAATCCTAGCCCTAGGCCTAAGCCTAACAGTAACCCTGGGAAGGCAAATCTGCCTGGTGTTAGGCATCTTGCCAAGGAAAAAGCCGTGAAAGCAGCCATGTTGTGGCACTTTTGTACTCCCTTTTGGATGCCTTTCACAGCTGCAGTGTGCCTGGAACTCAGGGCTTCCTGATTTTAAAAATCCTAGCCCTAGGCCGAACCTCAAACCAAAGACGAGAAAGGCAAATCAGCCAGGAATTAGGCATGTCCCCAAGGAAAAAGCTGTGGAGGCAGGCATGTTGTGGTACTTTTGCGCTCTTCTTGGCTAGTCCTTCGCAGCTGCTGTGTTCTTGGAACTCAGGGCTTTCTGGTTAATAGACCCTTACCCTAGGCGTAACTCAAACCTTAACCCTAGGAAGGAAAATCAGCCTATGGTTCGGGATGGTCTCATGGAAATATCAGTGGTGGCAGCCAAGTTGCGTCACTTTTGCGCTCCCCTTGGGATGCCTTTCGCAGCTGCAGTGTGCCTGGAGCCCAGGGCTTCCTGGTTTTAAAAGTCCTAGGCCTAAGCCTAACAGTAACCCTAGGAAGGTAAATCAGCCGGGTATTAGGGTTCTTCCTAAGGGAAAAGCCGTGAAAGCAGCCATGTTGTGGCACTTCTGCACTCCCTTTGGGATGCCTTTGGCAGATGAAGTAAGCCTGGAACTCAGGGCTTCCTGGTTAAAAAAATCCAAGCCCTAGGCTGAACCCTAACCCTAACCCTAGGCAGATAAATCAGCCTAGGTATAGGGATGGTGCCAAGGAAAAAGCTGTGAAAGCTGCCATGTTGTTGCACTTTTGTACTCCCCTTGGGATGCCTTGAACAGCTGCAGTGTGCCTGGAGCTAAGGGCTTCCTAGTTTTAAAAATCCTAGCCCTAGGCCTAAGCCTAACAGTAACCCTGGGAAGGTAAATCAGCCTGGTGTTAGGCTTCTTGCCAAGGAAAAAGCCGTGAAAGCAGCCATGTTGTGGCACTTTTGCACTCCCTTTTGGATGCCTTTCACAGCTCCAGTGTGCCTGGAACTCAGGGCTTCCTGATTTTAAAAATCCTAGCCCTAGGCCGAACCCCAACCCTAAGACGAGAAAGGCAAATCAGCCAGGAATTAGGCATGTCCCCAAGGAAAAAGCTGTGGAGGCAGGCATGTTGTGGTACTTTTGCGCTCTTCTTGGCTAGTCCTTCGCAGCTGCTGTGTTCTTGGAACTCAGGGCTTTCTGGTTAATAGACCCTTACCCTAGGCGTAACTCAAACCTTAACCCTAGGAAGGAAAATCAGCCTATGGTTCGGGATGGTCTCATGGAAATATCAGTGGTGGCAGCCAAGTTGCGTCACTTTTGCGCTCCCCTTGGGATGCCTTTCGCAGCTGCAGTGTGCCTGGAGCCCAGGGCTTCCTGGTTTTAAAAGTCCTAGGCCTAAGCCTAACAGTAACCCTAGGAAGGTAAATCAGCCGGGTATTAGGGTTCTTCCTAAGGGAAAAGCCGTGAAAGCAGCCATGTTGTGGCACTTCTGCACTCCCTTTGGGATGCCTTTGGCAGATGAAGTAAGCCTGGAACTCAGGGCTTCCTGGTTAAAAAAATCCAAGCCCTAGGCTGAACCCTAACCCTAACCCTAGGCAGATAAATCAGCCTAGGTATAGGGATGGTGCCAAGGAAAAAGCTGTGAAAGCTGCCATGTTGTTGCACTTTTGTACTCCCCTTGGGATGCCTTGAACAGCTGCAGTGTGCCTGGAGCTAAGGGCTTCCTAGTTTTAAAAATCCTAGCCCTAGGCCTAAGCCTAACAGTAACCCTGGGAAGGTAAATCAGCCTGGTGTTAGGCTTCTTGCCAAGGAAAAAGCCGTGAAAGCAGCCATGTTGTGGCACTTTTGCACTCCCTTTTGGATGCCTTTCACAGCTGCAGTGTGCCTGGAACTCAGGGCTTCCTGATTTTAAAAATCCTAGCCCTAGGCCGAACCCCAACACTAAGACGAGAAAGGCAAATCAGCCAGGAATTAGGCATGTCCCCAAGGAAAAAGCTGTGGAGGCAGGCATGTTGTGGTACTTTTGCGCTCTTCTTGGCTAGTCCTTCGCAGCTGCTGTGTTCTTGGAACTCAGGGCTTTCTGGTAAATAGAAACCTTACCCTAGGCGTAACTCAAACCTTAACCCTAGGAAGGAAAATCAGCCTATGGTTCGGGATGCTCTCATGGAAATATCAGTGGTGGCAGCCAAGTGGCGTCACTTTTGCGCTCCCCTTGGGATGCCTTTCGCAGCTGCAGTGTGCCTGGAGCCCAGGGCTTCCTGGTTTTAAAAGTCCTAGGCCTAAGCCTAACAGTAACCCTAGGAAGGTAAATCAGCCGGGTATTAGGGTTCTTCCTAAGGGAAAAGCCGTGAAAGCAGCCATGTTGTGGCACTTCTGCACTCCCTTTGGCATGCCTTTGGCAGATGAAGTAAGCCTGGAACTCAGGGCTTCCTGGTTAAAGAAATCCAAGCCCTAGGCTGAAGCCTAACCCTAACCCTAGGCAGATAAATCAGCCTAGGTATAGGGATGGTGCCAAGGAAAAAGCTGTGAAAGCTGCCATGTTGTTGCACTTTTGTACTCCCCTTGGGATGCCTTGAACAGCTGCAGTGTGCCTGGAGCTAAGGGCTTCCTAGTTTTAAAAATCCTAGCCCTAGGCCTAAGCCTAACAGTAACCCTGGGAAGGTAAATCAGCCTGGTGTTAGGCGTCTTGCCAAGGAAAAAGCCGTGAAAGCAGCCATGTTGTGGCACTTTTGCACTCCCTTTTGGATGCCTTTCACAGCTCCAGTGTGCCTGGAACTCAGGGCTTCCTGATTTTAAAAATCCTAGCCCTAGGCCGAACCCCAACCCTAAGACGAGAAAGGCAAATCAGCCAGGAATTAGGCATGTCCCCAAGGAAAAAGCTGTGGAGGCAGGCATGTTGTGGTACTTTTGCGCTCTTCTTGGCTAGTCCTTCGCAGCTGCTGTGTTCTTGGAACTCAGGGCTTTCTGGTTAATAGACCCTTACCCTAGGCGTAACTCAAACCTTAACCCTAGGAAGGAAAATCAGCCTATGGTTCGGGATGTTCTCATGGAAATATCAGTGGTGGCAGCCAAGTTGCGTCACTTTTGCGCTCCCCTTGGGATTCCTGCCTTTCGCAGCTGCAGTGTGCCTGGAGCCCAGGGCTTCCTGGTTTTAAAAGTCCTAGGCCTAAGCCTAACAGTAACCCTAGGAAGGTAAATCAGCCGGGTATTAGGGTTCTTCCTAAGGGAAAAGCCGTGAAAGCAGCCATGTTGTGGCACTTCTGCACTCCCTTTGGGATGCCTTTGGCAGATGAAGTAAGCCTGGAACTCAGGGCTTCCTGGTTAAAAAACTCCAAGCCCTAGGCTGAACCCTAACCCTAACCCTAGGCAGATAAATCAGCCTAGGTATAGGGATGGTGCCAAGGAAAAAGCTGTGAAAGCTGCCATGTTGTTGCACTTTTGTACTCCCCTTGGGATGCCTTGAACAGCTGCAGTGTGTCTGGAGCTAAGGGCTTCCTAGTTTTAAAAATCCTAGCCCTAGGCCTAAGCCTAACAGTAACCCTGGGAAGGCAAATCAGCCTGGTGTTAGGCATCTTGCCAAGGAAAAAGCCGTGAAAGCAGCCATGTTGTGGCACGTTTGTACTCCCTTTTGGATGCCTTTCACAGCTCCAGTGTGCCTGGAACTCAGGGCTTCCTGATTTTAAAAATCCTAGCCCTAGGCCGAACCTCAAACCTAAGACGAGAAAGGCAAATCAGCCAGGAATTAGGCATGTCCCCAAGGAAAAAGCTGTGGAGGCAGGCATGTTGTGGTACTTTTGCGCTCTTCTTGGCTAGTCCTTCGCAGCTGCTGTGTTCTTGGAACTCAGGGCTTTCTGGTTAATAGAGCCCTTACCCTAGGCGTAACTCAAACCTTAACCCTAGGAAGGAAAATCAGCCTATGGTTCGGGATGGTCTCATGGAAATATCAGTGGTGGCAGCCAAGTTGCGTCACTTTTGCGCTCCCCTTGGGATGCCTTTCGCAGCTGCAGTGTGCCTGGAGCCCAGGGCTTCCTGGTTTTAAAAGTCCTAGGCCTAAGCCTAACAGTAACCCTAGGAAGGTAAATCAGCCGGGTATTAGGGTTCTTCCTAAGGGAAAAGCCGTGAAAGCAGCCATGTTGTGGCACTTCTGCACTCCCTTTGGGATGCCTTTGGCAGATGAAGTAAGCCTGGAACTCAGGGCTTCCTGGTTAAAGAAATCCAAGCCCTAGGCTGAACCCTAACCCTAACCCTAGGCAGATAAATCAGCCTAGGTATAGGGATGGTGCCAAGGAAAAAGCTGAGAAAGCTGCCATGTTGTTGCACTTTTGTACTCCCCTTGGGATGCCTTGAACAGCTGCAGTGTGCCTGGAGCCCAGGGCTTCCTAGTTTTAAAAATCCTAGCCCTAGGCCTAAGCCTAACAGTAACCCTGGGAATGCAAATCAGCCTGGTGTTAGGCGTCTTGCCAAGGAAAAAGCCGTGAAAGCAGCCATGTTGTGGCACTTTTGCACTCCCTTTTGGATGCCTTTCACAGCTCCAGTGTGCCTGGAACTCAGGGCTTCCTGATTTTAAAAATCCTAGCCCTAGGCCGAACCCCAACCCTAAGACGAGAAAGGCAAATCAGCCAGGAATTAGGCATGTCCCCAAGGAAAAAGCTGTGGAGGCAGGCATGTTGTGGTACTTTTGCGCTCTTCTTGGCTAGTCCTTCGCAGCTGCTGTGTTCTTGGAACTCAGGGCTTTCTGGTTAATAGACCCTTACCCTAGGCGTAACTCAAACCTTAACCCTAGGAAGGAAAATCAGCCTATGGTTCGGGATGGTCTCATGGAAATATCAGTGGTGGCAGCCAAGTTGCGTCACTTTTGCGCTCCCCTTGGGATGCCTTTCGCAGCTGCAGTGTGCCTGGAGCCCAGGGCTTCCTGGTTTTAAAAGTCCTAGGCCTAAGCCTAACAGTAACCCTAGGAAGGTAAATCAGCCGGGTATTAGGGTTCTTCCTAAGGGAAAAGCCGTGAAAGCAGCCATGTTGTGGCACTTCTGCACTCCCTTTGGGATGCCTTTGGCAGATGAAGTAAGCCTGGAACTCAGGGCTTCCTGGTTAAAGAAATCCAAGCCCTAGGCTGAACCCTAACCCTAACCCTAGGCAGATAAATCAGCCTAGGTATAGGGATGGTGCCAAGGAAAAAGCTGTGAAAGCTGCCATGTTGTTGCACTTTTGTACTCCCCTTGGGATGCCTTGAACAGCTGCAGTGTGCCTGGAGCCCAGGGCTTCCTAGTTTTGAAAATCCTAGCCCTAGGCCTAAGCCTAACAGTAACCCTGGGAAGGTAAATCAGCCTGGTGTTAGGCGTCTTGCCAAGGAAAAAGCCGTGAAAGCAGCCATGTTGTGGCACTTTTGCACTCCCTTTTGGATGCCTTTCACAGCTCCAGTGTGCCTGGAACTCAGGGCTTCCTGCTTTTAAAAATCCTAGCCCTAGGCCGAACCCCAACCCTAAGACGAGAAAGGCAAATCAGCCAGGAATTAGGCATGTCCCCAAGGAAAAAGCTGTGGAGGCAGGCATGTTGTGGTACTTTTGCGCTCTTCTTGGGTAGTCCTTCGCAGCTGCTGTGTTCTTGGAACTCAGGGCTTTCTGGTTAATAGACCCTTACCCTAGGCGTAACTCAAACCTTAACCCTAGGAAGGAAAATCAGCCTATGGTTCAGGAAGGTCTCATGGAAATATCAGTGGTGGCAGCCATGTTGCGTCACTTTTGCGATCCCCTTGGGCTGCCTTTCGCAGCTGCAGTGTGCCTGGAGCCCAGGGCTTCCTGGTTTTAAAAGTCCTAGGCCTAAGCCTAACAGTAACCCTAGGAAGGTAAATCAGCCGGGTATTAGGGTTCTTCCTAAGGGAAAAGCCGTGAAAGCAGCCATGTTGTGGCACTTCTGCACTCCCTTTGGGATGCCTTTGGCAGATGAAGTAAGCCTGGAACTCAGGGCTTCCTGGTTAAAAAACTCCAAGCCCTAGGCTGAACCCTAACCCTAACCCTAGGCAGATAAATCAGCCTAGGTATAGGGATGGTGCCAAGGAAAAAGCTGTGAAAGCTGCCATGTTGTTGCACTTTTGTACTCCCCTTGGGATGCCTTGAACAGCTGCAGTGTGCCTGGAGCTAAGGGCTTCCTAGTTTTAAAAATCCTAGCCCTAGGCCTAAGCCTAACAGTAACCCTGGGAAGGTAAATCAGCCTGGTGTTAGGCGTCTTGCCAAGGAAAAAGCCGTGAAAGCAGCCATGTTGTGGCACTTTTGCACTCCCTTTTGGATGCCTTTCACAGCTCCAGTGTGCCTGGAACTCAGGGCTTCCTGATTTTAAAAATCCTAGCCCTAGGCCGAACCCCAACCCTAAGACGAGAAAGGCAAATCAGCCAGGAATTAGGCATGTCCCCAAGGAAAAAGCTGTGGAGGCAGGCATGTTGTGGTACTTTTGCGCTCTTCTTGGCTAGTCCTTCGCAGCTGCTGTGTTCTTGGAACTCAGGGCTTTCTGGTTAATAGACCCTTACCCTAGGCGTAACTCAAACCTTAACCCTAGGAAGGAAAATCAGCCTATGGTTCGGGATGTTCTCATGGAAATATCAGTGGTGGCAGCCAAGTTGCGTCACTTTTGCGCTCCCCTTGGGATTCCTGCCTTTCGCAGCTGCAGTGTGCCTGGAGCCCAGGGCTTCCTGGTTTTAAAAGTCCTAGGCCTAAGCCTAACAGTAACCCTAGGAAGGTAAATCAGCCGGGTATTAGGGTTCTTCCTAAGGGAAAAGCCGTGAAAGCAGCCATGTTGTGGCACTTCTGCACTCCCTTTGGGATGCCTTTGGCAGATGAAGTAAGCCTGGAACTCAGGGCTTCCTGGTTAAAAAACTCCAAGCCCTAGGCTGAACCCTAACCCTAACCCTAGGCAGATAAATCAGCCTAGGTATAGGGATGGTGCCAAGGAAAAAGCTGTGAAAGCTGCCATGTTGTTGCACTTTTGTACTCCCCTTGGGATGCCTTGAACAGCTGCAGTGTGCCTGGAGCTAAGGGCTTCCTAGTTTTAAAAATCCTAGCCCTAGGCCTAAGCCTAACAGTAACCCTGGGAAGGTAAATCAGCCTGGTGTTAGGCGTCTTGCCAAGGAAAAAGCCGTGAAAGCAGCCATGTTGTGGCACTTTTGCACTCCCTTTTGGATGCCTTTCACAGCTCCAGTGTGCCTGGAACTCAGGGCTTCCTGATTTTAAAAATCCTAGCCCTAGGCCGAACCCCAACCCTAAGACGAGAAAGGCAAATCAGCCAGGAATTAGGCATGTCCCCAAGGAAAAAGCTGTGGAGGCAGGCATGTTGTGGTACTTTTGCGCTCTTCTTGGCTAGTCCTTCGCAGCTGCTGTGTTCTTGGAACTCAGGGCTTTCTGGTTAATAGACCCTTACCCTAGGCGTAACTCAAACCTTAACCCTAGGAAGGAAAATCAGCCTATGGTTCGGGATGTTCTCATGGAAATATCAGTGGTGGCAGCCAAGTTGCGTCACTTTTGCGCTCCCCTTGGGATTCCTGCCTTTCGCAGCTGCAGTGTGCCTGGAGCCCAGGGCTTCCTGGTTTTAAAAGTCCTAGGCCTAAGCCTAACAGTAACCCTAGGAAGGTAAATCAGCCGGGTATTAGGGTTCTTCCTAAGGGAAAAGCCGTGAAAGCAGCCATGTTGTGGCACTTCTGCACTCCCTTTGGGATGCCTTTGGCAGATGAAGTAAGCCTGGAACTCAGGGCTTCCTGGTTAAAAAACTCCAAGCCCTAGGCTGAACCCTAACCCTAACCCTAGGCAGATAAATCAGCCTAGGTATAGGGATGGTGCCAAGGAAAAAGCTGTGAAAGCTGCCATGTTGTTGCACTTTTGTACTCCCCTTGGGATGCCTTGAACAGCTGCAGTGTGCCTGGAGCTAAGGGCTTCCTAGTTTTAAAAATCCTAGCCCTAGGCCTAAGCCTAACAGTAACCCTGGGAAGGTAAATCAGCCTGGTGTTAGGCGTCTTGCCAAGGAAAAAGCCGTGAAAGCAGCCATGTTGTGGCACTTTTGCACTCCCTTTTGGATGCCTTTCACAGCTCCAGTGTGCCTGGAACTCAGGGCTTCCTGATTTTAAAAATCCTAGCCCTAGGCCGAACCCCAACCCTAAGACGAGAAAGGCAAATCAGCCAGGAATTAGGCATGTCCCCAAGGAAAAAGCTGTGGAGGCAGGCATGTTGTGGTACTTTTGCGCTCTTCTTGGCTAGTCCTTCGCAGCTGCTGTGTTCTTGGAACTCAGGGCTTTCTGGTTAATAGACCCTTACCCTAGGCGTAACTCAAACCTTAACCCTAGGAAGGAAAATCAGCCTATGGTTCGGGATGTTCTCATGGAAATATCAGTGGTGGCAGCCAAGTTGCGTCACTTTTGCGCTCCCCTTGGGATTCCTGCCTTTCGCAGCTGCAGTGTGCCTGGAGCCCAGGGCTTCCTGGTTTTAAAAGTCCTAGGCCTAAGCCTAACAGTAACCCTAGGAAGGTAAATCAGCCGGGTATTAGGGTTCTTCCTAAGGGAAAAGCCGTGAAAGCAGCCATGTTGTGGCACTTCTGCACTCCCTTTGGGATGCCTTTGGCAGATGAAGTAAGCCTGGAACTCAGGGCTTCCTGGTTAAAGAAATCCAAGCCCTAGGCTGAACCCTAACCCTAACCCTAGGCAGATAAATCAGCCTAGGTATAGGGATGGTGCCAAGGAAAAAGCTGTGAAAGCTGCCATGTTGTTGCACTTTTGTACTCCCCTTGGGATGCCTTGAACAGCTGCAGTGTGCCTGGAGCTAAGGGCTTCCTAGTTTTAAAAATCCTAGCCCTAGGCCTAAGCCTAACAGTAACCCTGGGAAGGCAAATCAGCCTGGTGTTAGGCATCTTGCCAAGGAAAAAGCCGTGAAAGCAGCCATGTTGTGGCACTTTTGTACTCCCTTTTGGATGCCTTTCACAGCTCCAGTGTGCCTGGAACTCAGGGCTTCCTGATTTTAAAAATCCTAGCCCTAGGCCGAACCTCAAACCTAAGACGAGAAAGGCAAATCAGCCAGGAATTAGGCATGTCCCCAAGGAAAAAGCTGTGGAGGCAGGCATGTTGTGGTACTTTTGCGCTCTTCTTGGCTAGTCCTTCGCAGCTGCTGTGTTCTTGGAACTCAGGGCTTTCTGGTTAATAGAGCCCTTACCCTAGGCGTAACTCAAACCTTAACCCTAGGAAGGAAAATCAGCCTATGGTTCGGGATGGTCTCATGGAAATATCAGTGGTGGCAGCCAAGTTGCGTCACTTTTGCGCTCCCCTTGGGATGCCTTTCGCAGCTGCAGTGTGCCTGGAGCCCAGGGCTTCCTGGTTTTAAAAGTCCTAGGCCTAAGCCTAACAGTAACCCTAGGAAGGTAAATCAGCCGGGTATTAGGGTTCTTCCTAAGGGAAAAGCCGTGAAAGCAGCCATGTTGTGGCACTTCTGCACTCCCTTTGGGATGCCTTTGGCAGATGAAGTAAGCCTGGAACTCAGGGCTTCCTGGTTAAAGAAATCCAAGCCCTAGGCTGAACCCTAACCCTAACCCTAGGCAGATAAATCAGCCTAGGTATAGGGATGGTGCCAAGGAAAAAGCTGTGAAAGCTGCCATGTTGTTGCACTTTTGTACTCCCCTTGGGATGCCTTGAACAGCTGCAGTGTGCCTGGAGCTAAGGGCTTCCTAGTTTTAAAAATCCTAGCCCTAGGCCTAAGCCTAACAGTAACCCTGGGAAGGCAAATCAGCCTGGTGTTAGGCGTCTTGCCAAGGAAAAAGCCGTGAAAGCAGCCATGTTGTGGCACTTTTGTACTCCCTTTTGGATGCCTTTCACAGCTCCAGTGTGCCTGGAACTCAGGGCTTCCTGATTTTAAAAATCCTAGCCCTAGGCCAAACCTCAAACCTAAGACGAGAAAGGCAAATCAGCCAGGAATTAGGCATGTCCCCAAGGAAAAAGCTGTGGAGGCAGGCATGTTGTGGTACTTTTGCGCTCTTCTTGGCTAGTCCTTCGCAGCTGCTGTGTTCTTGGAACTCAGGGCTTTCTGGTTAATAGAGCCCTTACCCTAGGCGTAACTCAAACCTTAACCCTAGGAAGGAAAATCAGCCTATGGTTCGGGATGGTCTCATGGAAATATCAGTGGTGGCAGCCAAGTTGCGTCACTTTTGCGCTCCCCTTGGGATGCCTTTCGCAGCTGCAGTGTGCCTGGAGCCCAGGGCTTCCTGGTTTTAAAAGTCCTAGGCCTAAGCCTAACAGTAACCCTAGGAAGGTAAATCAGCCGGGTATTAGGGTTCTTCCTAAGGGAAAAGCCGTGAAAGCAGCCATGTTGTGGCACTTCTGCACTCCCTTTGGGATGCCTTTGGCAGATGAAGTAAGCCTGGAACTCAGGGCTTCCTGGTTAAAAAAATCCAAGCCCTAGGCTGAACCCTAACCCTAACCCTAGGCAGATAAATCAGCCTAGGTATAGGGATGGTGCCAAGGAAAAAGCTGTGAAAGCTGCCATGTTGTTGCACTTTTGTACTCCCCTTGGGATGCCTTGAACAGCTGCAGTGTGCCTGGAGCTAAGGGCTTCCTAGTTTTAAAAATCCTAGCCCTAGGCCTAAGCCTAACAGTAACCCTGGGAAGGTAAATCAGCCTGGTGTTAGGCGTCTTGCCAAGGAAAAAGCCATGAAAGCAGCCATGTTGTGGCACTTTTGCACTCCCTTTTGGATGCCTTTCACAGCTCCAGTGTGCCTGGAACTCAGGGCTTCCTGATTTTAAAAATCCTAGCCCTAGGCCGAACCCCAACCCTAAGACGAGAAAGGCAAATCAGCCAGGAATTAGGCATGTCCCCAAGGAAAAAGCTGTGGAGGCAGGCATGTTGTGGTACTTTTGCGCTCTTCTTGGCTAGTCCTTCGCAGCTGCTGTGTTCTTGGAACTCAGGGCTTTCTGGTTAATAGACCCTTACCCTAGGCGTAACTCAAACCTTAACCCTAGGAAGGAAAATCAGCCTATGGTTCGGGATGGTCTCATGGAAATATCAGTGGTGGCAGCCAAGTTGCGTCACTTTTGCGCTCCCCTTGGGATGCCTTTCGCAGCTGCAGTGTGCCTGGAGCCCAGGGCTTCCTGGTTTTAAAAGTCCTAGGCCTAAGCCTAACAGTAACCCTAGGAAGGTAAATCAGCCGGGTATTAGGGTTCTTCCTAAGGGAAAAGCCGTGAAAGCAGCCATGTTGTGGCACTTCTGCACTCCCTTTGGGATGCCTTTGGCAGATGAAGTAAGCCTGGAACTCAGGGCTTCCTGGTTAAAGAAATCCGAGCCCTAGGCTGAACCCTAACCCTAACCCTAGGCAGATAAATCAACCTAGGTATAGGGATGGTGCCAAGGAAAAAGCTGAGAAAGCTGCCATGTTGTTGCACTTTTGTACTCCCCTTGGGATGCCTTGAACAGCTGCAGTGTGCCTGGAGCTAAGGGCTTCCTAGTTTTAAAAATCCTAGCCCTAGGCCTAAGCCTAACAGTAACCCTGGGAAGGCAAATCAGCCTGGTGTTAGGCGTCTTGCCAAGGAAAAAGCCGTGAAAGCAGCCATGTTGTGGCACTTTTGCACTCCCTTTTGGATGCCTTTCACAGCTCCAGTGTGCCTGGAACTCAGGGCTTCCTGATTTTAAAAATCCTAGCCCTAGGCCGAACCCCAACCCTAAGACGAGAAAGGCAAATCAGCCAGGAATTAGGCATGTCCCCAAGGAAAAAGCTGTGGAGGCAGGCATGTTGTGGTACTTTTGCGCTCTTCTTGGGCAGTCCTTCGCAGCTGCTGTGTTCTTGGAACTCAGGGCTTTCTGGTTAATAGACCCTTACCCTAGGCGTAACTCAAACCTTAACCCTAGGAAGGAAAATCAGCCTATGGTTCGGGATGGTCTCATGGAAATATCAGTGGTGGCAGCCAAGTTGCGTCACTTTTGCGCTCCCCTTGGGATGCCTTTCGCAGCTGCAGTGTGCCTGGAGCCCAGGGCTTCCTGGTTTTAAAAGTCCTAGGCCTAAGCCTAACAGTAACCCTAGGAAGGTAAATCAGCCGGGTATTAGGGTTCTTCCTAAGGGAAAAGCCGTGAAAGCAGCCATGTTGTGGCACTTCTGCACTCCCTTTGGGATGCCTTTGGCAGATGAAGTAAGCCTGGAACTCAGGGCTTCCTGGTTAAAGAAATCCAAGCCCTAGGCTGAACCCTAACCCTAACCCTAGGCAGATAAATCAGCCTAGGTATAGGGATGGTGCCAAGGAAAAAGCTGTGAAAGCTGCCATGTTGTTGCACTTTTGTACTCCCCTTGGGATGCCTTGAACAGCTGCAGTGTGCCTGGAGCCCAGGGCTTCCTAGTTTTGAAAATCCTAGCCCTAGGCCTAAGCCTAACAGTAACCCTGGGAAGGTAAATCAGCCTGGTGTTAGGCGTCTTGCCAAGGAAAAAGCCGTGAAAGCAGCCATGTTGTGGCACTTTTGCACTCCCTTTTGGATGCCTTTCACAGCTCCAGTGTGCCTGGAACTCAGGGCTTCCTGCTTTTAAAAATCCTAGCCCTAGGCCGAACCCCAACCCTAAGACGAGAAAGGCAAATCAGCCAGGAATTAGGCATGTCCCCAAGGAAAAAGCTGTGGAGGCAGGCATGTTGTGGTACTTTTGCGCTCTTCTTGGGTAGTCCTTCGCAGCTGCTGTGTTCTTGGAACTCAGGGCTTTCTGGTAAATAGAAACCTTACCCTAGGCGTAACTCAAACCTTAAGCCTAGGAAGGAAAATCAGCCTATGGTTCGGGATGGTCTCATGGAAATATCAGTGGTGGCAGCCAAGTGGCGTCACTTTTGCGCTCCCCTTGGGATGCCTTTCGCAGCTGCAGTGTGCCTGGAGCCCAGGGCTTCCTGGTTTTAAAAGTCCTAGGCCTAAGCCTAACAGTAACCCTAGGAAGGTAAATCAGCCGGGTATTAGGGTTCTTCCTAAGGGAAAAGCCGTGAAAGCAGCCATGTTGTGGCACTTCTGCACTCCCTTTGGCATGCCTTTGGCAGATGAAGTAAGCCTGGAACTCAGGGCTTCCTGGTTAAAGAAATCCAAGCCCTAGGCTGAACCCTAACCCTAACCCTAGGCAGATAAATCAGCCTAGGTATAGGGATGGTGCCAAGGAAAAAGCTGTGAAAGCTGCCATGTTGTTGCACTTTTGTACTCCCCTTGGGATGCCTTGAACAGCTGCAGTGTGCCTGGAGCTAAGGGCTTCCTAGTTTTAAAAATCCTAGCCCTAGGCCTAAGCCTAACAGTAACCCTGGGAAGGTAAATCAGCCTGGTGTTAGGCGTCTTGCCAAGGAAAAAGCCGTGAAAGCAGCCATGTTGTGGCACTTTTGCACTCCCTTTTGGATGCCTTTCACAGCTGCAGTGTGCCTGGAACTCAGGGCTTCCTGATTTTAAAAATCCTAGCCCTAGGCCGAACCCCAACCCTAAGACGAGAAAGGCAAATCAGCCAGGAATTAGGCATGTCCCCAAGGAAAAAGCTGTGGAGGCAGGCATGTTGTGGTACTTTTGCGCTCTTCTTGGCTAGTCCTTCGCAGCTGCTGTGTTCTTGGAACTCAGGGCTTTCTGGTTAATAGACCCTTACCCTAGGCGTAACTCAAACCTTAACCCTAGGAAGGAAAATCAGCCTATGGTTCGGGATGTTCTCATGGAAATATCAGTGGTGGCAGCCAAGTTGCGTCACTTTTGCGCTCCCCTTGGGATTCCTGCCTTTCGCAGCTGCAGTGTGCCTGGAGCCCAGGGCTTCCTGGTTTTAAAAGTCCTAGGCCTAAGCCTAACAGTAACCCTAGGAAGGTAAATCAGCCGGGTATTAGGGTTCTTCCTAAGGGAAAAGCCGTGAAAGCAGCCATGTTGTGGCACTTCTGCACTCCCTTTGGGATGCCTTTGGCAGATGAAGTAAGCCTGGAACTCAGGGCTTCCTGGTTAAAGAAATCCAAGCCCTAGGCTGAACCCTAACCCTAACCCTAGGCAGATAAATCAGCCTAGGTATAGGGATGGTGCCAAGGAAAAAGCTGTGAAAGCTGCCATGTTGTTGCACTTTTGTACTCCCCTTGGGATGCCTTGAACAGCTGCAGTGTGCCTGGAGCTAAGGGCTTCCTAGTTTTAAAAATCCTAGCCCTAGGCCTAAGCCTAACAGTAACCCTGGGAAGGCAAATCAGCCTGGTGTTAGGCATCTTGCCAAGGAAAAAGCCGTGAAAGCAGCCATGTTGTGGCACTTTTGTACTCCCTTTTGGATGCCTTTCACAGCTCCAGTGTGCCTGGAACTCAGGGCTTCCTGATTTTAAAAATCCTAGCCCTAGGCCGAACCTCAAACCTAAGACGAGAAAGGCAAATCAGCCAGGAATTAGGCATGTCCCCAAGGAAAAAGCTGTGGAGGCAGGCATGTTGTGGTACTTTTGCGCTCTTCTTGGCTAGTCCTTCGCAGCTGCTGTGTTCTTGGAACTCAGGGCTTTCTGGTTAATAGAGCCCTTACCCTAGGCGTAACTCAAACCTTAACCCTAGGAAGGAAAATCAGCCTATGGTTCGGGATGGTCTCATGGAAATATCAGTGGTGGCAGCCAAGTTGCGTCACTTTTGCGCTCCCCTTGGGATGCCTTTCGCAGCTGCAGTGTGCCTGGAGCCCAGGGCTTCCTGGTTTTAAAAGTCCTAGGCCTAAGCCTAACAGTAACCCTAGGAAGGTAAATCAGCCGGGTATTAGGGTTCTTCCTAAGGGAAAAGCCGTGAAAGCAGCCATGTTGTGGCACTTCTGCACTCCCTTTGGGATGCCTTTGGCAGATGAAGTAAGCCTGGAACTCAGGGCTTCCTGGTTAAAGAAATCCAAGCCCTAGGCTGAACCCTAACCCTAACCCTAGGCAGATAAATCAGCCTAGGTATAGGGATGGTGCCAAGGAAAAAGCTGTGAAAGCTGCCATGTTGTTGCACTTTTGTACTCCCCTTGGGATGCCTTGAACAGCTGCAGTGTGCCTGGAGCTAAGGGCTTCCTAGTTTTAAAAATCCTAGCCCTAGGCCTAAGCCTAACAGTAACCCTGGGAAGGCAAATCAGCCTGGTGTTAGGCATCTTGCCAAGGAAAAAGCCGTGAAAGCAGCCATGTTGTGGCACTTTTATACTCCCTTTTGGATGCCTTTCACAGCTCCAGTGTGCCTGGAACTCAGGGCTTCCTGATTTTAAAAATCCTAGCCCTAGGCCGAACCTCAAACCTAAGACGAGAAAGGCAAATCAGCCAGGAATTAGGCATGTCCCCAAGGAAAAAGCTGTGGAGGCAGGCATGTTGTGGTACTTTTGCGCTCTTCTTGGCTAGTCCTTCGCAGCTGCTGTGTTCTTGGAACTCAGGGCTTTCTGGTTAATAGAGCCCTTACCCTAGGCGTAACTCAAACCTTAACCCTAGGAAGGAAAATCAGCCTATGGTTCGGGATGGTCTCATGGAAATATCAGTGGTGGCAGCCAAGTTGCGTCACTTTTGCGCTCCCCTTGGGATGCCTTTCGCAGCTGCAGTGTGCCTGGAGCCCAGGGCTTCCTGGTTTTAAAAGTCCTAGGCCTAAGCCTAACAGTAACCCTAGGAAGGTAAATCAGCCGGGTATTAGGGTTCTTCCTAAGGGAAAAGCCGTGAAAGCAGCCATGTTGTGGCTCTTTTGCACTCCCTTTGGGATGCCTTTGGCAGATGAAGTAAGCCTGGAACTCAGGGCTTCCTGGTTAAAGAAATCCGAGCCCTAGGCTGAACCCTAACCCTAACCCTAGGCAGATAAATCAACCTAGGTATAGGGATGGTGCCAAGGAAAAAGCTGAGAAAGCTGCCATGTTGTTGCACTTTTGTACTCCCCTTGGGATGCCTTGAACAGCTGCAGTGTGCCTGGAGCCCAGGGCTTCCTAGTTTTAAAAATCCTAGCCCTAGGCCTAAGCCTAACAGTAACCCTGGGAATGCAAATCAGCCTGGTGTTAGGCGTCTTGCCAAGGAAAAAGCCGTGAAAGCAGCCATGTTGTGGCACTTTTGCACTCCCTTTTGGATGCCTTTCACAGCTCCAGTGTGCCTGGAACTCAGGGCTTCCTGATTTTAAAAATCCTAGCCCTAGGCCGAACCCCAACCCTAAGACGAGAAAGGCAAATCAGCCAGGAATTAGGCATGTCCCCAAGGAAAAAGCTGTGGAGGCAGGCATGTTGTGGTACTTTTGCGCTCTTCTTGGCTAGTCCTTCGCAGCTGCTGTGTTCTTGGAACTCAGGGCTTTCTGGTTAATAGACCCTTACCCTAGGCGTAACTCAAACCTTAACCCTAGGAAGGAAAATCAGCCTATGGTTCGGGATGGTCTCATGGAAATATCAGTGGTGGCAGCCAAGTTGCGTCACTTTTGCGCTCCCCTTGGGATGCCTTTCGCAGCTGCAGTGTGCCTGGAGCCCAGGGCTTCCTGGTTTTAAAAGTCCTAGGCCTAAGCCTAACAGTAACCCTAGGAAGGTAAATCAGCCGGGTATTAGGGTTCTTCCTAAGGGAAAAGCCGTGAAAGCAGCCATGTTGTGGCACTTCTGCACTCCCTTTGGGATGCCTTTGGCAGAT
Source organism: Ammospiza caudacuta (assembly GCF_027887145.1). Classification (NCBI taxonomy): domain Eukaryota; kingdom Metazoa; phylum Chordata; class Aves; order Passeriformes; family Passerellidae; genus Ammospiza; species Ammospiza caudacuta. The sequence continues at coordinate 239,443 of NW_026682953.1, read as the reverse complement.
GAAGTAAGCCTGGAACTCAGGGCTTCCTGGTTAAAGAAATCCAAGCCCTAGGCTGAAGCCTAACCCTAACCCTAGGCAGATAAATCAGCCTAGGTATAGGGATGGTGCCAAGGAAAAAGCTGTGAAAGCTGCCATGTTGTTGCACTTTTGTACTCCCCTTGGGATGCCTTGAACAGCTGCAGTGTGCCTGGAGCTAAGGGCTTCCTAGTTTTAAAAATCCTAGCCCTAGGCCTAAGCCTAACAGTAACCCTGGGAAGGTAAATCAGCCTGGTGTTAGGCGTCTTGCCAAGGAAAAAGCCGTGAAAGCAGCCATGTTGTGGCACTTTTGCACTCCCTTTTGGATGCCTTTCACAGCTGCAGTGTGCCTGGAACTCAGGGCTTCCTGATTTTAAAAATCCTAGCCCTAGGCCGAACCCCAACCCTAAGACGAGAAAGGCAAATCAGCCAGGAATTAGGCATGTCCCCAAGGAAAAAGCTGTGGAGGCAGGCATGTTGTGGTACTTTTGCGCTCTTCTTGGCTAGTCCTTCGCAGCTGCTGTGTTCTTGGAACTCAGGGCTTTCTGGTTAATAGACCCTTACCCTAGGCGTAACTCAAACCTTAACCCTAGGAAGGAAAATCAGCCTATGGTTCGGGATGTTCTCATGGAAATATCAGTGGTGGCAGCCAAGTTGCGTCACTTTTGCGCTCCCCTTGGGATTCCTGCCTTTCGCAGCTGCAGTGTGCCTGGAGCCCAGGGCTTCCTGGTTTTAAAAGTCCTAGGCCTAAGCCTAACAGTAACCCTAGGAAGGTAAATCAGCCGGGTATTAGGGTTCTTCCTAAGGGAAAAGCCGTGAAAGCAGCCATGTTGTGGCACTTCTGCACTCCCTTTGGGATGCCTTTGGCAGATGAAGTAAGCCTGGAACTCAGGGCTTCCTGGTTAAAGAAATCCAAGCCCTAGGCTGAACCCTAACCCTAACCCTAGGCAGATAAATCAGCCTAGGTATAGGGATGGTGCCAAGGAAAAAGCTGTGAAAGCTGCCATGTTGTTGCACTTTTGTACTCCCCTTGGGATGCCTTGAACAGCTGCAGTGTGCCTGGAGCTAAGGGCTTCCTAGTTTTAAAAATCCTAGCCCTAGGCCTAAGCCTAACAGTAACCCTGGGAAGGCAAATCAGCCTGGTGTTAGGCATCTTGCCAAGGAAAAAGCCGTGAAAGCAGCCATGTTGTGGCACTTTTGTACTCCCTTTTGGATGCCTTTCACAGCTCCAGTGTGCCTGGAACTCAGGGCTTCCTGATTTTAAAAATCCTAGCCCTAGGCCGAACCTCAAACCTAAGACGAGAAAGGCAAATCAGCCAGGAATTAGGCATGTCCCCAAGGAAAAAGCTGTGGAGGCAGGCATGTTGTGGTACTTTTGCGCTCTTCTTGGCTAGTCCTTCGCAGCTGCTGTGTTCTTGGAACTCAGGGCTTTCTGGTTAATAGAGCCCTTACCCTAGGCGTAACTCAAACCTTAACCCTAGGAAGGAAAATCAGCCTATGGTTCGGGATGGTCTCATGGAAATATCAGTGGTGGCAGCCAAGTTGCGTCACTTTTGCGCTCCCCTTGGGATGCCTTTCGCAGCTGCAGTGTGCCTGGAGCCCAGGGCTTCCTGGTTTTAAAAGTCCTAGGCCTAAGCCTAACAGTAACCCTAGGAAGGTAAATCAGCCGGGTATTAGGGTTCTTCCTAAGGGAAAAGCCGTGAAAGCAGCCATGTTGTGGCACTTCTGCACTCCCTTTGGGATGCCTTTGGCAGATGAAGTAAGCCTGGAACTCAGGGCTTCCTGGTTAAAGAAATCCAAGCCCTAGGCTGAACCCTAACCCTAACCCTAGGCAGATAAATCAGCCTAGGTATAGGGATGGTGCCAAGGAAAAAGCTGTGAAAGCTGCCATGTTGTTGCACTTTTGTACTCCCCTTGGGATGCCTTGAACAGCTGCAGTGTGCCTGGAGCTAAGGGCTTCCTAGTTTTAAAAATCCTAGCCCTAGGCCTAAGCCTAACAGTAACCCTGGGAAGGCAAATCAGCCTGGTGTTAGGCATCTTGCCAAGGAAAAAGCCGTGAAAGCAGCCATGTTGTGGCACTTTTGTACTCCCTTTTGGATGCCTTTCACAGCTCCAGTGTGCCTGGAACTCAGGGCTTCCTGATTTTAAAAATCCTAGCCCTAGGCCGAACCTCAAACCTAAGACGAGAAAGGCAAATCAGCCAGGAATTAGGCATGTCCCCAAGGAAAAAGCTGTGGAGGCAGGCATGTTGTGGTACTTTTGCGCTCTTCTTGGCTAGTCCTTCGCAGCTGCTGTGTTCTTGGAACTCAGGGCTTTCTGGTTAATAGAGCCCTTACCCTAGGCGTAACTCAAACCTTAACCCTAGGAAGGAAAATCAGCCTATGGTTCGGGATGGTCTCATGGAAATATCAGTGGTGGCAGCCAAGTTGCGTCACTTTTGCGCTCCCCTTGGGATGCCTTTCGCAGCTGCAGTGTGCCTGGAGCCCAGGGCTTCCTGGTTTTAAAAGTCCTAGGCCTAAGCCTAACAGTAACCCTAGGAAGGTAAATCAGCCGGGTATTAGGGTTCTTCCTAAGGGAAAAGCCGTGAAAGCAGCCATGTTGTGGCACTTCTGCACTCCCTTTGGGATGCCTTTGGCAGATGAAGTAAGCCTGGAACTCAGGGCTTCCTGGTTAAAGAAATCCAAGCCCTAGGCTGAACCCTAACCCTAACCCTAGGCAGATAAATCAGCCTAGGTATAGGGATGGTGCCAAGGAAAAAGCTGTGAAAGCTGCCATGTTGTTGCACTTTTGTACTCCCCTTGGGATGCCTTGAACAGCTGCAGTGTGCCTGGAGCTAAGGGCTTCCTAGTTTTAAAAATCCTAGCCCTAGGCCTAAGCCTAACAGTAACCCTGGGAAGGCAAATCAGCCTGGTGTTAGGCATCTTGCCAAGGAAAAAGCCGTGAAAGCAGCCATGTTGTGGCACTTTTATACTCCCTTTTGGATGCCTTTCACAGCTCCAGTGTGCCTGGAACTCAGGGCTTCCTGATTTTAAAAATCCTAGCCCTAGGCCGAACCTCAAACCTAAGACGAGAAAGGCAAATCAGCCAGGAATTAGGCATGTCCCCAAGGAAAAAGCTGTGGAGGCAGGCATGTTGTGGTACTTTTGCGCTCTTCTTGGCTAGTCCTTCGCAGCTGCTGTGTTCTTGGAACTCAGGGCTTTCTGGTTAATAGAGCCCTTACCCTAGGCGTAACTCAAACCTTAACCCTAGGAAGGAAAATCAGCCTATGGTTCGGGATGGTCTCATGGAAATATCAGTGGTGGCAGCCAAGTTGCGTCACTTTTGCGCTCCCCTTGGGATGCCTTTCGCAGCTGCAGTGTGCCTGGAGCCCAGGGCTTCCTGGTTTTAAAAGTCCTAGGCCTAAGCCTAACAGTAACCCTAGGAAGGTAAATCAGCCGGGTATTAGGGTTCTTCCTAAGGGAAAAGCCGTGAAAGCAGCCATGTTGTGGCTCTTTTGCACTCCCTTTGGGATGCCTTTGGCAGATGAAGTAAGCCTGGAACTCAGGGCTTCCTGGTTAAAGAAATCCGAGCCCTAGGCTGAACCCTAACCCTAACCCTAGGCAGATAAATCAACCTAGGTATAGGGATGGTGCCAAGGAAAAAGCTGAGAAAGCTGCCATGTTGTTGCACTTTTGTACTCCCCTTGGGATGCCTTGAACAGCTGCAGTGTGCCTGGAGCCCAGGGCTTCCTAGTTTTAAAAATCCTAGCCCTAGGCCTAAGCCTAACAGTAACCCTGGGAATGCAAATCAGCCTGGTGTTAGGCGTCTTGCCAAGGAAAAAGCCGTGAAAGCAGCCATGTTGTGGCACTTTTGCACTCCCTTTTGGATGCCTTTCACAGCTCCAGTGTGCCTGGAACTCAGGGCTTCCTGATTTTAAAAATCCTAGCCCTAGGCCGAACCCCAACCCTAAGACGAGAAAGGCAAATCAGCCAGGAATTAGGCATGTCCCCAAGGAAAAAGCTGTGGAGGCAGGCATGTTGTGGTACTTTTGCGCTCTTCTTGGCTAGTCCTTCGCAGCTGCTGTGTTCTTGGAACTCAGGGCTTTCTGGTTAATAGACCCTTACCCTAGGCGTAACTCAAACCTTAACCCTAGGAAGGAAAATCAGCCTATGGTTCGGGATGGTCTCATGGAAATATCAGTGGTGGCAGCCAAGTTGCGTCACTTTTGCGCTCCCCTTGGGATGCCTTTCGCAGCTGCAGTGTGCCTGGAGCCCAGGGCTTCCTGGTTTTAAAAGTCCTAGGCCTAAGCCTAACAGTAACCCTAGGAAGGTAAATCAGCCGGGTATTAGGGTTCTTCCTAAGGGAAAAGCCGTGAAAGCAGCCATGTTGTGGCACTTCTGCACTCCCTTTGGGATGCCTTTGGCAGATGAAGTAAGCCTGGAACTCAGGGCTTCCTGGTTAAAGAAATCCAAGCCCTAGGCTGAACCCTAACCCTAACCCTAGGCAGATAAATCAGCCTAGGTATAGGGATGGTGCCAAGGAAAAAGCTGTGAAAGCTGCCATGTTGTTGCACTTTTGTACTCCCCTTGGGATGCCTTGAACAGCTGCAGTGTGCCTGGAGCTAAGGGCTTCCTAGTTTTAAAAATCCTAGCCCTAGGCCTAAGCCTAACAGTAACCCTGGGAAGGTAAATCAGCCTGGTGTTAGGCGTCTTGCCAAGGAAAAAGCCGTGAAAGCAGCCATGTTGTGGCACTTTTGCACTCCCTTTTGGATGCCTTTCACAGCTGCAGTGTGCCTGGAACTCAGGGCTTCCTGATTTTAAAAATCCTAGCCCTAGGCCGAACCCCAACCCTAAGACGAGAAAGGCAAATCAGCCAGGAATTAGGCATGTCCCCAAGGAAAAAGCTGTGGAGGCAGGCATGTTGTGGTACTTTTGCGCTCTTCTTGGCTAGTCCTTCGCAGCTGCTGTGTTCTTGGAACTCAGGGCTTTCTGGTTAATAGACCCTTACCCTAGGCGTAACTCAAACCTTAACCCTAGGAAGGAAAATCAGCCTATGGTTCGGGATGTTCTCATGGAAATATCAGTGGTGGCAGCCAAGTTGCGTCACTTTTGCGCTCCCCTTGGGATTCCTGCCTTTCGCAGCTGCAGTGTGCCTGGAGCCCAGGGCTTCCTGGTTTTAAAAGTCCTAGGCCTAAGCCTAACAGTAACCCTAGGAAGGTAAATCAGCCGGGTATTAGGGTTCTTCCTAAGGGAAAAGCCGTGAAAGCAGCCATGTTGTGGCACTTCTGCACTCCCTTTGGGATGCCTTTGGCAGATGAAGTAAGCCTGGAACTCAGGGCTTCCTGGTTAAAGAAATCCAAGCCCTAGGCTGAACCCTAACCCTAACCCTAGGCAGATAAATCAGCCTAGGTATAGGGATGGTGCCAAGGAAAAAGCTGTGAAAGCTGCCATGTTGTTGCACTTTTGTACTCCCCTTGGGATGCCTTGAACAGCTGCAGTGTGCCTGGAGCTAAGGGCTTCCTAGTTTTAAAAATCCTAGCCCTAGGCCTAAGCCTAACAGTAACCCTGGGAAGGCAAATCAGCCTGGTGTTAGGCATCTTGCCAAGGAAAAAGCCGTGAAAGCAGCCATGTTGTGGCACTTTTGTACTCCCTTTTGGATGCCTTTCACAGCTCCAGTGTGCCTGGAACTCAGGGCTTCCTGATTTTAAAAATCCTAGCCCTAGGCCGAACCTCAAACCTAAGACGAGAAAGGCAAATCAGCCAGGAATTAGGCATGTCCCCAAGGAAAAAGCTGTGGAGGCAGGCATGTTGTGGTACTTTTGCGCTCTTCTTGGCTAGTCCTTCGCAGCTGCTGTGTTCTTGGAACTCAGGGCTTTCTGGTTAATAGAGCCCTTACCCTAGGCGTAACTCAAACCTTAACCCTAGGAAGGAAAATCAGCCTATGGTTCGGGATGGTCTCATGGAAATATCAGTGGTGGCAGCCAAGTTGCGTCACTTTTGCGCTCCCCTTGGGATGCCTTTCGCAGCTGCAGTGTGCCTGGAGCCCAGGGCTTCCTGGTTTTAAAAGTCCTAGGCCTAAGCCTAACAGTAACCCTAGGAAGGTAAATCAGCCGGGTATTAGGGTTCTTCCTAAGGGAAAAGCCGTGAAAGCAGCCATGTTGTGGCACTTCTGCACTCCCTTTGGGATGCCTTTGGCAGATGAAGTAAGCCTGGAACTCAGGGCTTCCTGGTTAAAGAAATCCAAGCCCTAGGCTGAAGCCTAACCCTAACCCTAGGCAGATAAATCAGCCTAGGTATAGGGATGGTGCCAAGGAAAAAGCTGTGAAAGCTGCCATGTTGTTGCACTTTTGTACTCCCCTTGGGATGCCTTGAACAGCTGCAGTGTGCCTGGAGCTAAGGGCTTCCTAGTTTTAAAAATCCTAGCCCTAGGCCTAAGCCTAACAGTAACCCTGGGAAGGCAAATCAGCCTGGTGTTAGGCATCTTGCCAAGGAAAAAGCCGTGAAAGCAGCCATGTTGTGGCACTTTTATACTCCCTTTTGGATGCCTTTCACAGCTCCAGTGTGCCTGGAACTCAGGGCTTCCTGATTTTAAAAATCCTAGCCCTAGGCCGAACCTCAAACCTAAGACGAGAAAGGCAAATCAGCCAGGAATTAGGCATGTCCCCAAGGAAAAAGCTGTGGAGGCAGGCATGTTGTGGTACTTTTGCGCTCTTCTTGGCTAGTCCTTCGCAGCTGCTGTGTTCTTGGAACTCAGGGCTTTCTGGTTAATAGAGCCCTTACCCTAGGCGTAACTCAAACCTTAACCCTAGGAAGGAAAATCAGCCTATGGTTCGGGATGGTCTCATGGAAATATCAGTGGTGGCAGCCAAGTTGCGTCACTTTTGCGCTCCCCTTGGGATGCCTTTCGCAGCTGCAGTGTGCCTGGAGCCCAGGGCTTCCTGGTTTTAAAAGTCCTAGGCCTAAGCCTAACAGTAACCCTAGGAAGGTAAATCAGCCGGGTATTAGGGTTCTTCCTAAGGGAAAAGCCGTGAAAGCAGCCATGTTGTGGCTCTTTTGCACTCCCTTTGGGATGCCTTTGGCAGATGAAGTAAGCCTGGAACTCAGGGCTTCCTGGTTAAAGAAATCCGAGCCCTAGGCTGAACCCTAACCCTAACCCTAGGCAGATAAATCAACCTAGGTATAGGGATGGTGCCAAGGAAAAAGCTGAGAAAGCTGCCATGTTGTTGCACTTTTGTACTCCCCTTGGGATGCCTTGAACAGCTGCAGTGTGCCTGGAGCCCAGGGCTTCCTAGTTTTAAAAATCCTAGCCCTAGGCCTAAGCCTAACAGTAACCCTGGGAATGCAAATCAGCCTGGTGTTAGGCGTCTTGCCAAGGAAAAAGCCGTGAAAGCAGCCATGTTGTGGCACTTTTGCACTCCCTTTTGGATGCCTTTCACAGCTCCAGTGTGCCTGGAACTCAGGGCTTCCTGATTTTAAAAATCCTAGCCCTAGGCCGAACCCCAACCCTAAGACGAGAAAGGCAAATCAGCCAGGAATTAGGCATGTCCCCAAGGAAAAAGCTGTGGAGGCAGGCATGTTGTGGTACTTTTGCGCTCTTCTTGGCTAGTCCTTCGCAGCTGCTGTGTTCTTGGAACTCAGGGCTTTCTGGTTAATAGACCCTTACCCTAGGCGTAACTCAAACCTTAACCCTAGGAAGGAAAATCAGCCTATGGTTCGGGATGGTCTCATGGAAATATCAGTGGTGGCAGCCAAGTTGCGTCACTTTTGCGCTCCCCTTGGGATGCCTTTCGCAGCTGCAGTGTGCCTGGAGCCCAGGGCTTCCTGGTTTTAAAAGTCCTAGGCCTAAGCCTAACAGTAACCCTAGGAAGGTAAATCAGCCGGGTATTAGGGTTCTTCCTAAGGGAAAAGCCGTGAAAGCAGCCATGTTGTGGCACTTCTGCACTCCCTTTGGGATGCCTTTGGCAGATGAAGTAAGCCTGGAACTCAGGGCTTCCTGGTTAAAGAAATCCAAGCCCTAGGCTGAAGCCTAACCCTAACCCTAGGCAGATAAATCAGCCTAGGTATAGGGATGGTGCCAAGGAAAAAGCTGTGAAAGCTGCCATGTTGTTGCACTTTTGTACTCCCCTTGGGATGCCTTGAACAGCTGCAGTGTGCCTGGAGCCCAGGGCTTCCTAGTTTTGAAAATCCTAGCCCTAGGCCTAAGCCTAACAGTAACCCTGGGAAGGTAAATCAGCCTGGTGTTAGGCGTCTTGCCAAGGAAAAAGCCGTGAAAGCAGCCATGTTGTGGCACTTTTGCACTCCCTTTTGGATGCCTTTCACAGCTCCAGTGTGCCTGGAACTCAGGGCTTCCTGCTTTTAAAAGTCCTAGCCCTAGGCCGAACCCCAACCCTAAGACGAGAAAGGCAAATCAGCCAGGAATTAGGCATGTCCCCAAGGAAAAAGCTGTGGAGGCAGGCATGTTGTGGTACTTTTGCGCTCTTCTTGGGTAGTCCTTCGCAGCTGCTGTGTTCTTGGAACTCAGGGCTTTCTGGTTAATAGACCCTTACCCTAGGCGTAACTCAAACCTTAACCCTAGGAAGGAAAATCAGCCTATGGTTCAGGAAGGTCTCATGGAAATATCAGTGGTGGCAGCCATGTTGCGTCACTTTTGCGATCCCCTTGGGCTGCCTTTCGCAGCTGCAGTGTGCCTGGAGCCCAGGGCTTCCTGGTTTTAAAAGTCCTAGGCCTAAGCCTAACAGTAACCCTAGGAAGGTAAATCAGCCGGGTATTAGGGTTCTTCCTAAGGGAAAAGCCGTGAAAGCAGCCATGTTGTGGCACTTCTGCACTCCCTTTGGGATGCCTTTGGCAGATGAAGTAAGCCTGGAACTCAGGGCTTCCTGGTTAAAAAACTCCAAGCCCTAGGCTGAACCCTAACCCTAACCCTAGGCAGATAAATCAGCCTAGGTATAGGGATGGTGCCAAGGAAAAAGCTGTGAAAGCTGCCATGTTGTTGCACTTTTGTACTCCCCTTGGGATGCCTTGAACAGCTGCAGTGTGCCTGGAGCTAAGGGCTTCCTAGTTTTAAAAATCCTAGCCCTAGGCCTAAGCCTAACAGTAACCCTGGGAAGGTAAATCAGCCTGGTGTTAGGCGTCTTGCCAAGGAAAAAGCCGTGAAAGCAGCCATGTTGTGGCACTTTTGCACTCCCTTTTGGATGCCTTTCACAGCTCCAGTGTGCCTGGAACTCAGGGCTTCCTGATTTTAAAAATCCTAGCCCTAGGCCGAACCCCAACCCTAAGACGAGAAAGGCAAATCAGCCAGGAATTAGGCATGTCCCCAAGGAAAAAGCTGTGGAGGCAGGCATGTTGTGGTACTTTTGCGCTCTTCTTGGCTAGTCCTTCGCAGCTGCTGTGTTCTTGGAACTCAGGGCTTTCTGGTTAATAGACCCTTACCCTAGGCGTAACTCAAACCTTAACCCTAGGAAGGAAAATCAGCCTATGGTTCGGGATGTTCTCATGGAAATATCAGTGGTGGCAGCCAAGTTGCGTCACTTTTGCGCTCCCCTTGGGATTCCTGCCTTTCGCAGCTGCAGTGTGCCTGGAGCCCAGGGCTTCCTGGTTTTAAAAGTCCTAGGCCTAAGCCTAACAGTAACCCTAGGAAGGTAAATCAGCCGGGTATTAGGGTTCTTCCTAAGGGAAAAGCCGTGAAAGCAGCCATGTTGTGGCACTTCTGCACTCCCTTTGGGATGCCTTTGGCAGATGAAGTAAGCCTGGAACTCAGGGCTTCCTGGTTAAAAAACTCCAAGCCCTAGGCTGAACCCTAACCCTAACCCTAGGCAGATAAATCAGCCTAGGTATAGGGATGGTGCCAAGGAAAAAGCTGTGAAAGCTGCCATGTTGTTGCACTTTTGTACTCCCCTTGGGATGCCTTGAACAGCTGCAGTGTGCCTGGAGCTAAGGGCTTCCTAGTTTTAAAAATCCTAGCCCTAGGCCTAAGCCTAACAGTAACCCTGGGAAGGCAAATCAGCCTGGTGTTAGGCATCTTGCCAAGGAAAAAGCCGTGAAAGCAGCCATGTTGTGGCACTTTTGTACTCCCTTTTGGATGCCTTTCACAGCTCCAGTGTGCCTGGAACTCAGGGCTTCCTGATTTTAAAAATCCTAGCCCTAGGCCGAACCTCAAACCTAAGACGAGAAAGGCAAATCAGCCAGGAATTAGGCATGTCCCCAAGGAAAAAGCTGTGGAGGCAGGCATGTTGTGGTACTTTTGCGCTCTTCTTGGCTAGTCCTTCGCAGCTGCTGTGTTCTTGGAACTCAGGGCTTTCTGGTTAATAGAGCCCTTACCCTAGGCGTAACTCAAACCTTAACCCTAGGAAGGAAAATCAGCCTATGGTTCGGGATGGTCTCATGGAAATATCAGTGGTGGCAGCCAAGTTGCGTCACTTTTGCGCTCCCCTTGGGATGCCTTTCGCAGCTGCAGTGTGCCTGGAGCCCAGGGCTTCCTGGTTTTAAAAGTCCTAGGCCTAAGCCTAACAGTAACCCTAGGAAGGTAAATCAGCCGGGTATTAGGGTTCTTCCTAAGGGAAAAGCCGTGAAAGCAGCCATGTTGTGGCACTTCTGCACTCCCTTTGGGATGCCTTTGGCAGATGAAGTAAGCCTGGAACTCAGGGCTTCCTGGTTAAAGAAATCCAAGCCCTAGGCTGAACCCTAACCCTAACCCTAGGCAGATAAATCAGCCTAGGTATAGGGATGGTGCCAAGGAAAAAGCTGTGAAAGCTGCCATGTTGTTGCACTTTTGTACTCCCCTTGGGATGCCTTGAACAGCTGCAGTGTGCCTGGAGCTAAGGGCTTCCTAGTTTTAAAAATCCTAGCCCTAGGCCTAAGCCTAACAGTAACCCTGGGAAGGCAAATCAGCCTGGTGTTAGGCATCTTGCCAAGGAAAAAGCCGTGAAAGCAGCCATGTTGTGGCACTTTTGTACTCCCTTTTGGATGCCTTTCACAGCTCCAGTGTGCCTGGAACTCAGGGCTTCCTGATTTTAAAAATCCTAGCCCTAGGCCAAACCTCAAACCTAAGACGAGAAAGGCAAATCAGCCAGGAATTAGGCATGTCCCCAAGGAAAAAGCTGTGGAGGCAGGCATGTTGTGGTACTTTTGCGCTCTTCTTGGCTAGTCCTTCGCAGCTGCTGTGTTCTTGGAACTCAGGGCTTTCTGGTTAATAGAGCCCTTACCCTAGGCGTAACTCAAACCTTAACCCTAGGAAGGAAAATCAGCCTATGGTTCGGGATGGTCTCATGGAAATATCAGTGGTGGCAGCCAAGTTGCGTCACTTTTGCGCTCCCCTTGGGATGCCTTTCGCAGCTGCAGTGTGCCTGGAGCCCAGGGCTTCCTGGTTTTAAAAGTCCTAGGCCTAAGCCTAACAGTAACCCTAGGAAGGTAAATCAGCCGGGTATTAGGGTTCTTCCTAAGGGAAAAGCCGTGAAAGCAGCCATGTTGTGGCACTTCTGCACTCCCTTTGGGATGCCTTTGGCAGATGAAGTAAGCCTGGAACTCAGGGCTTCCTGGTTAAAAAAATCCAAGCCCTAGGCTGAACCCTAACCCTAACCCTAGGCAGATAAATCAGCCTAGGTATAGGGATGGTGCCAAGGAAAAAGCTGTGAAAGCTGCCATGTTGTTGCACTTTTGTACTCCCCTTGGGATGCCTTGAACAGCTGCAGTGTGCCTGGAGCTAAGGGCTTCCTAGTTTTAAAAATCCTAGCCCTAGGCCTAAGCCTAACAGTAACCCTGGGAAGGTAAATCAGCCTGGTGTTAGGCGTCTTGCCAAGGAAAAAGCCATGAAAGCAGCCATGTTGTGGCACTTTTGCACTCCCTTTTGGATGCCTTTCACAGCTCCAGTGTGCCTGGAACTCAGGGCTTCCTGATTTTAAAAATCCTAGCCCTAGGCCGAACCCCAACCCTAAGACGAGAAAGGCAAATCAGCCAGGAATTAGGCATGTCCCCAAGGAAAAAGCTGTGGAGGCAGGCATGTTGTGGTACTTTTGCGCTCTTCTTGGCTAGTCCTTCGCAGCTGCTGTGTTCTTGGAACTCAGGGCTTTCTGGTTAATAGACCCTTACCCTAGGCGTAACTCAAACCTTAACCCTAGGAAGGAAAATCAGCCTATGGTTCGGGATGGTCTCATGGAAATATCAGTGGTGGCAGCCAAGTTGCGTCACTTTTGCGCTCCCCTTGGGATGCCTTTCGCAGCTGCAGTGTGCCTGGAGCCCAGGGCTTCCTGGTTTTAAAAGTCCTAGGCCTAAGCCTAACAGTAACCCTAGGAAGGTAAATCAGCCGGGTATTAGGGTTCTTCCTAAGGGAAAAGCCGTGAAAGCAGCCATGTTGTGGCACTTCTGCACTCCCTTTGGGATGCCTTTGGCAGATGAAGTAAGCCTGGAACTCAGGGCTTCCTGGTTAAAGAAATCCGAGCCCTAGGCTGAACCCTAACCCTAACCCTAGGCAGATAAATCAACCTAGGTATAGGGATGGTGCCAAGGAAAAAGCTGAGAAAGCTGCCATGTTGTTGCACTTTTGTACTCCCCTTGGGATGCCTTGAACAGCTGCAGTGTGCCTGGAGCTTAGGGCTTCCTAGTTTTAAAAATCCTAGCCCTAGGCCTAAGCCTAACAGTAACCCTGGGAAGGCAAATCAGCCTGGTGTTAGGCGTCTTGCCAAGGAAAAAGCCGTGAAAGCAGCCATGTTGTGGCACTTTTGCACTCCCTTTTGGATGCCTTTCACAGCTCCAGTGTGCCTGGAACTCAGGGCTTCCTGATTTTAAAAATCCTAGCCCTAGGCCGAACCCCAACCCTAAGACGAGAAAGGCAAATCAGCCAGGAATTAGGGATGTCCCCAAGGAAAAAGCTGTGGAGGCAGGCATGTTGTGGTACTTTTGCGCTCTTCTTGGGCAGTCCTTCGCAGCTGCTGTGTTCTTGGAACTCAGGGCTTTCTGGTTAATAGACCCTTACCCTAGGCGTAACTCAAACCTTAACCCTAGGAAGGAAAATCAGCCTATGGTTCGGGATGGTCTCATGGAAATATCAGTGGTGGCAGCCAAGTTGCGTCACTTTTGCGCTCCCCTTGGGATGCCTTTCGCAGCTGCAGTGTGCCTGGAGCCCAGGGCTTCCTGGTTTTAAAAGTCCTAGGCCTAAGCCTAACAGTAACCCTAGGAAGGTAAATCAGCCGGGTATTAGGGTTCTTCCTAAGGGAAAAGCCGTGAAAGCAGCCATGTTGTGGCACTTCTGCACTCCCTTTGGGATGCCTTTGGCAGATGAAGTAAGCCTGGAACTCAGGGCTTCCTGGTTAAAGAAATCCAAGCCCTAGGCTGAACCCTAACCCTAACCCTAGGCAGATAAATCAGCCTAGGTATAGGGATGGTGCCAAGGAAAAAGCTGTGAAAGCTGCCATGTTGTTGCACTTTTGTACTCCCCTTGGGATGCCTTGAACAGCTGCAGTGTGCCTGGAGCCCAGGGCTTCCTGGTTTTGAAAATCCTAGCCCTAGGCCTAAGCCTAACAGTAACCCTGGGAAGGTAAATCAGCCTGGTGTTAGGCGTCTTGCCAAGGAAAAAGCCGTGAAAGCAGCCATGTTGTGGCACTTTTGCACTCCCTTTTGGATGCCTTTCACAGCTCCAGTGTGCCTGGAACTCAGGGCTTCCTGCTTTTAAAAATCCTAGCCCTAGGCCGAACCCCAACCCTAAGACGAGAAAGGCAAATCAGCCAGGAATTAGGCATGTCCCCAAGGAAAAAGCTGTGGAGGCAGGCATGTTGTGGTACTTTTGCGCTCTTCTTGGCTAGTCCTTCGCAGCTGCTGTGTTCTTGGAACTCAGGGCTTTCTGGTTAATAGACCCTTACCCTAGGCGTAACTCAAACCTTAACCCTAGGAAGGAAAATCAGCCTATGGTTCAGGAAGGTCTCATGGAAATATCAGTGGTGGCAGCCATGTTGCGTCACTTTTGCGATCCCCTTGGGCTGCCTTTCGCAGCTGCAGTGTGCCTGGAGCCCAGGGCTTCCTGGTTTTAAAAGTCCTAGGCCTAAGCCTAACAGTAACCCTAGGAAGGTAAATCAGCCGGGTATTAGGGTTCTTCCTAAGGGAAAAGCCGTGAAAGCAGCCATGTTGTGGCACTTCTGCACTCCCTTTGGGATGCCTTTGGCAGATGAAGTAAGCCTGGAACTCAGGGCTTCCTGGTTAAAAAAATCCAAGCCCTAGGCTGAACCCTAACCCTAACCCTAGGCAGATAAATCAGCCTAGGTATAGGGATGGTGCCAAGGAAAAAGCTGTGAAAGCTGCCATGTTGTTGCACTTTTGTACTCCCCTTGGGATGCCTTGAACAGCTGCAGTGTGCCTGGAGCTAAGGGCTTCCTAGTTTTAAAAATCCTAGCCCTAGGCCTAAGCCTAACAGTAACCCTGGGAAGGTAAATCAGCCTGGTGTTAGGCGTCTTGCCAAGGAAAAAGCCATGAAAGCAGCCATGTTGTGGCACTTTTGCACTCCCTTTTGGATGCCTTTCACAGCTCCAGTGTGCCTGGAACTCAGGGCTTCCTGATTTTAAAAATCCTAGCCCTAGGCCGAACCCCAACCCTAAGACGAGAAAGGCAAATCAGCCAGGAATTAGGCATGTCCCCAAGGAAAAAGCTGTGGAGGCAGGCATGTTGTGGTACTTTTGCGCTCTTCTTGGCTAGTCCTTCGCAGCTGCTGTGTTCTTGGAACTCAGGGCTTTCTGGTTAATAGACCCTTACCCTAGGCGTAACTCAAACCTTAACCCTAGGAAGGAAAATCAGCCTATGGTTCGGGATGGTCTCATGGAAATATCAGTGGTGGCAGCCAAGTTGCGTCACTTTTGCGCTCCCCTTGGGATGCCTTTCGCAGCTGCAGTGTGCCTGGAGCCCAGGGCTTCCTGGTTTTAAAAGTCCTAGGCCTAAGCCTAACAGTAACCCTAGGAAGGTAAATCAGCCGGGTATTAGGGTTCTTCCTAAGGGAAAAGCCGTGAAAGCAGCCATGTTGTGGCACTTCTGCACTCCCTTTGGGATGCCTTTGGCAGATGAAGTAAGCCTGGAACTCAGGGCTTCCTGGTTAAAGAAATCCGAGCCCTAGGCTGAACCCTAACCCTAACCCTAGGCAGATAAATCAACCTAGGTATAGGGATGGTGCCAAGGAAAAAGCTGTGAAAGCTGCCATGTTGTTGCACTTCTGTACTCCCCTTGGGATGCCTTGAACAGCTGCAGTGTGCCTGGAGCCCAGGGCTTCCTAGTTTTAAAAATCCTAGCCCTAGGCCTAAGCCTAACAGTAACCCTGGGAAGGCAAATCAGCCTGGTGTTAGGCGTCTTGCCAAGGAAAAAGCCGTGAAAGCAGCCATGTTGTGGCACTTTTGCACTCCCTTTTGGATGCCTTTCACAGCTCCAGTGTGCCTGGAACTCAGGGCTTCCTGATTTTAAAAATCCTAGCCCTAGGCCGAACCCCAACCCTAAGACGAGAAAGGCAAATCAGCCAGGAATTAGGCATGTCCCCAAGGAAAAAGCTGTGGAGGCAGGCATGTTGTGGTACTTTTGCGCTCTTCTTGGCTAGTCCTTCGCAGCTGCTGTGTTCTTGGAACTCAGGGCTTTCTGGTTAATAGACCCTTACCCTAGGCGTAACTCAAACCTTAACCCTAGGAAGGAAAATCAGCCTATGGTTCGGGATGGTCTCATGGAAATATCAGTGGTGGCAGCCAAGTTGCGTCACTTTTGCGCTCCCCTTGGGATGCCTTTCGCAGCTGCAGTGTGCCTGGAGCCCAGGGCTTCCTGGTTTTAAAAGTCCTAGGCCTAAGCCTAACAGTAACCCTAGGAAGGTAAATCAGCCGGGTATTAGGGTTCTTCCTAAGGGAAAAGCCGTGAAAGCAGCCATGTTGTGGCACTTCTGCACTCCCTTTGGGATGCCTTTGGCAGATGAAGTAAGCCTGGAACTCAGGGCTTCCTGGTTAAAAAAATCCAAGCCCTAGGCTGAACCCTAACCCTAACCCTAGGCAGATAAATCAGCCTAGGTATAGGGATGGTGCCAAGGAAAAAGCTGTGAAAGCTGCCATGTTGTTGCACTTTTGTACTCCCCTTGGGATGCCTTGAACAGCTGCAGTGTGCCTGGAGCTAAGGGCTTCCTAGTTTTAAAAATCCTAGCCCTAGGCCTAAGCCTAACAGTAACCCTGGGAAGGTAAATCAGCCTGGTGTTAGGCGTCTTGCCAAGGAAAAAGCCATGAAAGCAGCCATGTTGTGGCACTTTTGCACTCCCTTTTGGATGCCTTTCACAGCTCCAGTGTGCCTGGAACTCAGGGCTTCCTGATTTTAAAAATCCTAGCCCTAGGCCGAACCCCAACCCTAAGACGAGAAAGGCAAATCAGCCAGGAATTAGGCATGTCCCCAAGGAAAAAGCTGTGGAGGCAGGCATGTTGTGGTACTTTTGCGCTCTTCTTGGCTAGTCCTTCGCAGCTGCTGTGTTCTTGGAACTCAGGGCTTTCTGGTTAATAGACCCTTACCCTAGGCGTAACTCAAACCTTAACCCTAGGAAGGAAAATCAGCCTATGGTTCCGGATGGTCTCATGGAAATATCAGTGGTGGCAGCCAAGTTGCGTCACTTTTGCGCTCCCCTTGGGATGCCTTTCGCAGCTGCAGTGTGCCTGGAGCCCAGGGCTTCCTGGTTTTAAAAGTCCTAGGCCTAAGCCTAACAGTAACCCTAGGAAGGTAAATCAGCCGGGTATTAGGGTTCTTCCTAAGGGAAAAGCCGTGAAAGCAGCCATGTTGTGGCACTTCTGCACTCCCTTTGGGATGCCTTTGGCAGATGAAGTAAGCCTGGAACTCAGGGCTTCCTGGTTAAAGAAATCCGAGCCCTAGGCTGAACCCTAACCCTAACCCTAGGCAGATAAATCAACCTAGGTATAGGGATGGTGCCAAGGAAAAAGCTGAGAAAGCTGCCATGTTGTTGCACTTTTGTACTCCCCTTGGGATGCCTTGAACAGCTGCAGTGTGCCTGGAGCTTAGGGCTTCCTAGTTTTAAAAATCCTAGCCCTAGGCCTAAGCCTAACAGTAACCCTGGGAAGGCAAATCAGCCTGGTGTTAGGCGTCTTGCCAAGGAAAAAGCCGTGAAAGCAGCCATGTTGTGGCACTTTTGCACTCCCTTTTGGATGCCTTTCACAGCTCCAGTGTGCCTGGAACTCAGGGCTTCCTGATTTTAAAAATCCTAGCCCTAGGCCGAACCCCAACCCTAAGACGAGAAAGGCAAATCAGCCAGGAATTAGGGATGTCCCCAAGGAAAAAGCTGTGGAGGCAGGCATGTTGTGGTACTTTTGCGCTCTTCTTGGGCAGTCCTTCGCAGCTGCTGTGTTCTTGGAACTCAGGGCTTTCTGGTTAATAGACCCTTACCCTAGGCGTAACTCAAACCTTAACCCTAGGAAGGAAAATCAGCCTATGGTTCGGGATGGTCTCATGGAAATATCAGTGGTGGCAGCCAAGTTGCGTCACTTTTGCGCTCCCCTTGGGATGCCTTTCGCAGCTGCAGTGTGCCTGGAGCCCAGGGCTTCCTGGTTTTAAAAGTCCTAGGCCTAAGCCTAACAGTAACCCTAGGAAGGTAAATCAGCCGGGTATTAGGGTTCTTCCTAAGGGAAAAGCCGTGAAAGCAGCCATGTTGTGGCACTTCTGCACTCCCTTTGGGATGCCTTTGGCAGATGAAGTAAGCCTGGAACTCAGGGCTTCCTGGTTAAAGAAATCCAAGCCCTAGGCTGAACCCTAACCCTAACCCTAGGCAGATAAATCAGCCTAGGTATAGGGATGGTGCCAAGGAAAAAGCTGTGAAAGCTGCCATGTTGTTGCACTTTTGTACTCCCCTTGGGATGCCTTGAACAGCTGCAGTGTGCCTGGAGCCCAGGGCTTCCTGGTTTTGAAAATCCTAGCCCTAGGCCTAAGCCTAACAGTAACCCTGGGAAGGTAAATCAGCCTGGTGTTAGGCGTCTTGCCAAGGAAAAAGCCGTGAAAGCAGCCATGTTGTGGCACTTTTGCACTCCCTTTTGGATGCCTTTCACAGCTCCAGTGTGCCTGGAACTCAGGGCTTCCTGCTTTTAAAAATCCTAGCCCTAGGCCGAACCCCAACCCTAAGACGAGAAAGGCAAATCAGCCAGGAATTAGGCATGTCCCCAAGGAAAAAGCTGTGGAGGCAGGCATGTTGTGGTACTTTTGCGCTCTTCTTGGCTAGTCCTTCGCAGCTGCTGTGTTCTTGGAACTCAGGGCTTTCTGGTTAATAGACCCTTACCCTAGGCGTAACTCAAACCTTAACCCTAGGAAGGAAAATCAGCCTATGGTTCAGGAAGGTCTCATGGAAATATCAGTGGTGGCAGCCATGTTGCGTCACTTTTGCGATCCCCTTGGGCTGCCTTTCGCAGCTGCAGTGTGCCTGGAGCCCAGGGCTTCCTGGTTTTAAAAGTCCTAGGCCTAAGCCTAACAGTAACCCTAGGAAGGTAAATCAGCCGGGTATTAGGGTTCTTCCTAAGGGAAAAGCCGTGAAAGCAGCCATGTTGTGGCACTTCTGCACTCCCTTTGGGATGCCTTTGGCAGATGAAGTAAGCCTGGAACTCAGGGCTTCCTGGTTAAAAAAATCCAAGCCCTAGGCTGAACCCTAACCCTAACCCTAGGCAGATAAATCAGCCTAGGTATAGGGATGGTGCCAAGGAAAAAGCTGTGAAAGCTGCCATGTTGTTGCACTTTTGTACTCCCCTTGGGATGCCTTGAACAGCTGCAGTGTGCCTGGAGCTAAGGGCTTCCTAGTTTTAAAAATCCTAGCCCTAGGCCTAAGCCTAACAGTAACCCTGGGAAGGTAAATCAGCCTGGTGTTAGGCGTCTTGCCAAGGAAAAAGCCATGAAAGCAGCCATGTTGTGGCACTTTTGCACTCCCTTTTGGATGCCTTTCACAGCTCCAGTGTGCCTGGAACTCAGGGCTTCCTGATTTTAAAAATCCTAGCCCTAGGCCGAACCCCAACCCTAAGACGAGAAAGGCAAATCAGCCAGGAATTAGGCATGTCCCCAAGGAAAAAGCTGTGGAGGCAGGCATGTTGTGGTACTTTTGCGCTCTTCTTGGCTAGTCCTTCGCAGCTGCTGTGTTCTTGGAACTCAGGGCTTTCTGGTTAATAGACCCTTACCCTAGGCGTAACTCAAACCTTAACCCTAGGAAGGAAAATCAGCCTATGGTTCGGGATGGTCTCATGGAAATATCAGTGGTGGCAGCCAAGTTGCGTCACTTTTGCGCTCCCCTTGGGATGCCTTTCGCAGCTGCAGTGTGCCTGGAGCCCAGGGCTTCCTGGTTTTAAAAGTCCTAGGCCTAAGCCTAACAGTAACCCTAGGAAGGTAAATCAGCCGGGTATTAGGGTTCTTCCTAAGGGAAAAGCCGTGAAAGCAGCCATGTTGTGGCACTTCTGCACTCCCTTTGGGATGCCTTTGGCAGATGAAGTAAGCCTGGAACTCAGGGCTTCCTGGTTAAAGAAATCCGAGCCCTAGGCTGAACCCTAACCCTAACCCTAGGCAGATAAATCAACCTAGGTATAGGGATGGTGCCAAGGAAAAAGCTGTGAAAGCTGCCATGTTGTTGCACTTCTGTACTCCCCTTGGGATGCCTTGAACAGCTGCAGTGTGCCTGGAGCCCAGGGCTTCCTAGTTTTAAAAATCCTAGCCCTAGGCCTAAGCCTAACAGTAACCCTGGGAAGGCAAATCAGCCTGGTGTTAGGCGTCTTGCCAAGGAAAAAGCCGTGAAAGCAGCCATGTTGTGGCACTTTTGCACTCCCTTTTGGATGCCTTTCACAGCTCCAGTGTGCCTGGAACTCAGGGCTTCCTGATTTTAAAAATCCTAGCCCTAGGCCGAACCCCAACCCTAAGACGAGAAAGGCAAATCAGCCAGGAATTAGGCATGTCCCCAAGGAAAAAGCTGTGGAGGCAGGCATGTTGTGGTACTTTTGCGCTCTTCTTGGCTAGTCCTTCGCAGCTGCTGTGTTCTTGGAACTCAGGGCTTTCTGGTTAATAGACCCTTACCCTAGGCGTAACTCAAACCTTAACCCTAGGAAGGAAAATCAGCCTATGGTTCGGGATGGTCTCATGGAAATATCAGTGGTGGCAGCCAAGTTGCGTCACTTTTGCGCTCCCCTTGGGATGCCTTTCGCAGCTGCAGTGTGCCTGGAGCCCAGGGCTTCCTGGTTTTAAAAGTCCTAGGCCTAAGCCTAACAGTAACCCTAGGAAGGTAAATCAGCCGGGTATTAGGGTTCTTCCTAAGGGAAAAGCCGTGAAAGCAGCCATGTTGTGGCACTTCTGCACTCCCTTTGGGATGCCTTTGGCAGATGAAGTAAGCCTGGAACTCAGGGCTTCCTGGTTAAAGAAATCCAAGCCCTAGGCTGAACCCTAACCCTAACCCTAGGCAGATAAATCAGCCTAGGTATAGGGATGGTGCCAAGGAAAAAGCTGTGAAAGCTGCCATGTTGTTGCACTTTTGTACTCCCCTTGGGATGCCTTGAACAGCTGCAGTGTGCCTGGAGCTAAGGGCTTCCTAGTTTTAAAAATCCTAGCCCTAGGCCTAAGCCTAACAGTAACCCTGGGAAGGCAAATCAGCCTGGTGTTAGGCGTCTTGCCAAGGAAAAAGCCGTGAAAGCAGCCATGTTGTGGCACTTTTGTACTCCCTTTTGGATGCCTTTCACAGCTCCAGTGTGCCTGGAACTCAGGGCTTCCTGATTTTAAAATCCTAGCCCTAGGCCGAACCCCAACCCTAAGACGAGAAAGGCAAATCAGCCAGGAATTAGGCATGTCCCCAAGGAAAAAGCTGTGGAGGCAGGCATGTTGTGGTACTTTTGCGCTCTTCTTGGCTAGTCCTTCGCAGCTGCTGTGTTCTTGGAACTCAGGGCTTTCTGGTTAATAGACCCTTACCCTAGGCGTAACTCAAACCTTAACCCTAGGAAGGAAAATCAGCCTATGGTTCGGGATGGTCTCATGGAAATATCAGTGGTGGCAGCCAAGTTGCGTCACTTTTGCGCTCCCCTTGGGATGCCTTTCGCAGCTGCAGTGTGCCTGGAGCCCAGGGCTTCCTGGTTTTAAAAGTCCTAGGCCTAAGCCTAACAGTAACCCTAGGAAGGTAAATCAGCCGGGTATTAGGGTTCTTCCTAAGGGAAAAGCCGTGAAAGCAGCCATGTTGTGGCACTTCTGCACTCCCTTTGGGATGCCTTTGGCAGATGAAGTAAGCCTGGAACTCAGGGCTTCCTGGTTAAAGAAATCCAAGCCCTAGGCTGAACCCTAACCCTAACCCTAGGCAGATAAATCAGCCTAGGTATAGGGATGGTGCCAAGGAAAAAGCTGTGAAAGCTGCCATGTTGTTGCACTTTTGTACTCCCCTTGGGATGCCTTGAACAGCTGCAGTGTGCCTGGAGCTAAGGGCTTCCTAGTTTTAAAAATCCTAGCCCTAGGCCTAAGCCTAACAGTAACCCTGGGAAGGTAAATCAGCCTGGTGTTAGGCGTCTTGCCAAGGAAAAAGCCGTGAAAGCAGCCATGTTGTGGCACTTTTGTACTCCCTTTTGGATGCCTTTCACAGCTCCAGTGTGCCTGGAACTCAGGGCTTCCTGATTTTAAAATCCTAGCCCTAGGCCGAACCCCAACCCTAAGACGAGAAAGGCAAATCAGCCAGGAATTAGGCATGTCCCCAAGGAAAAAGCTGTGGAGGCAGGCATGTTGTGGTACTTTTGCGCTCTTCTTGGCTAGTCCTTCGCAGCTGCTGTGTTCTTGGAACTCAGGGCTTTCTGGTTAATAGACCCTTACCCTAGGCGTAACTCAAACCTTAACCCTAGGAAGGAAAATCAGCCTATGGTTCGGGATGGTCTCATGGAAATATCAGTGGTGGCAGCCAAGTTGCGTCACTTTTGCGCTCCCCTTGGGATGCCTTTCGCAGCTGCAGTGTGCCTGGAGCCCAGGGCTTCCTGGTTTTAAAAGTCCTAGGCCTAAGCCTAACAGTAACCCTAGGAAGGTAAATCAGCCGGGTATTAGGGTTCTTCCTAAGGGAAAAGCCGTGAAAGCAGCCATGTTGTGGCACTTCTGCACTCCCTTTGGGATGCCTTTGGCAGATGAAGTAAGCCTGGAACTCAGGGCTTCCTGGTTAAAAAAATCCAAGCCCTAGGCTGAACCCTAACCCTAACCCTAGGCAGATAAATCAGCCTAGGTATAGGGATGGTGCCAAGGAAAAAGCTGTGAAAGCTGCCATGTTGTTGCACTTTTGTACTCCCCTTGGGATGCCTTGAACAGCTGCAGTGTGCCTGGAGCCCAGGGCTTCCTAGTTTTGAAAATCCTAGCCCTAGGCCTAAGCCTAACAGTAACCCTGGGAAGGTAAATCAGCCTGGTGTTAGGCGTCTTGCCAAGGAAAAAGCCGTGAAAGCAGCCATGTTGTGGCACTTTTGCACTCCCTTTTGGATGCCTTTCACAGCTCCAGTGTGCCTGGAACTCAGGGCTTCCTGCTTTTAAAAATCCTAGCCCTAGGCCGAACCCCAACCCTAAGACGAGAAAGGCAAATCAGCCAGGAATTAGGCATGTCCCCAAGGAAAAAGCTGTGGAGGCAGGCATGTTGTGGTACTTTTGCGCTCTTCTTGGCTAGTCCTTCGCAGCTGCTGTGTTCTTGGAACTCAGGGCTTTCTGGTTAATAGACCCTTACCCTAGGCGTAACTCAAACCTTAACCCTAGGAAGGAAAATCAGCCTATGGTTCAGGAAGGTCTCATGGAAATATCAGTGGTGGCAGCCATGTTGCGTCACTTTTGCGATCCCCTTGGGCTGCCTTTCGCAGCTGCAGTGTGCCTGGAGCCCAGGGCTTCCTGGTTTTAAAAGTCCTAGGCCTAAGCCTAACAGTAACCCTAGGAAGGTAAATCAGCCGGGTATTAGGGTTCTTCCTAAGGGAAAAGCCGTGAAAGCAGCCATGTTGTGGCACTTCTGCACTCCCTTTGGGATGCCTTTGGCAGATGAAGTAAGCCTGGAACTCAGGGCTTCCTGGTTAAAGAAATCCAAGCCCTAGGCTGAACCCTAACCCTAACCCTAGGCAGATAAATCAACCTAGGTATAGGGATGGTGCCAAGGAAAAAGCTGTGAAAGCTGCCATGTTGTTGCACTTTTGTACTCCCCTTGGGATGCCTTGAACAGCTGCAGTGTGCCTGGAGCCCAGGGCTTCCTAGTTTTAAAAATCCTAGCCCTAGGCCTAAGCCTAACAGTAACCCTGGGAAGGTAAATCAGCCTGGTGTTAGGCGTCTTGCCAAGGAAAAAGCCGTGAAAGCAGCCATGTTGTGGCACTTTTGCACTCCCTTTTGGATGCCTTTCACAGCTCCAGTGTGCCTGGAACTCAGGGCTTCCTGCTTTTAAAAATCCAAGCCCTAGGCCGAACCCCAACCCTAAGACGAGAAAGGCAAATCAGCCAGGAATTAGGCATGTCCCCAAGGAAAAAGCTGTGGAGGCAGGCATGTTGTGGTACTTTTGCGCTCTTCTTGGGTAGTCCTTCGCAGCTGCTGTGTTCTTGGAACTCAGGGCTTTCTGGTTAATAGACCCTTACCCTAGGCGTAACTCAAACCTTAACCCTAGGAAGGAAAATCAGCCTATGGTTCGGGATGGTCTCATGGAAATATCAGTGGTGGCAGCCAAGTTGCGTCACTTTTGCGCTCCCCTTGGGATGCCTTTCGCAGCTGCAGTGTGCCTGGAGCCCAGGGCTTCCTGGTTTTAAAAGTCCTAGGCCTAAGCCTAACAGTAACCCTAGGAAGGTAAATCAGCCGGGTATTAGGGTTCTTCCTAAGGGAAAAGCCGTGAAAGCAGCCATGTTGTGGCACTTCTGCACTCCCTTTGGGATACCTTTGGCAGATGAAGTAAGCCTGGAACTCAGGGCTTCCTGGTTAAAAAAATCCAAGCCCTAGGCTGAACCCTAACCCTAACCCTAGGCAGATAAATCAGCCTAGGTATAGGGATGGTGCCAAGGAAAAAGCTGTGAAAGCTGCCATGTTGTTGCACTTTTGTACTCCCCTTGGGATGCCTTGAACAGCTGCAGTGTGCCTGGAGCTAAGGGCTTCCTAGTTTTAAAAATCCTAGCCCTAGGCCTAAGCCTAACAGTAACCCTGGGAAGGTAAATCAGCCTGGTGTTAGGCTTCTTGCCAAGGAAAAAGCCGTGAAAGCAGCCATGTTGTGGCACTTTTGCACTCCCTTTTGGATGCCTTTCACAGCTCCAGTGTGCCTGGAACTCAGGGCTTCCTGCTTTTAAAAATCCTAGCCCTAGGCCGAACCCCAACGCTAAGACGAGAAAGGCAAATCAGCCAGGAATTAGGCATGTCCCCAAGGAAAAAGCTGTGGAGGCAGGCATGTTGTGGTACTTTTGCGCTCTTCTTGGCTAGTCCTTCGCAGCTGCTGTGTTCTTGGAACTCAGGGCTTTCTGGTTAATAGACCCTTACCCTAGGCGTAACTCAAACCTTAACCCTAGGAAGGAAAATCAGCCTATGGTTCGGGATGGTCTCATGGAAATATCAGTGGTGGCAGCCAAGTTGCGTCACTTTTGCGCTCCCCTTGGGATGCCTTTCGCAGCTGCAGTGTGCCTGGAGCCCAGGGCTTCCTGGTTTTAAAAGTCCTAGGCCTAAGCCTAACAGTAACCCTAGGAAGGTAAATCAGCCGGGTATTAGGGTTCTTCCTAAGGGAAAAGCCGTGAAAGCAGCCATGTTGTGGCACTTCTGCACTCCCTTTGGGATGCCTTTGGCAGATGAAGTAAGCCTGGAACTCAGGGCTTCCTGGTTAAAGAAATCCGAGCCCTAGGCTTAACCCTAACCCTAACCCTAGGCAGATAAATCAACCCAGGTATAGGGATGGTGCCAAGGAAAAAGCTGAGAAAGCTGCCATGTTGTTGCACTTTTGTACTCCCCTTGGGATGCCTTGAACAGCTGCAGTGTGCCTGGAGCCCAGGGCTTCCTAGTTTTAAAAATCCTAGCCCTAGGCCTAAGCCTAACAGTAACCCTGGGAAGGCAAATCAGCCTGGTGTTAGGCGTCTTGCCAAGGAAAAAGCCGTGAAAGCAGCCATGTTGTGGCACTTTTGCACTCCCTTTTGGATGCCTTTCACAGCTCCAGTGTGCCTGGAACTCAGGGCTTCCTGCTTTTAAAAATCCTAGCCCTAGGCCGAACCCCAACCCTAAGACGAGAAAGGCAAATCAGCCAGGAATTAGGCATGTCCCCAAGGAAAAAGCTGTGGAGGCAGGCATGTTGTGGTACTTTTGCACACTTCTTGGCTAGTCCTTCGCAGCTGCTGTGTTCTTGGAACTCAGGGCTTTCTGGTTAATAGACCCTTACCCTAGGCGTAACTCAAACCTTAACCCTAGGAAGGAAAATCAGCCTATGGTTCGGGATGGTCTCATGGAAATATCAGTGGTGGCAGCCAAGTTGCGTCACTTTTGCGCTCCCCTTGGGATGCCTTTCACAGCTGCAGTGTGCCTGGAGCCCAGGGCTTCCTGGTTTTAAAAGTCCTAGGCCTAAGCCTAACAGTAACCCTAGGAAGGTAAATCAGCCGGGTATTAGGGTTCTTCCTAAGGGAAAAGCCGTGAAAGCAGCCATGTTGTGGCACTTCTGCACTCCCTTTGGGATGCCTTTGGCAGATGAAGTAAGCCTGGAACTCAGGGCTTCCTGGTTAAAGAAATCCGAGCCCTAGGCTGAACCCTAACCCTAACTCTAGGCAGATAAATCAGCCTAGGTATAGGGATGGTGCCAAGGAAAAAGCTGTGAAAGCTGCCATGTTGTTGCACTTTTGTACTCCCCTTGGGATGCCTTGAACAGCTGCAGTGTGCCTGGAGCCCAGGGCTTCCTAGTTTTAAAAATCCTAGCCCTAGGCCTAAGCCTAACAGTAACCCTGGGAAGGTAAATCAGCCTGGTGTTAGGCGTCTTGCCAAGGAAAAAGCCGTGAAAGCAGCCATGTTGTGGCACTTTTGTACTCCCTTTTGGATGCCTTTCACAGCTCCAGTGTGCCTGGAACTCAGGGCTTCCTGATTTTAAAATCCTAGCCCTAGGCCGAACCCCAACCCTAAGACGAGAAAGGCAAATCAGCCAGGAATTAGGCATGTCCCCAAGGAAAAAGCTGTGGAGGCAGGCATGTTGTGGTACTTTTGCGCTCTTCTTGTGTAGTCCTTCGCAGCTGCTGTGTTCTTGGAACTCAGGGCTTTCTGGTTAATAGACCCTTACCCTAGGCGTAACTCAAACCTTAACCCTAGGAAGGAAAATCAGCCTATGGTTCGGGATGCTCTCATGGAAATATCAGTGGTGGCAGCCAAGTTGCGTCACTTTTGCGCTCCCCTTGGGATGCCTTTCGCAGCTGCAGTGTGCCTGGAGCCCAGGGCTTCCTGGTTTTAAAAGTCCTAGGCCTAAGCCTAACAGTAACCCTAGGAAGGTAAATCAGCCGGGTATTAGGGTTCTTCCTAAGGGAAAAGCCGTGAAAGCAGCCATGTTGTGGCACTTCTGCACTCCCTTTGGGATGCCTTTGGCAGATGAAGTAAGCCTGGAACTCAGGGCTTCCTGGTTAAAGAAATCCAAGCCCTAGGCTGAACCCTAACCCTAACCCTAGGCAGATAAATCAGCCTAGGTATAGGGATGGTGCCAAGGAAAAAGCTGTGAAAGCTGCCATGTTGTTGCACTTTTGTACTCCCCTTGGGATGCCTTGAACAGCTGCAGTGTGCCTGGAGCTAAGGGCTTCCTAGTTTTAAAAATCCTAGCCCTAGGCCTAAGCCTAACAGTAACTCTGGGAAGGTAAATCAGCCTGGTGTTAGGCTTCTTGCCAAGGAAAAAGCCGTGAAAGCAGCCATGTTGTGGCACTTTTGCACTCCCTTTTGGATGCCTTTCACAGCTCCAGTGTGCCTGGATCTCAGGGCTTCCTGCTTTTAAATATCCTAGCCCTAGGCTGAACCCCAACCCTAAGACGAGAAAGGCAAATCAGCCAGGAATTAGGCATGTCCCCAAGGAAAAAGCTGTGGAGGCAGGCATGTTGTGGTACTTTTGCGCTCTTCTTGGCTAGTCCTTCGCAGCTGCTGTGTTCTTGGAACTCAGGGCTTTCTGGTTAATAGACCCTTACCCTAGGCGTAACTCAAACCTTAACCCTAGGAAGGAAAATCAGCCTATGGTTCGGGATGGTCTCATGGAAATATCAGTGGTGGCAGCCAAGTTGCGTCACTTTTGCGCTCCCCTTGGGATGCCTTTCGCAGCTGCAGTGTGCCTGGAGCCCAGGGCTTCCTGGTTTTAAAAGTCCTAGGCCTAAGCCTAACAGTAACCCTAGGAAGGTAAATCAGCCGGGTATTAGGGTTCTTCCTAAGGGAAAAGCCGTGAAAGCAGCCATGTTGTGGCACTTCTGCACTCCCTTTGGGATGCCTTTGGCAGATGAAGTAAGCCTGGAACTCAGGGCTTCCTGGTTAAAGAAATCCAAGCCCTAGGCTGAACCCTAACCCTAACCCTAGGCAGATAAATCAGCCTAGGTATAGGGATGGTGCCAAGGAAAAAGCTGTGAAAGCTGCCATGTTGTTGCACTTTTGTACTCCCCTTGGGATGCCTTGAACAGCTGCAGTGTGCCTGGAGCCCAGGGCTTCCTAGTTTTAAAAATCCTAGCCCTAGGCCTAAGCCTAACAGTAACCCTGGGAAGGTAAATCAGCCTGGTGTTAGGCGTCTTGCCAAGGAAAAAGCCGTGAAAGCAGCCATGTTGTGGCACTTTTGCACTCCCTTTTGGATGCCTTTCACAGCTCCAGTGTGCCTGGAACTCAGGGCTTCCTGCTTTTAAATATCCTAGCCCTAGGCCGACCCCAACACTAAGACGAGAAAGGCAAATCAGCCAGGAATTAGGCATGTCCCCAAGGAAAAAGCTGTGGAGGCAGGCATGTTGTGGTACTTTTGCGCTCTTCTTGGCTAGTCCTTCGCAGCTGCTGTGTTCTTGGAACTCAGGGCTTTCTGGTAAATAGAAACCTTACCCTAGGCGTAACTCAAACCTTAACCCTAGGAAGGAAAATCAGCCTATGGTTCGGGATGGTCTCATGGAAATATCAGTGGTGGCAGCCAAGTTGCGTCATTTTTGCGCTCCCCTTGGGATGCCTTTCGCAGCTGCAGTGTGCCTGGAGCCCAGGGCTTCCTGGTTTTAAAAGTCCTAGGCCTAAGCCTAACAGTAACCCTAGGAAGGTAAATCAGCCGGGTATTAGGGTTCTTCCTAAGGGAAAAGCCGTGAAAGCAGCCATGTTGTGGCACTTCTGCACTCCCTTTGGGATGCCTTTGGCAGATGAAGTAAGCCTGGAACTCAGGGCTTCCTGGTTAAAAAAATCCAAGCCCTAGGCTGAACCCTAACCCTAACCCTAGGCAGATAAATCAGCCTAGGTATAGGGATGGTGCCAAGGAAAAAGCTGTGAAAGCTGCCATGTTGTTGCACTTTTGTACTCCCCTTGGGATGCCTTGAACAGCTGCAGTGTGCCTGGAGCTAAGGGCTTCCTAGTTTTAAAAATCCTAGCCCTAGGCCTAAGCCTAACAGTAACCCTGGGAAGGTAAATCAGCCTGGTGTTAGGCTTCTTGCCAAGGAAAAAGCCGTGAAAGCAGCCATGTTGTGGCACTTTTGCACTCCCTTTTGGATGCCTTTCACAGCTGCAGTGTGCCTGGAACTCAGGGCTTCCTGCTTTTAAAAATCCTAGCCCTAGGCCGAACCCCAACCCTAAGACGAGAAAGGCAAATCAGCCAGGAATTAGGCATGTCCACAAGGAAAAAGCTGTGGAGGCAGGCATGTTGTGGTACTTTTGCGCTCTTCTTGGCTAGTCCTTCGCAGCTGCTGTGTTCTTGGAACTCAGGGCTTTCTGGTTAATAGACCCTTACCCTAGGCGTAACTCAAACCTTAACCCTAGGAAGGAAAATCAGCCTATGGTTCGGGATGGTCTCATGGAAATATCAGTGGTGGCAGCCAAGTTGCGTCACTTTTGCGCTCCCCTTGGGATGCCTTTCGCAGCTGCAGTGTGCCTGGAGCCCAGGGCTTCCTGGTTTTAAAAGTCCTAGGCCTAAGCCTAACAGTAACCCTAGGAAGGTAAATCAGCCGGGTATTAGGGTTCTTCCTAAGGGAAAAGCCGTGAAAGCAGCCATGTTGTGGCACTTCTGCACTCCCTTTGGGATGCCTTTGGCAGATGAAGTAAGCCTGGAACTCAGGGCTTCCTGGTTAAAAAAATCCAAGCCCTAGGCTGAACCCTAACCCTAACCCTAGGCAGATAAATCAGCCTAGGTATAGGGATGGTGCCAAGGAAAAAGCTGTGAAAGCTGCCATGTTGTTGCACTTTTGTACTCCCCTTGGGATGCCTTGAACAGCTGCAGTGTGCCTGGAGCTAAGGGCTTCCTAGTTTTAAAAATCCTAGCCCTAGGCCTAAGCCTAACAGTAACCCTGGGAAGGCAAATCAGCCTGGTGTTAGGCGTCTTGCCAAGGAAAAAGCCATGAAAGCAGCCATGTTGTGGCACTTTTGCACTCGCTTTTGGATGCCTTTCACAGCTGCAGTGTGCCTGGAACTCAGGGCTTCCTGCTTTTAAAAATCCTAGCCCTAGGCCGAACCCCAACCCTAAGACGAGAAAGGCAAATCAGCCAGGAATTAGGCATGTCCCCAAGGAAAAAGCTGTGGAGGCAGGCATGTTGTGGTACTTTTGCGCTCTTCTTGGGTAGTCCTTCGCAGCTGCTGTGTTCTTGGAACTCAGGGCTTTCTGGTTAATAGACCCTTACCCTAGGCGTAACTCAAACCTTAACCCTAGGAAGGAAAATCAGCCTATGGTTCGGGATGGTCTCATGGAAATATCAGTGGTGGCAGCCAAGTTGCGTCACTTTTGCGCTCCCCTTGGGATGCCTTTCGCAGCTGCAGTGTGCCTGGAGCCCAGGGCTTCCTGGTTTTAAAAGTCCTAGGCCTAAGCCTAACAGTAACCCTAGGAAGGTAAATCAGCCGGGTATTAGGGTTCTTCCTAAGGGAAAAGCCGTGAAAGCAGCCATGTTGTGGCACTTCTGCACTCCCTTTGGGATGCCTTTGGCAGATGAAGTAAGCCTGGAACTCAGGGCTTCCTGGTTAAAGAAATCCGAGCCCTAGGCTTAACCCTAACCCTAACCCTAGGCAGATAAATCAACCCAGGTATAGGGATGGTGCCAAGGAAAAAGCTGAGAAAGCTGCCATGTTGTTGCACTTTTGTACTCCCCTTGGGATGCCTTGAACAGCTGCAGTGTGCCTGGAGCCCAGGGCTTCCTAGTTTTAAAAATCCTAGCCCTAGGCCTAAGCCTAACAGTAACCCTGGGAAGGCAAATCAGCCTGGTGTTAGGCGTCTTGCCAAGGAAAAAGCCGTGAAAGCAGCCATGTTGTGGCACTTTTGCACTCCCTTTTGGATGCCTTTCACAGCTGCAGTGTGCCTGGAACTCAGGGCTTCCTGATTTTAAAAATCCTAGCCCTAGGCCGAACCCCAACCCTAAGACGAGAAAGGCAAATCAGCCAGGAATTAGGCATGTCCCCAAGGAAAAAGCTGTGGAGGCAGGCATGTTGTGGTACTTTTGAGCTCTTCTTGGCTAGTCCTTCGCAGCTGCTGTGTTCTTGGAACTCAGGGCTTTCTGGTTAATAGACCCTTTCCCTAGGCGTAACTCAAACCTTAACCCTAGGAAGGAAAATCAGCCTATGGTTCGGGATGGTCTCATGGAAATATCAGTGGTGGCAGCCAAGTTGCGTCACTTTTGCGCTCCCCTTGGGATGCCTTTCGCAGCTGCAGTGTGCCTGGAGCCCAGGGCTTCCTGGTTTTAAAAGTCCTAGGCCTAAGCCTAACAGTAACCCTAGGAAGGTAAATCAGCCGGGTATTAGGGTTCTTCCTAAGGGAAAAGCCGTGAAAGCAGCCATGTTGTGGCACTTCTGCACTCCCTTTGGGATGCCTTTGGCAGATGAAGTAAGCCTGGAACTCAGGGCTTCCTGGTTAAAGAAATCCGAGCCCTAGGCTGAACCCTAACCCTAACCCTAGGCAGATAAATCAGCCTAGGTATAGGGATGGTGCCAAGGAAAAAGCTGTGAAAGCTGCCATGTTGTTGCACTTTTGTACTCCCCTTGGGATGCCTTGAACAGCTGCAGTGTGCCTGGAGCCCAGGGCTTCCTAGTTTTAAAAATCCTAGCCCTAGGCCTAAGCCTAACAGTAACCCTGGGAAGGTAAATCAGCCTGGTGTTAGGCGTCTTGCCAAGGAAAAAGCCGTGAAAGCAGCCATGTTGTGGCACTTTTGTACTCCCTTTTGGATGCCTTTCACAGCTCCAGTGTGCCTGGAACTCAGGGCTTCCTGATTTTAAAATCCTAGCCCTAGGCCGAACTCCAACCCTAAGACGAGAAAGGCAAATCAGCCAGGAATTAGGCATGTCCCCAAGGAAAAAGCTGTGGAGGCAGGCATGTTGTGGTACTTTTGCGCTCTTCTTGGCTAGTCCTTCGCAGCTGCTGTGTTCTTGGAACTCAGGGCTTTCTGGTTAATAGACCCTTACCCTAGGCGTAACTCAAACCTTAACCCTAGGAAGGAAAATCAGCCTATGGTTCGGGATGGTCTCATGGAAATATCAGTGGTGGCAGCCAAGTTGCGTCACTTTTGCGCTCCCCTTGGGATGCCTTTTGCAGCTGCAGTGTGCCTGGAGCCCAGGGCTTCCTGGTTTTAAAAGTCCTAGGCCTAAGCCTAACAGTAACCCTAGGAAGGTAAATCAGCCGGGTATTAGGGTTCTTCCTAAGGGAAAAGCCGTGAAAGCAGCCATGTTGTGGCACTTCTGCACTCCCTTTGGGATGCCTTTGGCAGATGAAGTAAGCCTGGAACTCAGGGCTTCCTGGTTAAAGAAATCCAAGCCCTAGGCTGAACCCTAACCCTAACCCTAGGCAGATAAATCAGCCTAGGTATAGGGATGGTGCCAAGGAAAAAGCTGTGAAAGCTGCCATGTTGTTGCACTTTTGTACTCCCCTTGGGATGCCTTGAACAGCTGCAGTGTGCCTGGAGCCCAGGGCTTCCTAGTTTTAAAAATCCTAGCCCTAGGCCTAAGCCTAACAGTAACCCTGGGAAGGTAAATCAGCCTGGTGTTAGGCGTCTTGCCAAGGAAAAAGCCGTGAAAGCAGCCATGTTGTGGCACTTTTGCACTCCCTTTTGGATGCCTTTCACAGCTCCAGTGTGCCTGGAACTCAGGGCTTCCTGCTTTTAAAAATCCTAGCCCTAGGCCGAACCCCAACCCTAAGACGAGAAAGGCAAATCAGCCAGGAATTAGGCATGTCCCCAAGGAAAAAGCTGTGGAGGCAGGCATGTTGTGCTACTTTTGCGCTCTTCTTGGCTAGTCCTTCGCAGCTGCTGTGTTCTTGGAACTCAGGGCTTTCTGGTTAATAGACCCTTACCCTAGGCGTAACTCAAACCTTAACCCTAGGAAGGAAAATCAGCCTATGGTTCGGGATGCTCTCATGGAAATATCAGTGGTGGCAGCCAAGTTGCGTCACTTTTGCGCTCCCCTTGGGATGCCTTTCGCAGCTGCAGTGTGCCTGGAGCCCAGGGCTTCCTGGTTTTAAAAGTCCTAGGCCTAAGCCTAACAGTAACCCTAGGAAGGTAAATCAGCCGGGTATTAGGGTTCTTCCTAAGGGAAAAGCCGTGAAAGCAGCCATGTTGTGGCACTTCTGCACTCCCTTTGGGATGCCTTTGGCAGATGAAGTAAGCCTGGAACTCAGGGCTTCCTGGTTAAAAAAATCCAAGCCCTAGGCTGAACCCTAACCCTAACCCTAGGCAGATAAATCAGCCTAGGTATAGGGATGGTGCCAAGGAAAAAGCTGTGAAAGCTGCCATGTTGTTGCACTTTTGTACTCCCCTTGGGATGCCTTGAACAGCTGCAGTGTGCCTGGAGCTAAGGGCTTCCTAGTTTTAAAAATCCTAGCCCTAGGCCTAAGCCTAACAGTAACCCTGGGAAGGTAAATCAGCCTGGTGTTAGGCTTCTTGCCAAGGAAAAAGCCGTGAAAGCAGCCATGTTGTGGCACTTTTGCACTCCCTTTTGGATGCCTTTCACAGCTGCAGTGTGCCTGGAACTCAGGGCTTCCTGCTTTTAAAAATCCTAGCCCTAGGCCGAACCCCAACACTAAGACGAGAAAGGCAAATCAGCCAGGAATTAGGCATGTCCCCAAGGAAAAAGCTGTGGAGGCAGGCATGTTGTGCTACTTTTGCGCTCTTCTTGGCTAGTCCTTCGCAGCTGCTGTGTTCTTGGAACTCAGGGCTTTCTGGTTAATAGACCCTTACCCTAGGCGTAACTCAAACCTTAACCCTAGGAAGGAAAATCAGCCTATGGTTCGGGATGGTCTCATGGAAATATCAGTGGTGGCAGCCAAGTTGCGTCACTTTTGCGCTCCCCTTGGGATGCCTTTCGCAGCTGCAGTGTGCCTGGAGCCCAGGGCTTCCTGGTTTTAAAAGTCCTAGGCCTAAGCCTAACAGTAACCCTAGGAAGGTAAATCAGCCGGGTATTAGGGTTCTTCGTAGGGGAAAAGCCGTGAAAGCAGCCATGTTGTGGCACTTCTGCACTCCCTTTGGGATGCCTTTGGCAGATGAAGTAAGCCTGGAACTCAGGGCTTCCTGGTTAAAAAAATCCAAGCCCTAGGCTGAACCCTAACCCTAACCCTAGGCAGATAAATCAGCCTAGGTATAGGGATGGTGCCAAGGAAAAAGCTGTGAAAGCTGCCATGTTGTTGCACTTTTGTACTCCCCTTGGGATGCCTTGAACAGCTGCAGTGTGCCTGGAGCTAAGGGCTTCCTAGTTTTAAAAATCCTAGCCCTAGGCCTAAGCCTAACAGTAACCCTGGGAAGGTAAATCAGCCTGGTGTTAGGCTTCTTGCCAAGGAAAAAGCCGTGAAAGCAGCCATGTTGTGGCACTTTTGCACTCCCTTTTGGATGCCTTTCACAGCTGCAGTGTGCCTGGAACTCAGGGCTTCCTGATTTTAAAAATCCTAGCCCTAGGCCGAACCCCAACCCTAAGACGAGAAAGGCAAATCAGCCAGGAATTAGGCATGTCCACAAGGAAAAAGCTGTGGAGGCAGGCATGTTGTGGTACTTTTGCGCTCTTCTTGGCTAGTCCTTCGCAGCTGCTGTGTTCTTGGAACTCAGGGCTTTCTGGTTAATAGACCCTTACCCTAGGCGTAACTCAAACCTTAACCCTAGGAAGGAAAATCAGCCTATGGTTCGGGATGGTCTCATGGAAATATCAGTGGTGGCAGCCAAGTTGCGTCACTTTTGCGCTCCCCTTGGGATGCCTTTCGCAGCTGCAGTGTGCCTGGAGCCCAGGGCTTCCTGGTTTTAAAAGTCCTAGGCCTAAGCCTAACAGTAACCCTAGGAAGGTAAATCAGCCGGGTATTAGGGTTCTTCCTAAGGGAAAAGCCGTGAAAGCAGCCATGTTGTGGCACTTCTGCACTCCCTTTGGGATGCCTTTGGCAGATGAAGTAAGCCTGGAACTCAGGGCTTCCTGGTTAAAAAAATCCAAGCCCTAGGCTGAACCCTAACCCTAACCCTAGGCAGATAAATCAGCCTAGGTATAGGGATGGTGCCAAGGAAAAAGCTGTGAAAGCTGCCATGTTGTTGCACTTTTGTACTCCCCTTGGGATGCCTTGAACAGCTGCAGTGTGCCTGGAGCTAAGGGCTTCCTAGTTTTAAAAATCCTAGCCCTAGGCCTAAGCCTAACAGTAACCCTGGGAAGGCAAATCAGCCTGGTGTTAGGCGTCTTGCCAAGGAAAAAGCCATGAAAGCAGCCATGTTGTGGCACTTTTGCACTCGCTTTTGGATGCCTTTCACAGCTGCAGTGTGCCTGGAACTCAGGGCTTCCTGCTTTTAAAAATCCTAGCCCTAGGCCGAACCCCAACCCTAAGACGAGAAAGGCAAATCAGCCAGGAATTAGGCATGTCCCCAAGGAAAAAGCTGTGGAGGCAGGCATGTTGTGGTACTTTTGCGCTCTTCTTGGGTAGTCCTTCGCAGCTGCTGTGTTCTTGGAACTCAGGGCTTTCTGGTTAATAGACCCTTACCCTAGGCGTAACTCAAACCTTAACCCTAGGAAGGAAAATCAGCCTATGGTTCGGGATGGTCTCATGGAAATATCAGTGGTGGCAG
Source organism: Ammospiza caudacuta (assembly GCF_027887145.1). Classification (NCBI taxonomy): domain Eukaryota; kingdom Metazoa; phylum Chordata; class Aves; order Passeriformes; family Passerellidae; genus Ammospiza; species Ammospiza caudacuta. Next base: position 204,327 of record NW_026682953.1, on the reverse strand, counting down.
CCAAGTTGCGTCACTTTTGCGCTCCCCTTGGGATGCCTTTCGCAGCTGCAGTGTGCCTGGAGCCCAGGGCTTCCTGGTTTTAAAAGTCCTAGGCCTAAGCCTAACAGTAACCCTAGGAAGGTAAATCAGCCGGGTATTAGGGTTCTTCCTAAGGGAAAAGCCGTGAAAGCAGCCATGTTGTGGCACTTCTGCACTCCCTTTGGGATGCCTTTGGCAGATGAAGTAAGCCTGGAACTCAGGGCTTCCTGGTTAAAGAAATCCGAGCCCTAGGCTTAACCCTAACCCTAACCCTAGGCAGATAAATCAACCCAGGTATAGGGATGGTGCCAAGGAAAAAGCTGAGAAAGCTGCCATGTTGTTGCACTTTTGTACTCCCCTTGGGATGCCTTGAACAGCTGCAGTGTGCCTGGAGCCCAGGGCTTCCTAGTTTTAAAAATCCTAGCCCTAGGCCTAAGCCTAACAGTAACCCTGGGAAGGCAAATCAGCCTGGTGTTAGGCGTCTTGCCAAGGAAAAAGCCGTGAAAGCAGCCATGTTGTGGCACTTTTGCACTCCCTTTTGGATGCCTTTCACAGCTGCAGTGTGCCTGGAACTCAGGGCTTCCTGATTTTAAAAATCCTAGCCCTAGGCCGAACCCCAACCCTAAGACGAGAAAGGCAAATCAGCCAGGAATTAGGCATGTCCCCAAGGAAAAAGCTGTGGAGGCAGGCATGTTGTGGTACTTTTGAGCTCTTCTTGGCTAGTCCTTCGCAGCTGCTGTGTTCTTGGAACTCAGGGCTTTCTGGTTAATAGACCCTTTCCCTAGGCGTAACTCAAACCTTAACCCTAGGAAGGAAAATCAGCCTATGGTTCGGGATGGTCTCATGGAAATATCAGTGGTGGCAGCCAAGTTGCGTCACTTTTGCGCTCCCCTTGGGATGCCTTTCGCAGCTGCAGTGTGCCTGGAGCCCAGGGCTTCCTGGTTTTAAAAGTCCTAGGCCTAAGCCTAACAGTAACCCTAGGAAGGTAAATCAGCCGGGTATTAGGGTTCTTCCTAAGGGAAAAGCCGTGAAAGCAGCCATGTTGTGGCACTTCTGCACTCCCTTTGGGATGCCTTTGGCAGATGAAGTAAGCCTGGAACTCAGGGCTTCCTGGTTAAAGAAATCCGAGCCCTAGGCTGAACCCTAACCCTAACCCTAGGCAGATAAATCAGCCTAGGTATAGGGATGGTGCCAAGGAAAAAGCTGTGAAAGCTGCCATGTTGTTGCACTTTTGTACTCCCCTTGGGATGCCTTGAACAGCTGCAGTGTGCCTGGAGCCCAGGGCTTCCTAGTTTTAAAAATCCTAGCCCTAGGCCTAAGCCTAACAGTAACCCTGGGAAGGTAAATCAGCCTGGTGTTAGGCGTCTTGCCAAGGAAAAAGCCGTGAAAGCAGCCATGTTGTGGCACTTCTGCACTCCCTTTGGGATGCCTTTGGCAGATGAAGTAAGCCTGGAACTCAGGGCTTCCTGGTTAAAGAAATCCAAGCCCTAGGCTGAACCCTAACCCTAACCCTAGGCAGATAAATCAGCCTAGGTATAGGGATGGTGCCAAGGAAAAAGCTGTGAAAGCTGCCATGTTGTTGCACTTTTGTACTCCCCTTGGGATGCCTTGAACAGCTGCAGTGTGCCTGGAGCCCAGGGCTTCCTAGTTTTAAAAATCCTAGCCCTAGGCCTAAGCCTAACAGTAACCCTGGGAAGGTAAATCAGCCTGGTGTTAGGCGTCTTGCCAAGGAAAAAGCCGTGAAAGCAGCCATGTTGTGGCACTTTTGCACTCCCTTTTGGATGCCTTTCACAGCTGCAGTGTGCCTGGAACTCAGGGCTTCCTGCTTTTAAAAATCCTAGCCCTAGGCCGAACCCCAACCCTAAGACGAGAAAGGCAAATCAGCCAGGAATTAGGCATGTCCCCAAGGAAAAAGCTGTGGAGGCAGGCATGTTGTGGTACTTTTGCGCTCTTCTTGGGTAGTCCTTCGCAGCTGCTGTGTTCTTGGAACTCAGGGCTTTCTGGTTAATAGACCCTTACCCTAGGCGTAACTCAAACCTTAACCCTAGGAAGGAAAATCAGCCTATGGTTCGGGATGGTCTCATGGAAATATCAGTGGTGGCAGCCAAGTTGCGTCACTTTTGCGCTCCCCTTGGGATGCCTTTCGCAGCTGCAGTGTGCCTGGAGCCCAGGGCTTCCTGGTTTTAAAAGTCCTAGGCCTAAGCCTAACAGTAACCCTAGGAAGGTAAATCAGCCGGGTATTAGGGTTCTTCCTAAGGGAAAAGCCGTGAAAGCAGCCATGTTGTGGCACTTCTGCACTCCCTTTGGGATGCCTTTGGCAGATGAAGTAAGCCTGGAACTCAGGGCTTCCTGGTTAAAGAAATCCGAGCCCTAGGCTTAACCCTAACCCTAACCCTAGGCAGATAAATCAACCCAGGTATAGGGATGGTGCCAAGGAAAAAGCTGAGAAAGCTGCCATGTTGTTGCACTTTTGTACTCCCCTTGGGATGCCTTGAACAGCTGCAGTGTGCCTGGAGCCCAGGGCTTCCTAGTTTTAAAAATCCTAGCCCTAGGCCTAAGCCTAACAGTAACCCTGGGAAGGCAAATCAGCCTGGTGTTAGGCGTCTTGCCAAGGAAAAAGCCGTGAAAGCAGCCATGTTGTGGCACTTTTGCACTCCCTTTTGGATGCCTTTCACAGCTGCAGTGTGCCTGGAACTCAGGGCTTCCTGATTTTAAAAATCCTAGCCCTAGGCCGAACCCCAACCCTAAGACGAGAAAGGCAAATCAGCCAGGAATTAGGCATGTCCCCAAGGAAAAAGCTGTGGAGGCAGGCATGTTGTGGTACTTTTGAGCTCTTCTTGGCTAGTCCTTCGCAGCTGCTGTGTTCTTGGAACTCAGGGCTTTCTGGTTAATAGACCCTTTCCCTAGGCGTAACTCAAACCTTAACCCTAGGAAGGAAAATCAGCCTATGGTTCGGGATGGTCTCATGGAAATATCAGTGGTGGCAGCCAAGTTGCGTCACTTTTGCGCTCCCCTTGGGATGCCTTTCGCAGCTGCAGTGTGCCTGGAGCCCAGGGCTTCCTGGTTTTAAAAGTCCTAGGCCTAAGCCTAACAGTAACCCTAGGAAGGTAAATCAGCCGGGTATTAGGGTTCTTCCTAAGGGAAAAGCCGTGAAAGCAGCCATGTTGTGGCACTTCTGCACTCCCTTTGGGATGCCTTTGGCAGATGAAGTAAGCCTGGAACTCAGGGCTTCCTGGTTAAAGAAATCCGAGCCCTAGGCTGAACCCTAACCCTAACCCTAGGCAGATAAATCAGCCTAGGTATAGGGATGGTGCCAAGGAAAAAGCTGTGAAAGCTGCCATGTTGTTGCACTTTTGTACTCCCCTTGGGATGCCTTGAACAGCTGCAGTGTGCCTGGAGCCCAGGGCTTCCTAGTTTTAAAAATCCTAGCCCTAGGCCTAAGCCTAACAGTAACCCTGGGAAGGTAAATCAGCCTGGTGTTAGGCGTCTTGCCAAGGAAAAAGCCGTGAAAGCAGCCATGTTGTGGCACTTCTGCACTCCCTTTGGGATGCCTTTGGCAGATGAAGTAAGCCTGGAACTCAGGGCTTCCTGGTTAAAGAAATCCAAGCCCTAGGCTGAACCCTAACCCTAACCCTAGGCAGATAAATCAGCCTAGGTATAGGGATGGTGCCAAGGAAAAAGCTGTGAAAGCTGCCATGTTGTTGCACTTTTGTACTCCCCTTGGGATGCCTTGAACAGCTGCAGTGTGCCTGGAGCCCAGGGCTTCCTAGTTTTAAAAATCCTAGCCCTAGGCCTAAGCCTAACAGTAACCCTGGGAAGGTAAATCAGCCTGGTGTTAGGCGTCTTGCCAAGGAAAAAGCCGTGAAAGCAGCCATGTTGTGGCACTTTTGCACTCCCTTTTGGATGCCTTTCACAGCTCCAGTGTGCCTGGAACTCAGGGCTTCCTGCTTTTAAAAATCCTAGCCCTAGGCCGAACCCCAACCCTAAGACGAGAAAGGCAAATCAGCCAGGAATTAGGCATGTCCCCAAGGAAAAAGCTGTGGAGGCAGGCATGTTGTGCTACTTTTGCGCTCTTCTTGGCTAGTCCTTCGCAGCTGCTGTGTTCTTGGAACTCAGGGCTTTCTGGTTAATAGACCCTTACCCTAGGCGTAACTAAAACCTTAACCCTAGGAAGGAAAATCAGCCTATGGTTCGGGATGGTCTCCTGGAAATATCAGTGGTGGCAGCCAAGTTGCGTCACTTTTGCGCTCCCCTTGGGATGCCTTTCGCAGCTGCAGTGTGCCTGGAGCCCAGGGCTTCCTGGTTTTAAAAGTCCTAGGCCTAAGCCTAACAGTAACCCTAGGAAGGTAAATCAGCCGGGTATTAGGGTTCTTCCTAAGGGAAAAGCCGTGAAAGCAGCCATGTTGTGGCACTTCTGCACTCCCTTTGGGATGCCTTTGGCAGATGAAGTAAGCCTGGAACTCAGGGCTTCCTGGTTAAAAAAATCCAAGCCCTAGGCTGAACCCTAACCCTAACCCTAGGCAGATAAATCAGCCTAGGTATAGGGATGGTGCCAAGGAAAAAGCTGTGAAAGCTGCCATGTTGTTGCACTTTTGTACTCCCCTTGGGATGCCTTGAACAGCTGCAGTGTGCCTGGAGCTAAGGGCTTCCTAGTTTTAAAAATCCTAGCCCTAGGCCTAAGCCTAACAGTAACCCTGGGAAGGTAAATCAGCCTGGTGTTAGGCTTCTTGCCAAGGAAAAAGCCGTGAAAGCAGCCATGTTGTGGCACTTTTGCACTCCCTTTTGGATGCCTTTCACAGCTGCAGTGTGCCTGGAACTCAGGGCTTCCTGCTTTTAAAAATCCTAGCCCTAGGCCGAACCCCAACACTAAGACGAGAAAGGCAAATCAGCCAGGAATTAGGCATGTCCCCAAGGAAAAAGCTGTGGAGGCAGGCATGTTGTGGTACTTTTGCGCTCTTCTTGGCTAGTCCTTCGCAGCTGCTGTGTTCTTGGAACTCAGGGCTTTCTGGTTAATAGACCCTTACCCTAGGCGTAACTCAAACCTTAACCCTAGGAAGGAAAATCAGCCTATGGTTCGGGATGGTCTCATGGAAATATCAGTGGTGGCAGCCAAGTTGCGTCACTTTTGCGCTCCCCTTGGGATGCCTTTCGCAGCTGCAGTGTGCCTGGAGCCCAGGGCTTCCTGGTTTTAAAAGTCCTAGGCCTAAGCCTAACAGTAACCCTAGGAAGGTAAATCAGCCGGGTATTAGGGTTCTTCGTAGGGGAAAAGCCGTGAAAGCAGCCATGTTGTGGCACTTCTGCACTCCCTTTGGGATGCCTTTGGCAGATGAAGTAAGCCTGGAACTCAGGGCTTCCTGGTTAAAAAAATCCAAGCCCTAGGCTGAACCCTAACCCTAACCCTAGGCAGATAAATCAGCCTAGGTATAGGGATGGTGCCAAGGAAAAAGCTGTGAAAGCTGCCATGTTGTTGCACTTTTGTACTCCCCTTGGGATGCCTTGAACAGCTGCAGTGTGCCTGGAGCTAAGGGCTTCCTAGTTTTAAAAATCCTAGCCCTAGGCCTAAGCCTAACAGTAACCCTGGGAAGGTAAATCAGCCTGGTGTTAGGCTTCTTGCCAAGGAAAAAGCCGTGAAAGCAGCCATGTTGTGGCACTTTTGCACTCCCTTTTGGATGCCTTTCACAGCTGCAGTGTGCCTGGAACTCAGGGCTTCCTGCTTTTAAAAATCCTAGCCCTAGGCCGAACCCCAACCCTAAGACGAGAAAGGCAAATCAGCCAGGAATTAGGCATGTCCACAAGGAAAAAGCTGTGGAGGCAGGCATGTTGTGGTACTTTTGCGCTCTTCTTGGCTAGTCCTTCGCAGCTGCTGTGTTCTTGGAACTCAGGGCTTTCTGGTTAATAGACCCTTACCCTAGGCGTAACTCAAACCTTAACCCTAGGAAGGAAAATCAGCCTATGGTTCGGGATGGTCTCATGGAAATATCAGTGGTGGCAGCCAAGTTGCGTCACTTTTGCGCTCCCCTTGGGATGCCTTTCGCAGCTGCAGTGTGCCTGGAGCCCAGGGCTTCCTGGTTTTAAAAGTCCTAGGCCTAAGCCTAACAGTAACCCTAGGAAGGTAAATCAGCCGGGTATTAGGGTTCTTCCTAAGGGAAAAGCCGTGAAAGCAGCCATGTTGTGGCACTTCTGCACTCCCTTTGGGATGCCTTTGGCAGATGAAGTAAGCCTGGAACTCAGGGCTTCCTGGTTAAAAAAATCCAAGCCCTAGGCTGAACCCTAACCCTAACCCTAGGCAGATAAATCAGCCTAGGTATAGGGATGGTGCCAAGGAAAAAGCTGTGAAAGCTGCCATGTTGTTGCACTTTTGTACTCCCCTTGGGATGCCTTGAACAGCTGCAGTGTGCCTGGAGCTAAGGGCTTCCTAGTTTTAAAAATCCTAGCCCTAGGCCTAAGCCTAACAGTAACCCTGGGAAGGCAAATCAGCCTGGTGTTAGGCGTCTTGCCAAGGAAAAAGCCATGAAAGCAGCTATGTTGTGGCACTTTTGCACTCGCTTTTGGATGCCTTTCACAGCTGCAGTGTGCCTGGAACTCAGGGCTTCCTGCTTTTAAAAATCCTAGCCCTAGGCCGAACCCCAACCCTAAGACGAGAAAGGCAAATCAGCCAGGAATTAGGCATGTCCCCAAGGAAAAAGCTGTGGAGGCAGGCATGTTGTGGTACTTTTGCGCTCTTCTTGGGTAGTCCTTCGCAGCTGCTGTGTTCTTGGAACTCAGGGCTTTCTGGTTAATAGACCCTTACCCTAGGCGTAACTCAAACCTTAACCCTAGGAAGGAAAATCAGCCTATGGTTCGGGATGGTCTCATGGAAATATCAGTGGTGGCAGCCAAGTTGCGTCACTTTTGCGCTCCCCTTGGGATGCCTTTCGCAGCTGCAGTGTGCCTGGAGCCCAGGGCTTCCTGGTTTTAAAAGTCCTAGGCCTAAGCCTAACAGTAACCCTAGGAAGGTAAATCAGCCGGGTATTAGGGTTCTTCCTAAGGGAAAAGCCGTGAAAGCAGCCATGTTGTGGCACTTCTGCACTCCCTTTGGGATGCCTTTGGCAGATGAAGTAAGCCTGGAACTCAGGGCTTCCTGGTTAAAGAAATCCGAGCCCTAGGCTTAACCCTAACCCTAACCCTAGGCAGATAAATCAACCCAGGTATAGGGATGGTGCCAAGGAAAAAGCTGAGAAAGCTGCCATGTTGTTGCACTTTTGTACTCCCCTTGGGATGCCTTGAACAGCTGCAGTGTGCCTGGAGCCCAGGGCTTCCTAGTTTTAAAAATCCTAGCCCTAGGCCTAAGCCTAACAGTAACCCTGGGAAGGCAAATCAGCCTGGTGTTAGGCGTCTTGCCAAGGAAAAAGCCGTGAAAGCAGCCATGTTGTGGCACTTTTGCACTCCCTTTTGGATGCCTTTCACAGCTGCAGTGTGCCTGGAACTCAGGGCTTCCTGATTTTAAAAATCCTAGCCCTAGGCCGAACCCCAACCCTAAGACGAGAAAGGCAAATCAGCCAGGAATTAGGCATGTCCCCAAGGAAAAAGCTGTGGAGGCAGGCATGTTGTGGTACTTTTGAGCTCTTCTTGGCTAGTCCTTCGCAGCTGCTGTGTTCTTGGAACTCAGGGCTTTCTGGTTAATAGACCCTTTCCCTAGGCGTAACTCAAACCTTAACCCTAGGAAGGAAAATCAGCCTATGGTTCGGGATGGTCTCATGGAAATATCAGTGGTGGCAGCCAAGTTGCGTCACTTTTGCGCTCCCCTTGGGATGCCTTTCGCAGCTGCAGTGTGCCTGGAGCCCAGGGCTTCCTGGTTTTAAAAGTCCTAGGCCTAAGCCTAACAGTAACCCTAGGAAGGTAAATCAGCCGGGTGTTAGGGTTCTTCCTAAGGGAAAAGCCGTGAAAGCAGCCATGTTGTGGCACTTCTGCACTCCCTTTGGGATGCCTTTGGCAGATGAAGTAAGCCTGGAACTCAGGGCTTCCTGGTTAAAGAAATCCAAGCCCTAGGCTGAACCCTAACCCTAACCCTAGGCAGATAAATCAGCCTAGGTATAGGGATGGTGCCAAGGAAAAAGCTGTGAAAGCTGCCATGTTGTTGCACTTTTGTACTCCCCTTGGGATGCCTTGAACAGCTGCAGTGTGCCTGGAGCTAAGGGCTTCCTAGTTTTAAAAATCCTAGCCCTAGGCCTAAGCCTAACAGTAACCCTGGGAAGGTAAATCAGCCTGGTGTTAGGCGTCTTGCCAAGGAAAAAGCCGTGAAAGCAGCCATGTTGTGGCACTTTTGTACTCCCTTTTGGATGCCTTTCACAGCTCCAGTGTGCCTGGAACTCAGGGCTTCCTGATTTTAAAATCCTAGCCCTAGGCCGAACTCCAACCCTAAGACGAGAAAGGCAAATCAGCCAGGAATTAGGCATGTCCCCAAGGAAAAAGCTGTGGAGGCAGGCATGTTGTGGTACTTTTGCGCTCTTCGTGGGTAGTCCTTCGCAGCTGCTGTGTTCTTGGAACTCAGGGCTTTCTGGTTAATAGACCCTTACCCTAGGCGTAACTCAAACCTTAACCCTAGGAAGGAAAATCAGCCTATGGTTCGGGATGGTCTCATGGAAATATCAGTGGTGGCAGCCAAGTTGCGTCACTTTTGCGCTCCCCTTGGGATGCCTTTCGCAGCTGCAGTGTGCCTGGAGCCCAGGGCTTCCTGGTTTTAAAAGTCCTAGGCCTAAGCCTAACAGTAACCCTAGGAAGGTAAATCAGCCGGGTATTAGGGTTCTTCCTAAGGGAAAAGCCGTGAAAGCAGCCATGTTGTGGCACTTCTGCACTCCCTTTGGGATGCCTTTGGCAGATGAAGTAAGCCTGGAACTCAGGGCTTCCTGGTTAAAGAAATCCAAGCCCTAGGCTGAAGCCTAACCCTAACCCTAGGCAGATAAATCAGCCTAGGTATAGGGATGGTGCCAAGGAAAAAGCTGTGAAAGCTGCCATGTTGTTGCACTTTTGTACTCCCCTTGGGATGCCTTGAACAGCTGCAGTGTGCCTGGAGCCCAGGGCTTCCTAGTTTTAAAAATCCTAGCCCTAGGCCTAAGCCTAACAGTAACCCTGGGAAGGTAAATCAGCCTGGTGTTAGGCGTCTTGCCAAGGAAAAAGCCGTGAAAGCAGCCATGTTGTGGCACTTTTGCACTCCCTTTTGGATGCCTTTCACAGCTCCAGTGTGCCTGGAACTCAGGGCTTCCTGCTTTTAAAAATCCTAGCCCTAGGCCGAACCCCAACCCTAAGACGAGAAAGGCAAATCAGCCAGGAATTAGGCATGTCCCCAAGGAAAAAGCTGTGGAGGCAGGCATGTTGTGCTACTTTTGCGCTCTTCTTGGCTAGTCCTTCGCAGCTGCTGTGTTCTTGGAACTCAGGGCTTTCTGGTTAATAGACCCTTACCCTAGGCGTAACTAAAACCTTAACCCTAGGAAGGAAAATCAGCCTATGGTTCGGGATGGTCTCCTGGAAATATCAGTGGTGGCAGCCAAGTTGCGTCACTTTTGCGCTCCCCTTGGGATGCCTTTCGCAGCTGCAGTGTGCCTGGAGCCCAGGGCTTCCTGGTTTTAAAAGTCCTAGGCCTAAGCCTAACAGTAACCCTAGGAAGGTAAATCAGCCGGGTATTAGGGTTCTTCGTAGGGGAAAAGCCGTGAAAGCAGCCATGTTGTGGCACTTCTGCACTCCCTTTGGGATGCCTTTGGCAGATGAAGTAAGCCTGGAACTCAGGGCTTCCTGGTTAAAAAAATCCAAGCCCTAGGCTGAACCCTAACCCTAACCCTAGGCAGATAAATCAGCCTAGGTATAGGGATGGTGCCAAGGAAAAAGCTGTGAAAGCTGCCATGTTGTTGCACTTTTGTACTCCCCTTGGGATGCCTTGAACAGCTGCAGTGTGCCTGGAGCCCAGGGCTTCCTAGTTTTAAAAATCCTAGCCCTAGGCCTAAGCCTAACAGTAACCCTGGGAAGGTAAATCAGCCTGGTGTTAGGCGTCTTGCCAAGGAAAAAGCCGTGAAAGCAGCCATGTTGTGGCACTTTTGCACTCCCTTTTGGATGCCTTTCACAGCTCCAGTGTGCCTGGAACTCAGGGCTTCCTGCTTTTAAAAATCCTAGCCCTAGGCCGAACCCCAACCCTAAGACGAGAAAGGCAAATCAGCCAGGAATTAGGCATGTCCCCAAGGAAAAAGCTGTGGAGGCAGGCATGTTGTGGTACTTTTGCGCTCTTCTTGGCTAGTCCTTCGCAGCTGCTGTGTTCTTGGAACTCAGGGCTTTCTGGTTAATAGACCCTTACCCTAGGCGTAACTCAAACCTTAACCCTAGGAAGGAAAATCAGCCTATGGTTCGGGATGGTCTCATGGAAATATCAGTGGTGGCAGCCAAGTTGCGTCACTTTTGCGCTCCCCTTGGGATGCCTTTTGCAGCTGCAGTGTGCCTGGAGCCCAGGGCTTCCTGGTTTTAAAAGTCCTAGGCCTAAGCCTAACAGTAACCCTAGGAAGGTAAATCAGCCGGGTATTAGGGTTCTTCCTAAGGGAAAAGCCGTGAAAGCAGCCATGTTGTGGCACTTCTGCACTCCCTTTGGGATGCCTTTGGCAGATGAAGTAAGCCTGGAACTCAGGGCTTCCTGGTTAAAGAAATCCAAGCCCTAGGCTTAACCCTAACCCTAACCCTAGGCAGATAAATCAGCCTAGGTATAGGGATGGTGCCAAGGAAAAAGCTGTGAAAGCTGCCATGTTGTTGCACTTTTGTACTCCCCTTGGGATGCCTTGAACAGCTGCAGTGTGCCTGGAGCTAAGGGCTTCCTAGTTTTAAAAATCCTAGCCCTAGGCCTAAGCCTAACAGTAACCCTGGGAAGGTAAATCAGCCTGGTGTTAGGCGTCTTGCCAAGGAAAAAGCCGTGAAAGCAGCCATGTTGTGGCACTTTTGCACTCCCTTTTGGATGCCTTTCACAGCTCCAGTGTGCCTGGAACTCAGGGCTTCCTGCTTTTAAAAATCCTAGCCCTAGGCCGAACCCCAACCCTAAGACGAGAAAGGCAAATCAGCCAGGAATTAGGCATGTCCCCAAGGAAAAAGCTGTGGAGGCAGGCATGTTGTGGTACTTTTGCGCTCTTCTTGGCTAGTCCTTCGCAGCTGCTGTGTTCTTGGAACTCAGGGCTTTCTGGTTAATAGACCCTTACCCTAGGCGTAACTCAAACCTTAACCCTAGGAAGGAAAATCAGCCTATGGTTCGGGATGGTCTCATGGAAATATCAGTGGTGGCAGCCAAGTTGCGTCACTTTTGCGCTCCCCTTGGGATGCCTTTCGCAGCTGCAGTGTGCCTGGAGCCCAGGGCTTCCTGGTTTTAAAAGTCCTAGGCCTAAGCCTAACAGTAACCCTAGGAAGGTAAATCAGCCGGGTATTAGGGTTCTTCCTAAGGGAAAAGCCGTGAAAGCAGCCATGTTGTGGCACTTCTGCACTCCCTTTGGGATGCCTTTGGCAGATGAAGTAAGCCTGGAACTCAGGGCTTCCTGGTTAAAAAAATCCAAGCCCTAGGCTGAACCCTAACCCTAACCCTAGGCAGATAAATCAGCCTAAGTATAGGGATGGTGCCAAGGAAAAAGCTGAGAAAGCTGCCATGTTGTTGCACTTTTGTACTCCCCTTGGGATGCCTTGAACAGCTGCAGTGTGCCTGGAGCCCAGGGCTTCCTAGTTTTAAAAATCCTAGCCCTAGGCCTAAGCCTAACAGTAACCCTGGGAAGGCAAATCAGCCTGGTGTTAGGCGTCTTGCCAAGGAAAAAGCCGTGAAAGCAGCCATGTTGTGGCACTTTTGCACTCCCTTTTGGATGCCTTTCACAGCTCCAGTGTGCCTGGAACTCAGGGCTTCCTGCTTTTAAAAATCCTAGCCCTAGGCCGAACCCCAACCCTAAGACGAGAAAGGCAAATCAGCCAGGAATTAGGCATGTCCCCAAGGAAAAAGCTGTGGAGGCAGGCATGTTGTGCTACTTTTGCGCTCTTCTTGGCTAGTCCTTCGCAGCTGCTGTGTTCTTGGAACTCAGGGCTTTCTGGTTAATAGACCCTTACCCTAGGCGTAACTCAAACCTTAACCCTAGGAAGGAAAATCAGCCTATGGTTCGGGATGGTCTCATGGAAATATCAGTGGTGGCAGCCAAGTTGCGTCACTTTTGCGCTCCCCTTGGGATGCCTTTCGCAGCTGCAGTGTGCCTGGAGCCCAGGGCTTCCTGGTTTTAAAAGTCCTAGGCCTAAGCCTAACAGTAACCCTAGGAAGGTAAATCAGCCGGGTATTAGGGTTCTTCCTAAGGGAAAAGCCGTGAAAGCAGCCATGTTGTGGCACTTCTGCACTCCCTTTGGGATGCCTTTGGCAGATGAAGTAAGCCTGGAACTCAGGGCTTCCTGGTTAAAGAAATCCAAGCCCTAGGCTGAACCCTAACCCTAACCCTAGGCAGATAAATCAGCCTAGGTATAGGGATGGTGCCAAGGAAAAAGCTGTGAAAGCTGCCATGTTGTTGCACTTTTGTACTCCCCTTGGGATGCCTTGAACAGCTGCAGTGTGCCTGGAGCCCAGGGCTTCCTAGTTTTAAAAATCCTAGCCCTAGGCCTAAGCCTAACAGTAACCCTGGGAAGGTAAATCAGCCTGGTGTTAGGCGTCTTGCCAAGGAAAAAGCCGTGAAAGCAGCCATGTTGTGGCACTTTTGCACTCCCTTTTGGATGCCTTTCACAGCTCCAGTGTGCCTGGAACTCAGGGCTTCCTGCTTTTAAAAATCCTAGCCCTAGGCCGAACCCCAACCCTAAGACGAGAAAGGCAAATCAGCCAGGAATTAGGCATGTCCCCAAGGAAAAAGCTGTGGAGGCAGGCATGTTGTGGTACTTTTGCGCTCTTCTTGGCTAGTCCTTCGCAGCTGCTGTGTTCTTGGAACTCAGGGCTTTCTGGTTAATAGACCCTTACCCTAGGCGTAACTCAAACCTTAACCCTAGGAAGGAAAATCAGCCTATGGTTCGGGATGGTCTCATGGAAATATCAGTGGTGGCAGCCAAGTTGCGTCACTTTTGCGCTCCCCTTGGGATGCCTTTCGCAGCTGCAGTGTGCCTGGAGCCCAGGGCTTCCTGGTTTTAAAAGTCCTAGGCCTAAGCCTAACAGTAACCCTAGGAAGGTAAATCAGCCGGGTATTAGGGTTCTTCCTAAGGGAAAAGCCGTGAAAGCAGCCATGTTGTGGCACTTCTGCACTCCCTTTGGGATGCCTTTGGCAGATGAAGTAAGCCTGGAACTCAGGGCTTCCTGGTTAAAGAAATCCAAGCCCTAGGCTGAACCCTAACCCTAACCCTAGGCAGATAAATCAGCCTAGGTATAGGGATGGTGCCAAGGAAAAAGCTGTGAAAGCTGCCATGTTGTTGCACTTTTGTACTCCCCTTGGGATGCCTTGAACAGCTGCAGTGTGCCTGGAGCTAAGGGCTTCCTAGTTTTAAAAATCCTAGCCCTAGGCCTAAGCCTAACAGTAACCCTGGGAAGGTAAATCAGCCTGGTGTTAGGCGTCTTGCCAAGGAAAAAGCCGTGAAAGCAGCCATGTTGTGGCACTTTTGCACTCCCTTTTGGATGCCTTTCACAGCTCCAGTGTGCCTGGAACTCAGGGCTTCCTGCTTTTAAAAATCCTAGCCCTAGGCCGAACCCCAACCCTAAGACGAGAAAGGCAAATCAGCCAGGAATTAGGCATGTCCCCAAGGAAAAAGCTGTGGAGGCAGGCATGTTGTGCTACTTTTGCGCTCTTCTTGGCTAGTCCTTCGCAGCTGCTGTGTTCTTGGAACTCAGGGCTTTCTGGTTAATAGACCCTTACCCTAGGCGTAACTAAAACCTTAACCCTAGGAAGGAAAATCAGCCTATGGTTCGGGATGGTCTCCTGGAAATATCAGTGGTGGCAGCCAAGTTGCGTCACTTTTGCGCTCCCCTTGGGATGCCTTTCGCAGCTGCAGTGTGCCTGGAGCCCAGGGCTTCCTGGTTTTAAAAGTCCTAGGCCTAAGCCTAACAGTAACCCTAGGAAGGTAAATCAGCCGGGTATTAGGGTTCTTCGTAGGGGAAAAGCCGTGAAAGCAGCCATGTTGTGGCACTTCTGCACTCCCTTTGGGATGCCTTTGGCAGATGAAGTAAGCCTGGAACTCAGGGCTTCCTGGTTAAAAAAATCCAAGCCCTAGGCTGAACCCTAACCCTAACCCTAGGCAGATAAATCAGCCTAGGTATAGGGATGGTGCCAAGGAAAAAGCTGTGAAAGCTGCCATGTTGTTGCACTTTTGTACTCCCCTTGGGATGCCTTGAACAGCTGCAGTGTGCCTGGAGCCCAGGGCTTCCTAGTTTTAAAAATCCTAGCCCTAGGCCTAAGCCTAACAGTAACCCTGGGAAGGTAAATCAGCCTGGTGTTAGGCGTCTTGCCAAGGAAAAAGCCGTGAAAGCAGCCATGTTGTGGCACTTTTGCACTCCCTTTTGGATGCCTTTCACAGCTCCAGTGTGCCTGGAACTCAGGGCTTCCTGCTTTTAAAAATCCTAGCCCTAGGCCGAACCCCAACCCTAAGACGAGAAAGGCAAATCAGCCAGGAATTAGGCATGTCCCCAAGGAAAAAGCTGTGGAGGCAGGCATGTTGTGGTACTTTTGCGCTCTTCTTGGCTAGTCCTTCGCAGCTGCTGTGTTCTTGGAACTCAGGGCTTTCTGGTTAATAGACCCTTACCCTAGGCGTAACTCAAACCTTAACCCTAGGAAGGAAAATCAGCCTATGGTTCGGGATGGTCTCATGGAAATATCAGTGGTGGCAGCCAAGTTGCGTCACTTTTGCGCTCCCCTTGGGATGCCTTTCGCAGCTGCAGTGTGCCTGGAGCCCAGGGCTTCCTGGTTTTAAAAGTCCTAGGCCTAAGCCTAACAGTAACCCTAGGAAGGTAAATCAGCCGGGTATTAGGGTTCTTCCTAAGGGAAAAGCCGTGAAAGCAGCCATGTTGTGGCACTTCTGCACTCCCTTTGGGATGCCTTTGGCAGATGAAGTAAGCCTGGAACTCAGGGCTTCCTGGTTAAAGAAATCCAAGCCCTAGGCTGAACCCTAACCCTAACCCTAGGCAGATAAATCAGCCTAGGTATAGGGATGGTGCCAAGGAAAAAGCTGTGAAAGCTGCCATGTTGTTGCACTTTTGTACTCCCCTTGGGATGCCTTGAACAGCTGCAGTGTGCCTGGAGCTAAGGGCTTCCTAGTTTTAAAAATCCTAGCCCTAGGCCTAAGCCTAACAGTAACCCTGGGAAGGTAAATCAGCCTGGTGTTAGGCGTCTTGCCAAGGAAAAAGCCGTGAAAGCAGCCATGTTGTGGCACTTTTGCACTCCCTTTTGGATGCCTTTCACAGCTCCAGTGTGCCTGGAACTCAGGGCTTCCTGCTTTTAAAAATCCTAGCCCTAGGCCGAACCCCAACCCTAAGACGAGAAAGGCAAATCAGCCAGGAATTAGGCATGTCCCCAAGGAAAAAGCTGTGGAGGCAGGCATGTTGTGCTACTTTTGCGCTCTTCTTGGCTAGTCCTTCGCAGCTGCTGTGTTCTTGGAACTCAGGGCTTTCTGGTTAATAGACCCTTACCCTAGGCGTAACTAAAACCTTAACCCTAGGAAGGAAAATCAGCCTATGGTTCGGGATGGTCTCCTGGAAATATCAGTGGTGGCAGCCAAGTTGCGTCACTTTTGCGCTCCCCTTGGGATGCCTTTCGCAGCTGCAGTGTGCCTGGAGCCCAGGGCTTCCTGGTTTTAAAAGTCCTAGGCCTAAGCCTAACAGTAACCCTAGGAAGGTAAATCAGCCGGGTATTAGGGTTCTTCGTAGGGGAAAAGCCGTGAAAGCAGCCATGTTGTGGCACTTCTGCACTCCCTTTGGGATGCCTTTGGCAGATGAAGTAAGCCTGGAACTCAGGGCTTCCTGGTTAAAAAAATCCAAGCCCTAGGCTGAACCCTAACCCTAACCCTAGGCAGATAAATCAGCCTAGGTATAGGGATGGTGCCAAGGAAAAAGCTGTGAAAGCTGCCATGTTGTTGCACTTTTGTACTCCCCTTGGGATGCCTTGAACAGCTGCAGTGTGCCTGGAGCCCAGGGCTTCCTAGTTTTAAAAATCCTAGCCCTAGGCCTAAGCCTAACAGTAACCCTGGGAAGGTAAATCAGCCTGGTGTTAGGCGTCTTGCCAAGGAAAAAGCCGTGAAAGCAGCCATGTTGTGGCACTTTTGCACTCCCTTTTGGATGCCTTTCACAGCTCCAGTGTGCCTGGAACTCAGGGCTTCCTGCTTTTAAAAATCCTAGCCCTAGGCCGAACCCCAACCCTAAGACGAGAAAGGCAAATCAGCCAGGAATTAGGCATGTCCCCAAGGAAAAAGCTGTGGAGGCAGGCATGTTGTGGTACTTTTGCGCTCTTCTTGGCTAGTCCTTCGCAGCTGCTGTGTTCTTGGAACTCAGGGCTTTCTGGTTAATAGACCCTTACCCTAGGCGTAACTCAAACCTTAACCCTAGGAAGGAAAATCAGCCTATGGTTCGGGATGGTCTCATGGAAATATCAGTGGTGGCAGCCAAGTTGCGTCACTTTTGCGCTCCCCTTGGGATGCCTTTTGCAGCTGCAGTGTGCCTGGAGCCCAGGGCTTCCTGGTTTTAAAAGTCCTAGGCCTAAGCCTAACAGTAACCCTAGGAAGGTAAATCAGCCGGGTATTAGGGTTCTTCCTAAGGGAAAAGCCGTGAAAGCAGCCATGTTGTGGCACTTCTGCACTCCCTTTGGGATGCCTTTGGCAGATGAAGTAAGCCTGGAACTCAGGGCTTCCTGGTTAAAGAAATCCAAGCCCTAGGCTTAACCCTAACCCTAACCCTAGGCAGATAAATCAGCCTAGGTATAGGGATGGTGCCAAGGAAAAAGCTGTGAAAGCTGCCATGTTGTTGCACTTTTGTACTCCCCTTGGGATGCCTTGAACAGCTGCAGTGTGCCTGGAGCTAAGGGCTTCCTAGTTTTAAAAATCCTAGCCCTAGGCCTAAGCCTAACAGTAACCCTGGGAAGGTAAATCAGCCTGGTGTTAGGCGTCTTGCCAAGGAAAAAGCCGTGAAAGCAGCCATGTTGTGGCACTTTTGCACTCCCTTTTGGATGCCTTTCACAGCTCCAGTGTGCCTGGAACTCAGGGCTTCCTGCTTTTAAAAATCCTAGCCCTAGGCCGAACCCCAACCCTAAGACGAGAAAGGCAAATCAGCCAGGAATTAGGCATGTCCCCAAGGAAAAAGCTGTGGAGGCAGGCATGTTGTGGTACTTTTGCGCTCTTCTTGGCTAGTCCTTCGCAGCTGCTGTGTTCTTGGAACTCAGGGCTTTCTGGTTAATAGACCCTTACCCTAGGCGTAACTCAAACCTTAACCCTAGGAAGGAAAATCAGCCTATGGTTCGGGATGGTCTCATGGAAATATCAGTGGTGGCAGCCAAGTTGCGTCACTTTTGCGCTCCCCTTGGGATGCCTTTCGCAGCTGCAGTGTGCCTGGAGCCCAGGGCTTCCTGGTTTTAAAAGTCCTAGGCCTAAGCCTAACAGTAACCCTAGGAAGGTAAATCAGCCGGGTATTAGGGTTCTTCCTAAGGGAAAAGCCGTGAAAGCAGCCATGTTGTGGCACTTCTGCACTCCCTTTGGGATGCCTTTGGCAGATGAAGTAAGCCTGGAACTCAGGGCTTCCTGGTTAAAAAAATCCAAGCCCTAGGCTGAACCCTAACCCTAACCCTAGGCAGATAAATCAGCCTAGGTATAGGGATGGTGCCAAGGAAAAAGCTGAGAAAGCTGCCATGTTGTTGCACTTTTGTACTCCCCTTGGGATGCCTTGAACAGCTGCAGTGTGCCTGGAGCCCAGGGCTTCCTAGTTTTAAAAATCCTAGCCCTAGGCCTAAGCCTAACAGTAACCCTGGGAAGGCAAATCAGCCTGGTGTTAGGCGTCTTGCCAAGGAAAAAGCCGTGAAAGCAGCCATGTTGTGGCACTTTTGCACTCCCTTTTGGATGCCTTTCACAGCTCCAGTGTGCCTGGAACTCAGGGCTTCCTGCTTTTAAAAATCCTAGCCCTAGGCCGAACCCCAACCCTAAGACGAGAAAGGCAAATCAGCCAGGAATTAGGCATGTCCCCAAGGAAAAAGCTGTGGAGGCAGGCATGTTGTGCTACTTTTGCGCTCTTCTTGGCTAGTCCTTCGCAGCTGCTGTGTTCTTGGAACTCAGGGCTTTCTGGTTAATAGACCCTTACCCTAGGCGTAACTCAAACCTTAACCCTAGGAAGGAAAATCAGCCTATGGTTCGGGATGGTCTCATGGAAATATCAGTGGTGGCAGCCAAGTTGCGTCACTTTTGCGCTCCCCTTGGGATGCCTTTCGCAGCTGCAGTGTGCCTGGAGCCCAGGGCTTCCTGGTTTTAAAAGTCCTAGGCCTAAGCCTAACAGTAACCCTAGGAAGGTAAATCAGCCGGGTATTAGGGTTCTTCCTAAGGGAAAAGCCGTGAAAGCAGCCATGTTGTGGCACTTCTGCACTCCCTTTGGGATGCCTTTGGCAGATGAAGTAAGCCTGGAACTCAGGGCTTCCTGGTTAAAGAAATCCAAGCCCTAGGCTGAACCCTAACCCTAACCCTAGGCAGATAAATCAGCCTAGGTATAGGGATGGTGCCAAGGAAAAAGCTGTGAAAGCTGCCATGTTGTTGCACTTTTGTACTCCCCTTGGGATGCCTTGAACAGCTGCAGTGTGCCTGGAGCCCAGGGCTTCCTAGTTTTAAAAATCCTAGCCCTAGGCCTAAGCCTAACAGTAACCCTGGGAAGGTAAATCAGCCTGGTGTTAGGCGTCTTGCCAAGGAAAAAGCCGTGAAAGCAGCCATGTTGTGGCACTTTTGCACTCCCTTTTGGATGCCTTTCACAGCTCCAGTGTGCCTGGAACTCAGGGCTTCCTGCTTTTAAAAATCCTAGCCCTAGGCCGAACCCCAACCCTAAGACGAGAAAGGCAAATCAGCCAGGAATTAGGCATGTCCCCAAGGAAAAAGCTGTGGAGGCAGGCATGTTGTGCTACTTTTGCGCTCTTCTTGGCTAGTCCTTCGCAGCTGCTGTGTTCTTGGAACTCAGGGCTTTCTGGTTAATAGACCCTTACCCTAGGCGTAACTCAAACCTTAACCCTAGGAAGGAAAATCAGCCTATGGTTCGGGATGGTCTCATGGAAATATCAGTGGTGGCAGCCAAGTTGCGTCACTTTTGCGCTCCCCTTGGGATGCCTTTCGCAGCTGCAGTGTGCCTGGAGCCCAGGGCTTCCTGGTTTTAAAAGTCCTAGGCCTAAGCCTAACAGTAACCCTAGGAAGGTAAATCAGCCGGGTATTAGGGTTCTTCCTAAGGGAAAAGCCGTGAAAGCAGCCATGTTGTGGCACTTCTGCACTCCCTTTGGGATGCCTTTGGCAGATGAAGTAAGCCTGGAACTCAGGGCTTCCTGGTTAAAAAAATCCAAGCCCTAGGCTGAACCCTAACCCTAACCCTAGGCAGATAAATCAGCCTAGGTATAGGGATGGTGCCAAGGAAAAAGCTGTGAAAGCTGCCATGTTGTTGCACTTTTGTACTCCCCTTGGGATGCCTTGAACAGCTGCAGTGTGCCTGGAGCCCAGGGCTTCCTAGTTTTAAAAATCCTAGCCCTAGGCCTAAGCCTAACAGTAACCCTGGGAAGGTAAATCAGCCTGGTGTTAGGCGTCTTGCCAAGGAAAAAGCCGTGAAAGCAGCCATGTTGTGGCACTTTTGCACTCCCTTTTGGATGCCTTTCACAGCTCCAGTGTGCCTGGAACTCAGGGCTTCCTGATTTTAAAAATCCTAGCCCTAGGCCGAACCCCAACCCTAAGACGAGAAAGGCAAATCAGCCAGGAATTAGGCATGTCCCCAAGGAAAAAGCTGTGGAGGCAGGCATGTTGTGGTACTTTTGCGCTCTTCTTGGCTAGTCCTTCGCAGCTGCTGTGTTCTTGGAACTCAGGGCTTTCTGGTTAATAGACCCTTACCCTAGGCGTAACTCAAACCTTAACCCTAGGAAGGAAAATCAGCCTATGGTTCGGGATGGTCTCATGGAAATATCAGTGGTGGCAGCCAAGTTGCGTCACTTTTGCGCTCCCCTTGGGATGCCTTTCGCAGCTGCAGTGTGCCTGGAGCCCAGGGCTTCCTGGTTTTAAAAGTCCTAGGCCTAAGCCTAACAGTAACCCTAGGAAGGTAAATCAGCCGGGTATTAGGGTTCTTCCTAAGGGAAAAGCCGTGAAAGCAGCCATGTTGTGGCACTTCTGCACTCCCTTTGGGATGCCTTTGGCAGATGAAGTAAGCCTGGAACTCAGGGCTTCCTGGTTAAAAAAATCCAAGCCCTAGGCTGAACCCTAACCCTAACCCTAGGCAGATAAATCAGCCTAGGTATAGGGATGGTGCCAAGGAAAAAGCTGTGAAAGCTGCCATGTTGTTGCACTTTTGTACTCCCCTTGGGATGCCTTGAACAGCTGCAGTGTGCCTGGAGCTAAGGGCTTCCTAGTTTTAAAAATCCTAGCCCTAGGCCTAAGCCTAACAGTAACCCTGGGAAGGTAAATCAGCCTGGTGTTAGGCTTCTTGCCAAGGAAAAAGCCGTGAAAGCAGCCATGTTGTGGCACTTTTGCACTCCCTTTTGGATGCCTTTCACAGCTCCAGTGTGCCTGGAACTCAGGGCTTCCTGCTTTTAAAAATCCTAGCCCTAGGCCGAACCCCAACACTAAGACGAGAAAGGCAAATCAGCCAGGAATTAGGCATGTCCCCAAGGAAAAAGCTGTGGAGGCAGGCATGTTGTGGTACTTTTGCGCTCTTCTTGGCTAGTCCTTCGCAGCTGCTGTGTTCTTGGAACTCAGGGCTTTCTGGTAAATAGAAACCTTACCCTAGGCGTAACTCAAACCTTAACCCTAGGAAGGAAAATCAGCCTATGGTTCGGGATGGTCTCATGGAAATATCAGTGGTGGCAGCCAAGTTGCGTCACTTTTGCGCTCCCCTTGGGCTGCCTTTCGCAGCTGCAGTGTGCCTGGAGCCCAGGGCTTCCTGGTTTTAAAAGTCCTAGGCCTAAGCCTAACAGTAACCCTAGGAAGGTAAATCAGCCGGGTATTAGGGTTCTTCCTAAGGGAAAAGCCGTGAAAGCAGCCATGTTGTGGCACTTCTGCACTCCCTTTGGGATGCCTTTGGCAGATGAAGTAAGCCTGGAACTCAGGGCTTCCTGGTTAAAAAAATCCAAGCCCTAGGCTGAACCCTAACCCTAACCCTAGGCAGATAAATCAGCCTAGGTATAGGGATGGTGCCAAGGAAAAAGCTGTGAAAGCTGCCATGTTGTTGCACTTTTGTACTCCCCTTGGGATGCCTTGAACAGCTGCAGTGTGCCTGGAGCTAAGGGCTTCCTAGTTTTAAAAATCCTAGCCCTAGGCCTAAGCCTAACAGTAACCCCGGGAAGGTAAATCAGCCTGGTGTTAGGCGTCTTGCCAAGGAAAAAGCCGTGAAAGCAGCCATGTTGTGGCACTTTTGCACCTCCTTTTGGATGCCTTTCACAGCTGCAGTGTGCCTGGAACTCAGGGCTTCCTGATTTTTAAATATACTAGCCCTAGGACGAACCCCAACCCTAAGACGAGAAAGGCAAATCAGCCAGGAATTAGGCATGTCCCCAAGGAAAAAGCTGTGGAGGCAGGCATGTTGTGGTACTTTTGCGCTCTTCTTGGCTAGTCCTTCGCAGCTGCTGTGTTCTTGGAACTCAGGGCTTTCTGGTTAATAGACCCTTTCCCTAGGCGTAACTCAAACCTTAACCCTAGGAAGGAAAATCAGCCTATGGTTCGGGATGGTCTCATGGAAATATCAGTGGTGGCAGCCAAGTTGCGTCACTTTTGCGCTCCCCTTGGGATGCCTTTCGCAGCTGCAGTGTGCCTGGAGCCCAGGGCTTCCTGGTTTTAAAAGTCCTAGGCCTAAGCCTAACAGTAACCCTAGGAAGGTAAATCAGCCGGATATTAGGGTTCTTCCTAAGGGAAAAGCCGTGAAAGCAGCCATGTTGTGGCACTTCTGCACTCCCTTTGGGATGCCTTTGGCAGATGAAGTAAGCCTGGAACTCAGGGCTTCCTGGTTAAAGAAATCCGAGCCCTAGGCTGAACCCTAACCCTAACCCTAGGCAGATAAATCAGCCTAGGTATAGGGATGGTGCCAAGGAAAAAGCTGAGAAAGCTGCCATGTTGTTGCACTTTTGTACTCCCCTTGGGATGCCTTGAACAGCTGCAGTGTGCCTGGAGCCCAGGGCTTCCTAGTTTTAAAAATCCTAGCCCTAGGCCTAAGCCTAACAGTAACCCTGGGAAGGCAAATCAGCCTGGTGTTAGGCGTCTTGCCAAGGAAAAAGCCGTGAAAGCAGCCATGTTGTGGCACTTTTGCACTCCCTTTTGGATGCCTTTCACAGCTGCAGTGTGCCTGGAACTCAGGGCTTCCTGATTTTAAAAATCCTAGCCCTAGGCCGAACCCCAACCCTAAGACGAGAAAGGCAAATCAGCCAGGAATTAGGCATGTCCCCAAGGAAAAAGCTGTGGAGGCAGGCATGTTGTGGTACTTTTGCGCTCTTCTTGGCTAGTCCTTCGCAGCTGCTGTGTTCTTGGAACTCAGGGCTTTCTGGTTAATAGACCCTTACCCTAGGCGTAACTCAAACCTTAACCCTAGGAAGGAAAATCAGCCTATGGTTCGGGATGCTTTCATGGAAATATCAGTGGTGGCAGCCAAGTTGCGTCACTTTTGCGCTCCCCTTGGGATGCCTTTCGCAGCTGCAGTGTGCCTGGAGCCCAGGGCTTCCTGGTTTTAAAAGTCCTAGGCCTAAGCCTAACAGTAACCCTAGGAAGGTAAATCAGCCGGGTATTAGGGTTCTTCCTAAGGGAAAAGCCGTGAAAGCAGCCATGTTGTGGCACTTCTGCACTCCCTTTGGGATGCCTTTGGCAGATGAAGTAAGCCTGGAACTCAGGGCTTCCTGGTTAAAGAAATCCAAGCCCTAGGCTGAACCCTAACCCTAACCCTAGGCAGATAAATCAGCCTAGGTATAGGGATGGTGCCAAGGAAAAAGCTGTGAAAGCTGCCATGTTGTTGCACTTTTGTACTCCCCTTGGGATGCCTTGAACAGCTGCAGTGTGCCTGGAGCCCAGGGCTTCCTAGTTTTAAAAATCCTAGCCCTAGGCCTAAGCCTAACAGTAACCCTGGGAAGGCAAATCAGCCGGGTGTTAGGCGTCTTGCCAAGGAAAAAGCCGTGAAAGCAGCCATGTTGTGGCACTTTTGCACTCCCTTTTGGATGCCTTTCACAGCTCCAGTGTGCCTGGAACTCAGGGCTTCCTGATTTTAAAATCCTAGCCCTAGGCCGAACCCCAACCCTAAGACGAGAAAGGCAAATCAGCCAGGAATTAGGCATGTCCCCAAGGAAAAACCTGTGGAGGCAGGCATGTTGTGGTACTTTTGCGCTCTTCTTGGGTAGTCCTTCGCAGCTGCTGTGTTCTTGGAACTCAGGGCTTTCTGGTTAATAGACCCTTACCCTAGGCGTAACTCAAACCTTAACCCTAGGAAGGAAAATCAGCCTATGGTTCGGGATGCTCTCATGGAAATATCAGTGGTGGCAGCCAAGTTGCGTCACTTTTGCGCTCCCCTTGGGATGCCTTTCGCAGCTGCAGTGTGCCTGGAGCCCAGGGCTTCCTGGTTTTAAAAGTCCTAGGCCTAAGCCTAACAGTAACCCTAGGAAGGTAAATCAGCCGGGTATTAGGGTTCTTCCTAAGGGAAAAGCCGTGAAAGCAGCCATGTTGTGGCACTTCTGCACTCCCTTTGGGATGCCTTTGGCAGATGAAGTAAGCCTGGAACTCAGGGCTTCCTGGTTAAAGAAATCCAAGCCCTAGGCTGAACCCTAACCCTAACCCTAGGCAGATAAATCAGCCTAGGTATAGGGATGGTGCCAAGGAAAAAGCTGTGAAAGCTGCCATGTTGTTGCACTTTTGTACTCCCCTTGGGATGCCTTGAACAGCTGCAGTGTGCCTGGAGCTAAGGGCTTCCTAGTTTTAAAAATCCTAGCCCTAGGCCTAAGCCTAACAGTAACCCTGGGAAGGTAAATCAGCCTGGTGTTAGGCGTCTTGCCAAGGAAAAAGCCGTGAAAGCAGCCATGTTGTGGCACTTTTGCACTCCCTTTTGGATGCCTTTCACAGCTCCAGTGTGCCTGGAACTCAGGGCTTCCTGCTTTTAAAAATCCTAGCCCTAGGCCGAACCCCAACCCTAAGACGAGAAAGGCAAATCAGCCAGGAATTAGGCATGTCCCCAAGGAAAAAGCTGTGGAGGCAGGCATGTTGTGGTACTTTTGCGCTCTTCTTGGCTAGTCCTTCGCAGCTGCTGTGTTCTTGGAACTCAGGGCTTTCTGGTTAATAGACCCTTACCCTAGGCGTAACTCAAACCTTAACCCTAGGAAGGAAAATCAGCCTATGGTTCGGGATGGTCTCATGGAAATATCAGTGGTGGCAGCCAAGTTGCGTCACTTTTGCGCTCCCCTTGGGATGCCTTTCGCAGCTGCAGTGTGCCTGGAGCCCAGGGCTTCCTGGTTTTAAAAGTCCTAGGCCTAAGCCTAACAGTAACCCTAGGAAGGTAAAT
This sequence comes from Ammospiza caudacuta, assembly GCF_027887145.1. Lineage (NCBI taxonomy): Eukaryota > Metazoa > Chordata > Aves > Passeriformes > Passerellidae > Ammospiza > Ammospiza caudacuta. The sequence continues at coordinate 179,648 of NW_026682953.1, read as the reverse complement.
CAGCCGGGTATTAGGGTTCTTCCTAAGGGAAAAGCCGTGAAAGCAGCCATGTTGTGGCACTTCTGCACTCCCTTTGGGATGCCTTTGGCAGATGAAGTAAGCCTGGAACTCAGGGCTTCCTGGTTAAAAAAATCCAAGCCCTAGGCTGAACCCTAACCCTAACCCTAGGCAGATAAATCAGCCTAGGTATAGGGATGGTGCCAAGGAAAAAGCTGTGAAAGCTGCCATGTTGTTGCACTTTTGTACTCCCCTTGGGATGCCTTGAACAGCTGCAGTGTGCCTGGAGCCCAGGGCTTCCTAGTTTTAAAAATCCTAGCCCTAGGCCTAAGCCTAACAGTAACCCTGGGAAGGTAAATCAGCCTGGTGTTAGGCTTCTTGCCAAGGAAAAAGCCGTGAAAGCAGCCATGTTGTGGCACTTTTGCACTCCCTTTTGGATGCCTTTCACAGCTCCAGTGTGCCTGGAACTCAGGGCTTCCTGATTTTAAAAATCCTAGCCCTAGGCCGAACCCCAACCCTAAGACGAGAAAGGCAAATCAGCCAGGAATTAGGCATGTCCCCAAGGAAAAAGCTGTGGAGGCAGGCATGTTGTGCTACTTTTGCGCTCTTCTTGGCTAGTCCTTCGCAGCTGCTGTGTTCTTGGAACTCAGGGCTTTCTGGTTAATAGACCCTTACCCTAGGCGTAACTCAAACCTTAACCCTAGGAAGGAAAATCAGCCTATGGTTCGGGAAGCTCTCATGGAAATATCAGTGGTGGCAGCCAAGTTGCGTCACTTTTGCGCTCCCCTTGGGATGCCTTTCGCAGCTGCAGTGTGCCTGGAGCCCAGGGCTTCCTGGTTTTAAAAGTCCTAGGCCTAAGCCTAACAGTAACCCTAGGAAGGTAAATCAGCCGGGTATTAGGGTTCTTCCTAAGGGAAAAGCCGTGAAAGCAGCCATGTTGTGGCACTTCTGCACTCCCTTTGGGATGCCTTTGGCAGATGAAGTAAGCCTGGAACTCAGGGCTTCCTGGTTAAAAAAATCCAAGCCCTAGGCTGAACCCTAACCCTAACCCTAGGCAGATAAATCAGCCTAGGTATAGGGATGGTGCCAAGGAAAAAGCTGTGAAAGCTGCCATGTTGTTGCACTTTTGTACTCCCCTTGGGATGCCTTGAACAGCTGCAGTGTGCCTGGAGCCCAGGGCTTCCTAGTTTTAAAAATCCTAGCCCTAGGCCTAAGCCTAACAGTAACCCTGGGAAGGTAAATCAGCCTGGTGTTAGGCGTCTTGCCAAGGAAAAAGCCGTGAAAGCAGCCATGTTGTGGCACTTTTGCACTCCCTTTTGGATGCCTTTCACAGCTCCAGTGTGCCTGGAACTCAGGGCTTCCTGATTTTAAAAATCCTAGCCCTAGGCCGAACCCCAACCCTAAGACGAGAAAGGCAAATCAGCCAGGAATTAGGCATGTCCCCAAGGAAAAAGCTGTGGAGGCAGGCATGTTGTGGTACTTTTGCGCTCTTCTTGGCTAGTCCTTCGCAGCTGCTGTGTTCTTGGAACTCAGGGCTTTCTGGTTAATAGACCCTTACCCTAGGCGTAACTCAAACCTTAACCCTAGGAAGGAAAATCAGCCTATGGTTCGGGATGCTCTCATGGAAATATCAGTGGTGGCAGCCAAGTTGCGTCACTTTTGCGCTCCCCTTGGGATTCCTGCCTTTCGCAGCTGCAGTGTGCCTGGAGCCCAGGGCTTCCTGGTTTTAAAAGTCCTAGGCCTAAGCCTAACAGTAACCCTAGGAAGGTAAATCAGCCGGGTATTAGGGTTCTTCCTAAGGGAAAAGCCGTGAAAGCAGCCATGTTGTGGCACTTCTGCACTCCCTTTGGGATGCCTTTGGCAGATGAAGTAAGCCTGGAACTCAGGGCTTCCTGGTTAAAGAAATCCAAGCCCTAGGCTGAAGCCTAACCCTAACCCTAGGCAGATAAATCAGCCTAGGTATAGGGATGGTGCCAAGGAAAAAGCTGTGAAAGCTGCCATGTTGTTGCACTTTTGTACTCCCCTTGGGATGCCTTGAAGAGCTGCAGTGTGCCTGGAGCTAAGGGCTTCCTAGTTTTAAAAATCCTAGCCCTAGGCCTAAGCCTAACAGTAACCCTGGGAAGGCAAATCAGCCTGGTGTTAGGCGTCTTGCCAAGGAAAAAGCCGTGAAAGCAGCCATGTTGTGGCACTTTTGCACTCCCTTTTGGATGCCTTTCACAGCTCCAGTGTGCCTGGAACTCAGGGCTTCCTGATTTTAAAAATCCTAGCCCTAGGCCGAACCCCAACCCTAAGACGAGAAAGGCAAATCAGCCAGGAATTAGGCATGTCCCCAAGGAAAAAGCTGTGGAGGCAGGCATGTTGTGGTACTTTTGCGCTCTTCTTGGCTAGTCCTTCGCAGCTGCTGTGTTCTTGGAACTCAGGGCTTTCTGGTAAATAGAAACCCTTACCCTAGGCGTAACTCAAACCTTAACCCTAGGAAGGAAAATCAGCCTATGGTTCGGGATGGTCTCATGGAAATATCAGTGGTGGCAGCCAAGTTGCGTCACTTTTGCGCTCCCCTTGGGATGCCTTTCGCAGCTGCAGTGTGCCTGGAGCCCAGGGCTTCCTGGTTTTAAAAGTCCTAGGCCTAAGCCTAACAGTAACCCTAGGAAGGTAAATCAGCCGGGTATTAGGGTTCTTCCTAAGGGAAAAGCCGTGAAAGCAGCCATGTTGTGGCACTTCTGCACTCCCTTTGGGATGCCTTTGGCAGATGAAGTAAGCCTGGAACTCAGGGCTTCCTGGTTAAAAAAATCGAAGCCCTAGGCTGAACCCTAACCCTAACCCTAGGCAGATAAATCAGCCTAGGTATAGGGATGGTGCCAAGGAAAAAGCTGTGAAAGCTGCCATGTTGTTGCACTTTTGTACTCCCCTTGGGATGCCTTGAACAGCTGCAGTGTGCCTGGAGCCCAGGGCTTCCTAGTTTTAAAAATCCTAGCCCTAGGCCTAAGCCTAACAGTAACCCTGGGAAGGTAAATCAGCCTGGTGTTAGGCGTCTTGCCAAGGAAAAAGCCGTGAAAGCAGCCATGTTGTGGCACTTTTGCACTCCCTTTTGGATGCCTTTCACAGCTCCAGTGTGCCTGGAACTCAGGGCTTCCTGCTTTTAAAAATCCTAGCCCTAGGCCGAACCCCAACACTAAGACGAGAAAGGCAAATCAGCCAGGAATTAGGCATGTCCCCAAGGAAAAAGCTGTGGAGGCAGGCATGTTGTGGTACTTTTGCGCTCTTCTTGGCTAGTCCTTCGCAGCTGCTGTGTTCTTGGAACTCAGGGCTTTCTGGTTAATAGACCCTTACCCTAGGCGTAACTCAAACCTTAACCCTAGGAAGGAAAATCAGCCTATGGTTCGGGATGGTCTCATGGAAATATCAGTGGTGGCAGCCAAGTTGCGTCACTTTTGCGCTCCCCTTGGGATGCCTTTTGCAGCTGCAGTGTGCCTGGAGCCCAGGGCTTCCTGGTTTTAAAAGTCCTAGGCCTAAGCCTAACAGTAACCCTAGGAAGGTAAATCAGCCGGGTATTAGGGTTCTTCCTAAGGGAAAAGCCGTGAAAGCAGCCATGTTGTGGCACTTCTGCACTCCCTTTGGGATGCCTTTGGCAGATGAAGTAAGCCTGGAACTCAGGGCTTCCTGGTTAAAAAAATCCAAGCCCTAGGCTGAACCCTAACCCTAACCCTAGGCAGATAAATCAGCCTAGGTATAGGGATGGTGCCAAGGAAAAAGCTGTGAAAGCTGCCATGTTGTTGCACTTTTGTACTCCCCTTGGGATGCCTTGAACAGCTGCAGTGTGCCTGGAGCCCAGGGCTTCCTAGTTTTAAAAATCCTAGCCCTAGGCCTAAGCCTAACAGTAACCCTGGGAAGGTAAATCAGCCTGGTGTTAGGCGTCTTGCCAAGGAAAAAGCCGTGAAAGCAGCCATGTTGTGGCACTTTTGCACTCCCTTTTGGATGCCTTTCACAGCTCCAGTGTGCCTGGAACTCAGGGCTTCCTGCTTTTAAAAATCCTAGCCCTAGGCCGAACCCCAACCCTAAGACGAGAAAGGCAAATCAGCCAGGAATTAGGCATGTCCCCAAGGAAAAAGCTGTGGAGGCAGGCATGTTGTGCTACTTTTGCGCTCTTCTTGGCTAGTCCTTCGCAGCTGCTGTGTTCTTGGAACTCAGGGCTTTCTGGTTAATAGACCCTTACCCTAGGCGTAACTCAAACCTTAACCCTAGGAAGGAAAATCAGCCTATGGTTCGGGATGGTCTCATGGAAATATCAGTGGTGGCAGCCAAGTTGCGTCACTTTTGCGCTCCCCTTGGGATGCCTTTCGCAGCTGCAGTGTGCCTGGAGCCCAGGGCTTCCTGGTTTTAAAAGTCCTAGGCCTAAGCCTAACAGTAACCCTAGGAAGGTAAATCAGCCGGGTATTAGGGTTCTTCCTAAGGGAAAAGCCGTGAAAGCAGCCATGTTGTGGCACTTCTGCACTCCCTTTGGGATGCCTTTGGCAGATGAAGTAAGCCTGGAACTCAGGGCTTCCTGGTTAAAGAAATCCAAGCCCTAGGCTGAACCCTAACCCTAACCCTAGGCAGATAAATCAGCCTAGGTATAGGGATGGTGCCAAGGAAAAAGCTGTGAAAGCTGCCATGTTGTTGCACTTTTGTACTCCCCTTGGGATGCCTTGAACAGCTGCAGTGTGCCTGGAGCCCAGGGCTTCCTAGTTTTAAAAATCCTAGCCCTAGGCCTAAGCCTAACAGTAACCCTGGGAAGGTAAATCAGCCTGGTGTTAGGCTTCTTGCCAAGGAAAAAGCCGTGAAAGCAGCCATGTTGTCGCACTTTTGCACTCCCTTTTGGATGCCTTTCACAGCTCCAGTGTGCCTGGAACTCAGGGCTTCCTGATTTTAAAAATCCTAGCCCTAGGCCGAACCCCAACCTAAGACGAGAAAGGCAAATCAGCCAGGAATTAGGCATGTCCCCAAGGAAAAAGCTGTGGAGGCAGGCATGTTGTGGTACTTTTGCGCTCTTCTTGGGTAGTCCTTCGCAGCTGCTGTGTTCTTGGAACTCAGGGCTTTCTGGTTAATAGACCCTTACCCTAGGCGTAACTCAAACCTTAACCCTAGGAAGGAAAATCAGCCTATGGTTCGGGATGCTCTCATGGAAATATCAGTGGTGGCAGCCAAGTTGCGTCACTTTTGCGCTCCCCTTGGGATGCCTTTCGCAGCTGCAGTGTGCCTGGAGCCCAGGGCTTCCTGGTTTTAAAAGTCCTAGGCCTAAGCCTAACAGTAACCCTAGGAAGGTAAATCAGCCGGGTATTAGGGTTCTTCCTAAGGGAAAAGCCGTGAAAGCAGCCATGTTGTGGCACTTCTGCACTCCCTTTGGGATGCCTTTGGCAGATGAAGTAAGCCTGGAACTCAGGGCTTCCTGGTTAAAAAAATCCAAGCCCTAGGCTGAACCCTAACCCTAACCCTAGGCAGATAAATCAGCCTAGGTATAGGGATGGTGCCAAGGAAAAAGCTGTGAAAGCTGCCATGTTGTTGCACTTTTGTACTCCCCTTGGGATGCCTTGAACAGCTGCAGTGTGCCTGGAGCCCAGGGCTTCCTAGTTTTAAAAATCCTAGCCCTAGGCCTAAGCCTAACAGTAACCCTGGGAAGGTAAATCAGCCTGGTGTTAGGCGTCTTGCCAAGGAAAAAGCCGTGAAAGCAGCCATGTTGTGGCACTTTTGCACTCCCTTTTGGATGCCTTTCACAGCTCCAGTGTGCCTGGAACTCAGGGCTTCCTGCTTTTAAAAATCCTAGCCCTAGGCCGAACCCCAACCCTAAGACGAGAAAGGCAAATCAGCCAGGAATTAGGCATGTCCCCAAGGAAAAAGCTGTGGAGGCAGGCATGTTGTGGTACTTTTGCGCTCTTCTTGGCTAGTCCTTCGCAGCTGCTGTGTTCTTGGAACTCAGGGCTTTCTGGTTAATAGACCCTTACCCTAGGCGTAACTCAAACCTTAACCCTAGGAAGGAAAATCAGCCTATGGTTCGGGATGGTCTCATGGAAATATCAGTGGTGGCAGCCAAGTTGCGTCACTTTTGCGCTCCCCTTGGGATGCCTTTCGCAGCTGCAGTGTGCCTGGAGCCCAGGGCTTCCTGGTTTTAAAAGTCCTAGGCCTAAGCCTAACAGTAACCCTAGGAAGGTAAATCAGCCGGGTATTAGGGTTCTTCCTAAGGGAAAAGCCGTGAAAGCAGCCATGTTGTGGCACTTCTGCACTCCCTTTGGGATGCCTTTGGCAGATGAAGTAAGCCTGGAACTCAGGGCTTCCTGGTTAAAAAAATCCAAGCCCTAGGCTGAACCCTAACCCTAACCCTAGGCAGATAAATCAGCCTAGGTATAGGGATGGTGCCAAGGAAAAAGCTGTGAAAGCTGCCATGTTGTTGCACTTTTGTACTCCCCTTGGGATGCCTTGAACAGCTGCAGTGTGCCTGGAGCCCAGGGCTTCCTAGTTTTAAAAATCCTAGCCCTAGGCCTAAGCCTAACAGTAACCCTGGGAAGGTAAATCAGCCTGGTGTTAGGCTTCTTGCCAAGGAAAAAGCCGTGAAAGCAGCCATGTTGTGGCACTTTTGCACTCCCTTTTGGATGCCTTTCACAGCTCCAGTGTGCCTGGAACTCAGGGCTTCCTGCTTTTAAAAATCCTAGCCCTAGGCCGAACCCCAACCCTAAGACGAGAAAGGCAAATCAGCCAGGAATTAGGCATGTCCCCAAGGAAAAAGCTGTGGAGGCAGGCATGTTGTGCTACTTTTGCGCTCTTCTTGGCTAGTCCTTCGCAGCTGCTGTGTTCTTGGAACTCAGGGCTTTCTGGTTAATAGACCCTTACCCTAGGCGTAACTCAAACCTTAACCCTAGGAAGGAAAATCAGCCTATGGTTCGGGAAGCTCTCATGGAAATATCAGTGGTGGCAGCCAAGTTGCGTCACTTTTGCGCTCCCCTTGGGATGCCTTTCGCAGCTGCAGTGTGCCTGGAGCCCAGGGCTTCCTGGTTTTAAAAGTCCTAGGCCTAAGCCTAACAGTAACCCTAGGAAGGTAAATCAGCCGGGTATTAGGGTTCTTCCTAAGGGAAAAGCCGTGAAAGCAGCCATGTTGTGGCACTTCTGCACTCCCTTTGGGATGCCTTTGGCAGATGAAGTAAGCCTGGAACTCAGGGCTTCCTGGTTAAAAAAATCCAAGCCCTAGGCTGAACCCTAACCCTAACCCTAGGCAGATAAATCAGCCTAGGTATAGGGATGGTGCCAAGGAAAAAGCTGTGAAAGCTGCCATGTTGTTGCACTTTTGTACTCCCCTTGGGATGCCTTGAACAGCTGCAGTGTGCCTGGAGCCCAGGGCTTCCTAGTTTTAAAAATCCTAGCCCTAGGCCTAAGCCTAACAGTAACCCTGGGAAGGTAAATCAGCCTGGTGTTAGGCGTCTTGCCAAGGAAAAAGCCGTGAAAGCAGCCATGTTGTGGCACTTTTGCACTCCCTTTTGGATGCCTTTCACAGCTCCAGTGTGCCTGGAACTCAGGGCTTCCTGATTTTAAAAATCCTAGCCCTAGGCCGAACCCCAACCCTAAGACGAGAAAGGCAAATCAGCCAGGAATTAGGCATGTCCCCAAGGAAAAAGCTGTGGAGGCAGGCATGTTGTGGTACTTTTGCGCTCTTCTTGGCTAGTCCTTCGCAGCTGCTGTGTTCTTGGAACTCAGGGCTTTCTGGTTAATAGACCCTTACCCTAGGCGTAACTCAAACCTTAACCCTAGGAAGGAAAATCAGCCTATGGTTCGGGATGCTCTCATGGAAATATCAGTGGTGGCAGCCAAGTTGCGTCACTTTTGCGCTCCCCTTGGGATGCCTTTCGCAGCTGCAGTGTGCCTGGAGCCCAGGGCTTCCTGGTTTTAAAAGTCCTAGGCCTAAGCCTAACAGTAACCCTAGGAAGGTAAATCAGCCGGGTATTAGGGTTCTTCCTAAGGGAAAAGCCGTGAAAGCAGCCATGTTGTGGCACTTCTGCACTCCCTTTGGGATGCCTTTGGCAGATGAAGTAAGCCTGGAACTCAGGGCTTCCTGGTTAAAGAAATCCAAGCCCTAGGCTGAACCCTAACCCTAACCCTAGGCAGATAAATCAGCCTAGGTATAGGGATGGTGCCAAGGAAAAAGCTGTGAAAGCTGCCATGTTGTTGCACTTTTGTACTCCCCTTGGGATGCCTTGAACAGCTGCAGTGTGCCTGGAGCTAAGGGCTTCCTAGTTTTAAAAATCCTAGCCCTAGGCCTAAGCCTAACAGTAACCCTGGGAAGGCAAATCAGCCTGGTGTTAGGCGTCTTGCCAAGGAAAAAGCCGTGAAAGCAGCCATGTTGTGGCACTTTTGCACTCCCTTTTGGATGCCTTTCACAGCTCCAGTGTGCCTGGAACTCAGGGCTTCCTGATTTTAAAAATCCTAGCCCTAGGCCGAACCCCAACCCTAAGACGAGAAAGGCAAATCAGCCAGGAATTAGGCATGTCCCCAAGGAAAAAGCTGTGGAGGCAGGCATGTTGTGGTACTTTTGCGCTCTTCTTGGCTAGTCCTTCGCAGCTGCTGTGTTCTTGGAACTCAGGGCTTTCTGGTTAATAGACCCTTACCCTAGGCGTAACTCAAACCTTAACCCTAGGAAGGAAAATCAGCCTATGGTTCGGGATGGTCTCATGGAAATATCAGTGGTGGCAGCCAAGTTGCGTCACTTTTGCGCTCCCCTTGGGATGCCTTTCGCAGCTGCAGTGTGCCTGGAGCCCAGGGCTTCCTGGTTTTAAAAGTCCTAGGCCTAAGCCTAACAGTAACCCTAGGAAGGTAAATCAGCCGGGTATTAGGGTTCTTCCTAAGGGAAAAGCCGTGAAAGCAGCCATGTTGTGGCACTTCTGCACTCCCTTTGGGATGCCTTTGGCAGATGAAGTAAGCCTGGAACTCAGGGCTTCCTGGTTAAAGAAATCCAAGCCCTAGGCTGAACCCTAACCCTAACCCTAGGCAGATAAATCAGCCTAGGTATAGGGATGGTGCCAAGGAAAAAGCTGTGAAAGCTGCCATGTTGTTGCACTTTTGTACTCCCCTTGGGATGCCTTGAACAGCTGCAGTGTGCCTGGAGCCCAGGGCTTCCTAGTTTTAAAAATCCTAGCCCTAGGCCTAAGCCTAACAGTAACCCTGGGAAGGTAAATCAGCCTGGTGTTAGGCGTCTTGCCAAGGAAAAAGCCGTGAAAGCAGCCATGTTGTGGCACTTTTGCACTCCCTTTTGGATGCCTTTCACAGCTCCAGTGTGCCTGGAACTCAGGGCTTCCTGCTTTTAAAAATCCTAGCCCTAGGCCGAACCCCAACACTAAGACGAGAAAGGCAAATCAGCCAGGAATTAGGCATGTCCCCAAGGAAAAAGCTGTGGAGGCAGGCATGTTGTGGTACTTTTGCGCTCTTCTTGGCTAGTCCTTCGCAGCTGCTGTGTTCTTGGAACTCAGGGCTTTCTGGTTAATAGAGCCCTTACCCTAGGCGTAACTCAAACCTTAACCCTAGGAAGGAAAATCAGCCTATGGTTCGGGATGGTCTCATGGAAATATCAGTGGTGGCAGCCAAGTTGCGTCACATTTGCGCTCCCCTTGGGATGCCTTTCGCAGCTGCAGTGTGCCTGGAGCCCAGGGCTTCCTGGTTTTAAAAGTCCTAGGCCTAAGCCTAACAGTAACCCTAGGAAGGTAAATCAGCCGGGTATTAGGGTTCTTCCTAAGGGAAAAGCCGTGAAAGCAGCCATGTTGTGGCACTTCTGCACTCCCTTTGGGATGCCTTTGGCAGATGAAGTAAGCCTGGAACTCAGGGCTTCCTGATATTAAAAATCCTAGCCCTAGGCCGAACCTCAAACCTAAGACGAGAAAGGCAAATCAGCCAGGAATTAGGCATGTCCCCAAGGAAAAAGCTGTGGAGGCAGGCATGTTGTGGTACTTTTGCGCTCTTCTTGGCTAGTCCTTCGCAGCTGCTGTGTTCTTGGAACTCAGGGCTTTCTGGTTAATAGAACCCTTACCCTAGGCGTAACTCAAACCTTAACCCTAGGAAGGAAAATCAGCCTATGGTTCGGGATGGTCTCATGGAAATATCAGTGGTGGCAGCCATGTTGCGTCACTTTTGCGCTCCCCTTGGGCTGCCTTTCGCAGCTGCAGTGTGCCTGGAGCCCAGGGCTTCCTGGTTTTAAAAGTCCTAGGCCTAAGCCTAACAGTAACCCTAGGAAGGTAAATCAGCCGGGTATTAGGGTTCTTCCTAAGGGAAAAGCCGTGAAAGCAGCCATGTTGTGGCACTTCTGCACTCCCTTTGGGATGCCTTTGGCAGATGAAGTAAGCCTGGAACTCAGGGCTTCCTGGTTAAAGAAATCCAAGCCCTAGGCTGAACCCTAACCCTAACCCTAGGCAGATAAATCAGCCTAGGTATAGGGATGGTGCCAAGGAAAAAGCTGTGAAAGCTGCCATGTTGTTGCACTTTTGTACTCCCCTTGGGATGCCTTGAACAGCTGCAGTGTGCCTGGAGCTAAGGGCTTCCTAGTTTTAAAAATCCTAGCCCTAGGCCTAAGCCTAACAGTAACCCTGGGAAGGTAAATCAGCCTGGTGTTAGGCGTCTTGCCAAGGAAAAAGCCGTGAAAGCAGCCATGTTGTGGCACTTTTGCACTCCCTTTTGGATGCCTTTCACAGCTCCAGTGTGCCTGGAACTCAGGGCTTCCTGCTTTTAAAAATCCTAGCCCTAGGCCGAACCCCAACCCTAAGACGAGAAAGGCAAATCAGCCAGGAATTAGGCATGTCCCCAAGGAAAAAGCTGTGGAGGCAGGCATGTTGTGGTACTTTTGCGCTCTTCTTGGCTAGTCCTTCGCAGCTGCTGTGTTCTTGGAACTCAGGGCTTTCTGGTTAATAGACCCTTACCCTAGGCGTAACTCAAACCTTAACCCTAGGAAGGAAAATCAGCCTATGGTTCGGGATGGTCTCATGGAAATATCAGTGGTGGCAGCCAAGTTGCGTCACTTTTGCGCTCCCCTTGGGATGCCTTTCGCAGCTGCAGTGTGCCTGGAGCCCAGGGCTTCCTGGTTTTAAAAGTCCTAGGCCTAAGCCTAACAGTAACCCTAGGAAGGTAAATCAGCCGGGTATTAGGGTTCTTCCTAAGGGAAAAGCCGTGAAAGCAGCCATGTTGTGGCACTTCTGCACTCCCTTTGGGATGCCTTTGGCAGATGAAGTAAGCCTGGAACTCAGGGCTTCCTGGTTAAAAAAATCCAAGCCCTAGGCTGAACCCTAACCCTAACCCTAGGCAGATAAATCAGCCTAGGTATAGGGATGGTGCCAAGGAAAAAGCTGTGAAAGCTGCCATGTTGTTGCACTTTTGTACTCCCCTTGGGATGCCTTGAACAGCTGCAGTGTGCCTGGAGCTAAGGGCTTCCTAGTTTTAAAAATCCTAGCCCTAGGCCTAAGCCTAACAGTAACCCTGGGAAGGTAAATCAGCCTGGTGTTAGGCTTCTTGCCAAGGAAAAAGCCGTGAAAGCAGCCATGTTGTGGCACTTTTGCACTCCCTTTTGGATGCCTTTCACAGCTCCAGTGTGCCTGGAACTCAGGGCTTCCTGATTTTAAAAATCCTAGCCCTAGGCCGAACCCCAACACTAAGACGAGAAAGGCAAATCAGCCAGGAATTAGGCATGTCCCCAAGGAAAAAGCTGTGGAGGCAGGCATGTTGTGGTACTTTTGCGCTCTTCTTGGGTAGTCCTTCGCAGCTGCTGTGTTCTTGGAACTCAGGGCTTTCTGGTAAATAGAAACCTTACCCTAGGCGTAACTCAAACCTTAACCCTAGGAAGGAAAATCAGCCTATGGTTCGGGATGTTCTCATGGAAATATCAGTGGTGGCAGCCAAGTTGCGTCATTTTTGCGCTCCCCTTGGGATGCCTTTCGCAGCTGCAGTGTGCCTGGAGCCCAGGGCTTCCTGGTTTTAAAAGTCCTAGGCCTAAGCCTAACAGTAACCCTAGGAAGGTAAATCAGCCGGGTATTAGGGTTCTTCCTAAGGGAAAAGCCGTGAAAGCAGCCATGTTGTGGCACTTCTGCACTCCCTTTGGGATGCCTTTGGCAGATGAAGTAAGCCTGGAACTCAGGGCTTCCTGGTTAAAAAAATCCAAGCCCTAGGCTGAACCCTAACCCTAACCCTAGGCAGATAAATCAGCCTAGGTATAGGGATGGTGCCAAGGAAAAAGCTGTGAAAGCTGCCATGTTGTTGCACTTTTGTACTCCCCTTGGGATGCCTTGAACAGCTGCAGTGTGCCTGGAGCTAAGGGCTTCCTAGTTTTAAAAATCCTAGCCCTAGGCCTAAGCCTAACAGTAACCCTGGGAAGGTAAATCAGCCTGGTGTTAGGCGTCTTGCCAAGGAAAAAGCCGTGAAAGCAGCCATGTTGTGGCACTTTTGCACTCCCTTTTGGATGCCTTTCACAGCTGCAGTGTGCCTGGAACTCAGGGCTTCCTGATTTTAAAAATCCTAGCCCTAGGCCAAACCCCAACCCTAAGACGAGAAAGGCAAATCAGCCAGGAATTAGGCATGTCCCCAAGGAAAAAGCTGTGGAGGCAGGCATGTTGTGCTACTTTTGCGCTCTTCTTGGGTAGTCCTTCGCAGCTGCTGTGTTCTTGGAACTCAGGGCTTTCTGGTTAATAGACCCTTACCCTAGGCGTAACTCAAACCTTAACCCTAGGAAGGAAAATCAGCCTATGGTTCGGGATGGTCTCATGGAAATATCAGTGGTGGCAGCCAAGTTGCGTCACTTTTGCGCTCCCCTTGGGATGCCTTTCGCAGCTGCAGTGTGCCTGGAGCCCAGGGCTTCCTGGTTTTAAAAGTCCTAGGCCTAAGCCTAACAGTAACCCTAGGAAGGTAAATCAGCCGGGTATTAGGGTTCTTCCTAAGGGAAAAGCCGTGAAAGCAGCCATGTTGTGGCACTTCTGCACTCCCTTTGGGATGCCTTTGGCAGATGAAGTAAGCCTGGAACTCAGGGCTTCCTGGTTAAAGAAATCCAAGCCCTAGGCTGAACCCTAACCCTAACCCTAGGCAGATAAATCAGCCTAGGTATAGGGATGGTGCCAAGGAAAAAGCTGTGAAAGCTGCCATGTTGTTGCACTTTTGTACTCCCCTTGGGATGCCTTGAACAGCTGCAGTGTGCCTGGAGCCCAGGGCTTCCTAGTTTTAAAAATCCTAGCCCTAGGCCTAAGCCTAACAGTAACCCTGGGAAGGTAAATCAGCCTGGTGTTAGGCGTCTTGCCAAGGAAAAAGCCGTGAAAGCAGCCATGTTGTGGCACTTTTGCACTCCCTTTTGGATGCCTTTCACAGCTGCAGTGTGCCTGGAACTCAGGGCTTCCTGCTTTTAAAAATCCTAGCCCTAGGCCGAACCCCAACCCTAAGACGAGAAAGGCAAATCAGCCAGGAATTAGGCATGTCCCCAAGGAAAAAGCTGTGGAGGCAGGCATGTTGTGCTACTTTTGCGCTCTTCTTGGCTAGTCCTTCGCAGCTGCTGTGTTCTTGGAACTCAGGGCTTTCTGGTTAATAGACCCTTACCCTAGGCGTAACTCAAACCTTAACCCTAGGAAGGAAAATCAGCCTATGGTTCGGGATGGTCTCATGGAAATATCAGTGGTGGCAGCCAAGTTGCGTCACTTTTGCGCTCCCCTTGGGATGCCTTTCGCAGCTGCAGTGTGCCTGGAGCCCAGGGCTTCCTGGTTTTAAAAGTCCTAGGCCTAAGCCTAACAGTAACCCTAGGAAGGTAAATCAGCCGGGTATTAGGGTTCTTCCTAAGGGAAAAGCCGTGAAAGCAGCCATGTTGTGGCACTTCTGCACTCCCTTTGGGATGCCTTTGGCAGATGAAGTAAGCCTGGAACTCAGGGCTTCCTGGTTAAAGAAATCCAAGCCCTAGGCTGAACCCTAACCCTAACCCTAGGCAGATAAATCAGCCTAGGTATAGGGATGGTGCCAAGGAAAAAGCTGTGAAAGCTGCCATGTTGTTGCACTTTTGTACTCCCCTTGGGATGCCTTGAACAGCTGCAGTGTGCCTGGAGCTAAGGGCTTCCTAGTTTTAAAAATCCTAGCCCTAGGCCTAAGCCTAACAGTAACCCTGGGAAGGTAAATCAGCCTGGTGTTAGGCGTCTTGCCAAGGAAAAAGCCGTGAAAGCAGCCATGTTGTGGCACTTTTGCACTCCCTTTTGGATGCCTTTCACAGCTCCAGTGTGCCTGGAACTCAGGGCTTCCTGATTTTAAAAATCCTAGCCCTAGGCCGAACCCCAACCTAAGACGAGAAAGGCAAATCAGCCAGGAATTAGGCATGTCCCCAAGGAAAAAGCTGTGGAGGCAGGCATGTTGTGGTACTTTTGCGCTCTTCTTGGGTAGTCCTTCGCAGCTGCTGTGTTCTTGGAACTCAGGGCTTTCTGGTTAATAGACCCTTACCCTAGGCGTAACTCAAACCTTAACCCTAGGAAGGAAAATCAGCCTATGGTTCGGGATGGTCTCATGGAAATATCAGTGGTGGCAGCCAAGTTGCGTCACTTTTGCGCTCCCCTTGGGATGCCTTTCGCAGCTGCAGTGTGCCTGGAGCCCAGGGCTTCCTGGTTTTAAAAGTCCTAGGCCTAAGCCTAACAGTAACCCTAGGAAGGTAAATCAGCCGGGTATTAGGGTTCTTCCTAAGGGAAAAGCTGTGAAAGCAGCCATGTTGTGGCACTTCTGCACTCCCTTTGGGATGCCTTTGGCAGATGAAGTAAGCCTGGAACTCAGGGCTTCCTGGTTAAAAAAATCCAAGCCCTAGGCTGAACCCTAACCCTAACCCTAGGCAGATAAATCAGCCTAGGTATAGGGATGGTGCCAAGGAAAAAGCTGTGAAAGCTGCCATGTTGTTGCACTTTTGTACTCCCCTTGGGATGCCTTGAACAGCTGCAGTGTGCCTGGAGCCCAGGGCTTCCTAGTTTTAAAAATCCTAGCCCTAGGCCTAAGCCTAACAGTAACCCTGGGAAGGTAAATCAGCCTGGTGTTAGGCGTCTCGCCAAGGAAAAAGCCGTGAAAGCAGCCATGTTGTGGCACTTTTGCACTCCCTTTTGGATGCCTTTCACAGCTCCAGTGTGCCTGGAACTCAGGGCTTCCTGATTTTAAAAATCCTAGCCCTAGGCCGAACCTCAAACCTAAGACGAGAAAGGCAAATCAGCCAGGAATTAGGCATGTCCCCAAGGAAAAAGCTGTGGAGGCAGGCATGTTGTGGTACTTTTGCGCTCTTCTTGGCTAGTCCTTCGCAGCTGCTGTGTTCTTGGAACTCAGGGCTTTCTGGTTAATAGAACCCTTACCCTAGGCGTAACTCAAACCTTAACCCTAGGAAGGAAAATCAGCCTATGGTTCGGGATGGTCTCATGGAAATATCAGTGGTGGCAGCCATGTTGCGTCACTTTTGCGCTCCCCTTGGGCTGCCTTTCGCAGCTGCAGTGTGCCTGGAGCCCAGGGCTTCCTGGTTTTAAAAGTCCTAGGCCTAAGCCTAACAGTAACCCTAGGAAGGTAAATCAGCCGGGTATTAGGGTTCTTCCTAAGGGAAAAGCCGTGAAAGCAGCCATGTTGTGGCACTTCTGCACTCCCTTTGGGATGCCTTTGGCAGATGAAGTAAGCCTGGAACTCAGGGCTTCCTGGTTAAAGAAATCCAAGCCCTAGGCTGAACCCTAACCCTAACCCTAGGCAGATAAATCAGCCTAGGTATAGGGATGGTGCCAAGGAAAAAGCTGTGAAAGCTGCCATGTTGTTGCACTTTTGTACTCCCCTTGGGATGCCTTGAACAGCTGCAGTGTGCCTGGAGCTAAGGGCTTCCTAGTTTTAAAAATCCTAGCCCTAGGCCTAAGCCTAACAGTAACCCTGGGAAGGTAAATCAGCCTGGTGTTAGGCGTCTTGCCAAGGAAAAAGCCGTGAAAGCAGCCATGTTGTGGCACTTTTGCACTCCCTTTTGGATGCCTTTCACAGCTCCAGTGTGCCTGGAACTCAGGGCTTCCTGCTTTTAAAAATCCTAGCCCTAGGCCGAACCCCAACCCTAAGACGAGAAAGGCAAATCAGCCAGGAATTAGGCATGTCCCCAAGGAAAAAGCTGTGGAGGCAGGCATGTTGTGGTACTTTTGCGCTCTTCTTGGCTAGTCCTTCGCAGCTGCTGTGTTCTTGGAACTCAGGGCTTTCTGGTTAATAGACCCTTACCCTAGGCGTAACTCAAACCTTAACCCTAGGAAGGAAAATCAGCCTATGGTTCGGGATGGTCTCATGGAAATATCAGTGGTGGCAGCCAAGTTGCGTCACTTTTGCGCTCCCCTTGGGATGCCTTTCGCAGCTGCAGTGTGCCTGGAGCCCAGGGCTTCCTGGTTTTAAAAGTCCTAGGCCTAAGCCTAACAGTAACCCTAGGAAGGTAAATCAGCCGGGTATTAGGGTTCTTCCTAAGGGAAAAGCCGTGAAAGCAGCCATGTTGTGGCACTTCTGCACTCCCTTTGGGATGCCTTTGGCAGATGAAGTAAGCCTGGAACTCAGGGCTTCCTGGTTAAAGAAATCCAAGCCCTAGGCTGAACCCTAACCCTAACCCTAGGCAGATAAATCAGCCTAGGTATAGGGATGGTGCCAAGGAAAAAGCTGTGAAAGCTGCCATGTTGTTGCACTTTTGTACTCCCCTTGGGATGCCTTGAACAGCTGCAGTGTGCCTGGAGCTAAGGGCTTCCTAGTTTTAAAAATCCTAGCCCTAGGCCTAAGCCTAACAGTAACCCTGGGAAGGTAAATCAGCCTGGTGTTAGGCGTCTTGCCAAGGAAAAAGCCGTGAAAGCAGCCATGTTGTGGCACTTTTGCACTCCCTTTTGGATGCCTTTCACAGCTGCAGTGTGCCTGGAACTCAGGGCTTCCTGATTTTAAAAATCCTAGCCCTAGGCCAAACCCCAACCCTAAGACGAGAAAGGCAAATCAGCCAGGAATTAGGCATGTCCCCAAGGAAAAAGCTGTGGAGGCAGGCATGTTGTGCTACTTTTGCGCTCTTCTTGGGTAGTCCTTCGCAGCTGCTGTGTTCTTGGAACTCAGGGCTTTCTGGTTAATAGACCCTTACCCTAGGCGTAACTCAAACCTTAACCCTAGGAAGGAAAATCAGCCTATGGTTCGGGATGGTCTCATGGAAATATCAGTGGTGGCAGCCAAGTTGCGTCACTTTTGCGCTCCCCTTGGGATGCCTTTCGCAGCTGCAGTGTGCCTGGAGCCCAGGGCTTCCTGGTTTTAAAAGTCCTAGGCCTAAGCCTAACAGTAACCCTAGGAAGGTAAATCAGCCGGGTATTAGGGTTCTTCCTAAGGGAAAAGCCGTGAAAGCAGCCATGTTGTGGCACTTCTGCACTCCCTTTGGGATGCCTTTGGCAGATGAAGTAAGCCTGGAACTCAGGGCTTCCTGGTTAAAAAAATCCAAGCCCTAGGCTGAACCCTAACCCTAACCCTAGGCAGATAAATCAGCCTAGGTATAGGGATGGTGCCAAGGAAAAAGCTGTGAAAGCTGCCATGTTGTTGCACTTTTGTACTCCCCTTGGGATGCCTTGAACAGCTGCAGTGTGCCTGGAGCCCAGGGCTTCCTAGTTTTAAAAATCCTAGCCCTAGGCCTAAGCCTAACAGTAACCCTGGGAAGGTAAATCAGCCTGGTGTTAGGCGTCTTGCCAAGGAAAAAGCCGTGAAAGCAGCCATGTTGTGGCACTTTTGCACTCCCTTTTGGATGCCTTTCACAGCTCCAGTGTGCCTGGAACTCAGGGCTTCCTGCTTTTAAAAATCCTAGCCCTAGGCCGAACCCCAACCCTAAGACGAGAAAGGCAAATCAGCCAGGAATTAGGCATGTCCCCAAGGAAAAAGCTGTGGAGGCAGGCATGTTGTGCTACTTTTGCGCTCTTCTTGGCTAGTCCTTCGCAGCTGCTGTGTTCTTGGAACTCAGGGCTTTCTGGTTAATAGACCCTTACCCTAGGCGTAACTAAAACCTTAACCCTAGGAAGGAAAATCAGCCTATGGTTCGGGATGGTCTCATGGAAATATCAGTGGTGGCAGCCAAGTTGCGTCACTTTTGCGCTCCCCTTGGGATGCCTTTCGCAGCTGCAGTGTGCCTGGAGCCCAGGGCTTCCTGGTTTTAAAAGTCCTAGGCCTAAGCCTAACAGTAACCCTAGGAAGGTAAATCAGCCGGGTATTAGGGTTCTTCCTAAGGGAAAAGCCGTGAAAGCAGCCATGTTGTGGCACTTCTGCACTCCCTTTGGGATGCCTTTGGCAGATGAAGTAAGCCTGGAACTCAGGGCTTCCTGGTTAAAAAAATCCAAGCCCTAGGCTGAACCCTAACCCTAACCCTAGGCAGATAAATCAGCCTAGGTATAGGGATGGTGCCAAGGAAAAAGCTGTGAAAGCTGCCATGTTGTTGCACTTTTGTACTCCCCTTGGGATGCCTTGAACAGCTGCAGTGTGCCTGGAGCTAAGGGCTTCCTAGTTTTAAAAATCCTAGCCCTAGGCCTAAGCCTAACAGTAACCCTGGGAAGGTAAATCAGCCTGGTGTTAGGCGTCTTGCCAAGGAAAAAGCCGTGAAAGCAGCCATGTTGTGGCACTTTTGCACTCCCTTTTGGATGCCTTTCACAGCTGCAGTGTGCCTGGAACTCAGGGCTTCCTGATTTTAAAAATCCTAGCCCTAGGCCAAACCCCAACCCTAAGACGAGAAAGGCAAATCAGCCAGGAATTAGGCATGTCCCCAAGGAAAAAGCTGTGGAGGCAGGCATGTTGTGCTACTTTTGCGCTCTTCTTGGGTAGTCCTTCGCAGCTGCTGTGTTCTTGGAACTCAGGGCTTTCTGGTTAATAGACCCTTACCCTAGGCGTAACTCAAACCTTAACCCTAGGAAGGAAAATCAGCCTATGGTTCGGGATGGTCTCATGGAAATATCAGTGGTGGCAGCCAAGTTGCGTCACTTTTGCGCTCCCCTTGGGATGCCTTTCGCAGCTGCAGTGTGCCTGGAGCCCAGGGCTTCCTGGTTTTAAAAGTCCTAGGCCTAAGCCTAACAGTAACCCTAGGAAGGTAAATCAGCCGGGTATTAGGGTTCTTCCTAAGGGAAAAGCCGTGAAAGCAGCCATGTTGTGGCACTTCTGCACTCCCTTTGGGATGCCTTTGGCAGATGAAGTAAGCCTGGAACTCAGGGCTTCCTGGTTAAAAAAATCCAAGCCCTAGGCTGAACCCTAACCCTAACCCTAGGCAGATAAATCAGCCTAGGTATAGGGATGGTGCCAAGGAAAAAGCTGTGAAAGCTGCCATGTTGTTGCACTTTTGTACTCCCCTTGGGATGCCTTGAACAGCTGCAGTGTGCCTGGAGCCCAGGGCTTCCTAGTTTTAAAAATCCTAGCCCTAGGCCTAAGCCTAACAGTAACCCTGGGAAGGTAAATCAGCCTGGTGTTAGGCGTCTTGCCAAGGAAAAAGCCGTGAAAGCAGCCATGTTGTGGCACTTTTGCACTCCCTTTTGGATGCCTTTCACAGCTCCAGTGTGCCTGGAACTCAGGGCTTCCTGCTTTTAAAAATCCTAGCCCTAGGCCGAACCCCAACCCTAAGACGAGAAAGGCAAATCAGCCAGGAATTAGGCATGTCCCCAAGGAAAAAGCTGTGGAGGCAGGCATGTTGTGCTACTTTTGCGCTCTTCTTGGGTAGTCCTTCGCAGCTGCTGTGTTCTTGGAACTCAGGGCTTTCTGGTTAATAGACCCTTACCCTAGGCGTAACTCAAACCTTAACCCTAGGAAGGAAAATCAGCCTATGGTTCGGGATGGTCTCATGGAAATATCAGTGGTGGCAGCCAAGTTGCGTCACTTTTGCGCTCCCCTTGGGATGCCTTTCGCAGCTGCAGTGTGCCTGGAGCCCAGGGCTTCCTGGTTTTAAAAGTCCTAGGCCTAAGCCTAACAGTAACCCTAGGAAGGTAAATCAGCCGGGTATTAGGGTTCTTCCTAAGGGAAAAGCCGTGAAAGCAGCCATGTTGTGGCACTTCTGCACTCCCTTTGGGATGCCTTTGGCAGATGAAGTAAGCCTGGAACTCAGGGCTTCCTGGTTAAAGAAATCCAAGCCCTAGGCTGAACCCTAACCCTAACCCTAGGCAGATAAATCAGCCTAGGTATAGGGATGGTGCCAAGGAAAAAGCTGTGAAAGCTGCCATGTTGTTGCACTTTTGTACTCCCCTTGGGATGCCTTGAACAGCTGCAGTGTGCCTGGAGCTAAGGGCTTCCTAGTTTTAAAAATCCTAGCCCTAGGCCTAAGCCTAACAGTAACCCTGGGAAGGCAAATCAGCCTGGTGTTAGGCTTCTTGCCAAGGAAAAAGCCGTGAAAGCAGCCATGTTGTGGCACTTTTGCACTCCCTTTTGGATGCCTTTCACAGCTGCAGTGTGCCTGGAACTCAGGGCTTCCTGATTTTAAAAATCCTAGCCCTAGGCCGAACCTCAAACCTAAGACGAGAAAGGCAAATCAGCCAGGAATTAGGCATGTCCCCAAGGAAAAAGCTGTGGAGGCAGGCATGTTGTGGTACTTTTGCGCTCTTCTTGGCTAGTCCTTTGCAGCTGCTGTGTTCTTGGAACTCAGGGCTTTCTGGTTAATAGACCCTTACCCTAGGCGTAACTCAAACCTTAACCCTAGGAAGGAAAATCAGCCTATGGTTCGGGATGGTCTCATGGAAATATCAGTGGTGGCAGCCAAGTTGCGTCACTTTTGCGCTCCCCTTGGGATGCCTTTCGCAGCTGCAGTGTGCCTGGAGCCCAGGGCTTCCTGGTTTTAAAAGTCCTAGGCCTAAGCCTAACAGTAACCCTAGGAAGGTAAATCAGCCGGGTATTAGGGTTCTTCCTAAGGGAAAAGCCGTGAAAGCAGCCATGTTGTGGCACTTCTGCACTCCCTTTGGGATGCCTTTGGCAGATGAAGTAAGCCTGGAACTCAGGGCTTCCTGGTTAAAGAAATCCAAGCCCTAGGCTGAACCCTAACCCTAACCCTAGGCAGATAAATCAGCCTAGGTATAGGGATGGTGCCAAGGAAAAAGCTGTGAAAGCTGCCATGTTGTTGCACTTTTGTACTCCCCTTGGGATGCCTTGAACAGCTGCAGTGTGCCTGGAGCTAAGGGCTTCCTAGTTTTAAAAATCCTAGCCCTAGGCCTAAGCCTAACAGTAACCCTGGGAAGGTAAATCAGCCTGGTGTTAGGCGTCTTGCCAAGGAAAAAGCCGTGAAAGCAGCCATGTTGTGGCACTTTTGCACTCCCTTTTGGATGCCTTTCACAGCTCCAGTGTGCCTGGAACTCAGGGCTTCCTGATTTTAAAAATCCTAGCCCTAGGCCGAACCCCAACCCTAAGACGAGAAAGGCAAATCAGCCAGGAATTAGGCATGTCCCCAAGGAAAAAGCTGTGGAGGCAGGCATGTTGTGCTACTTTTGCGCTCTTCTTGGCTAGTCCTTCGCAGCTGCTGTGTTCTTGGAACTCAGGGCTTTCTGGTTAATAGACCCTTACCCTAGGCGTAACTCAAACCTTAACCCTAGGAAGGAAAATCAGCCTATGGTTCGGGATGCTCTCATGGAAATATCAGTGGTGGCAGCCAAGTTGCGTCACTTTTGCGCTCCCCTTGGGATGCCTGCCTTTCGCAGCTGCAGTGTGCCTGGAGCCCAGGGCTTCCTGGTTTTAAAAGTCCTAGGCCTAAGCCTAACAGTAACCCTAGGAAGGTAAATCAGCCGGGTATTAGGGTTCTTCCTAAGGGAAAAGCCGTGAAAGCAGCCATGTTGTGGCACTTCTGCACTCCCTTTGGGATGCCTTTGGCAGATGAAGTAAGCCTGGAACTCAGGGCTTCCTGGTTAAAGAAATCCAAGCCCTAGGCTGAACCCTAACCCTAACCCTAGGCAGATAAATCAGCCTAGGTATAGGGATGGTGCCAAGGAAAAAGCTGTGAAAGCTGCCATGTTGTTGCACTTTTGTACTCCCCTTGGGATGCCTTGAACAGCTGCAGTGTGCCTGGAGCCCAGGGCTTCCTAGTTTTAAAAATCCTAGCCCTAGGCCTAAGCCTAACAGTAACCCTGGGAAGGCAAATCAGCCTGGTGTTAGGCGTCTTGCCAAGGAAAAAGCCGTGAAAGCAGCCATGTTGTGGCACTTTTGCACTCCCTTTTGGATGCCTTTCACAGCTCCAGTGTGCCTGGAACTCAGGGCTTCCTGATTTTAAAAATCCTAGCCCTAGGCCGAACCTCAAACCTAAGACGAGAAAGGCAAATCAGCCAGGAATTAGGCATGTCCCCAAGGAAAAAGCTGTGGAGGCAGGCATGTTGTGGTACTTTTGCGCTCTTCTTGGCTAGTCCTTCGCAGCTGCTGTGTTCTTGGAACTCAGGGCTTTCTGGTTAATAGATCCTTACCCTAGGCGTAACTCAAACCTTAACCCTAGGAAGGAAAATCAGCCTATGGTTCGGGATGGTCTCATGGAAATATCAGTGGTGGCAGCCAAGTTGCGTCACTTTTGCGCTCCCCTTGGGATGCCTTTCGCAGCTGCAGTGTGCCTGGAGCCCAGGGCTTCCTGGTTTTAAAAGTCCTAGGCCTAAGCCTAACAGTAACCCTAGGAAGGTAAATCAGCCGGGTATTAGGGTTCTTCCTAAGGGAAAAGCCGTGAAAGCAGCCATGTTGTGGCACTTCTGCACTCCCTTTGGGATGCCTTTGGCAGATGAAGTAAGCCTGGAACTCAGGGCTTCCTGGTTAAAGAAATCCAAGCCCTAGGCTGAACCCTAACCCTAACCCTAGGCAGATAAATCAGCCTAGGTATAGGGATGGTGCCAAGGAAAAAGCTGTGAAAGCTGCCATGTTGTTGCACTTTTGTACTCCCCTTGGGATGCCTTGAACAGCTGCAGTGTGCCTGGAGCTAAGGGCTTCCTAGTTTTAAAAATCCTAGCCCTAGGCCTAAGCCTAACAGTAACCCTGGGAAGGTAAATCAGCCTGGTGTTAGGCGTCTTGCCAAGGAAAAAGCCGTGAAAGCAGCCATGTTGTGGCACTTTTGCACTCCCTTTTGGATGCCTTTCACAGCTCCAGTGTGCCTGGAACTCAGGGCTTCCTGCTTTTAAAAATCCTAGCCCTAGGCCGAACCCCAACCCTAAGACGAGAAAGGCAAATCAGCCAGGAATTAGGCATGTCCCCAAGGAAAAAGCTGTGGAGGCAGGCATGTTGTGCTACTTTTGCGCTCTTCTTGGCTAGTCCTTCGCAGCTGCTGTGTTCTTGGAACTCAGGGCTTTCTGGTTAATAGACCCTTACCCTAGGCGTAACTCAAACCTTAACCCTAGGAAGGAAAATCAGCCTATGGTTCGGGATGGTCTCATGGAAATATCAGTGGTGGCAGCCAAGTTGCGTCACTTTTGCGCTCCCCTTGGGATGCCTGCCTTTCGCAGCTGCAGTGTGCCTGGAGCCCAGGGCTTCCTGGTTTTAAAAGTCCTAGGCCTAAGCCTAACAGTAACCCTAGGAAGGTAAATCAGCCGGGTATTAGGGTTCTTCCTAAGGGAAAAGCCGTGAAAGCAGCCATGTTGTGGCACTTCTGCACTCCCTTTGGGATGCCTTTGGCAGATGAAGTAAGCCTGGAACTCAGGGCTTCCTGGTTAAAGAAATCCAAGCCCTAGGCTGAACCCTAACCCTAACCCTAGGCAGATAAATCAGCCTAGGTATAGGGATGGTGCCAAGGAAAAAGCTGTGAAAGCTGCCATGTTGTTGCACTTTTGTACTCCCCTTGGGATGCCTTGAACAGCTGCAGTGTGCCTGGAGCTAAGGGCTTCCTAGTTTTAAAAATCCTAGCCCTAGGCCTAAGCCTAACAGTAACCCTGGGAAGGCAAATCAGCCTGGTGTTAGGCGTCTTGCCAAGGAAAAAGCTGTGAAAGCAGCCATGTTGTGGCACTTTTGCACTCCCTTTTGGATGCCTTTCACAGCTCCAGTGTGCCTGGAACTCAGGGCTTCCTGCTTTTAAAAATCCTAGCCCTAGGCCAAACCTCAAACCTAAGACGAGAAAGGCAAATCAGCCAGGAATTAGGCATGTCCCCAAGGAAAAAGCTGTGGAGGCAGGCATGTTGTGGTACTTTTGCGCTCTTCTTGGCTAGTCCTTCGCAGCTGCTGTGTTCTTGGAACTCAGGGCTTTCTGGTTAATAGACCCTTACCCTAGGCGTAACTCAAACCTTAACCCTAGGAAGGAAAATCAGCCTATGGTTCAGGAAGGTCTCATGGAAATATCAGTGGTGGCAGCCATGTTGCGTCACTTTTGCGCTCCCCTTGGGCTGCCTTTCGCAGCTGCAGTGTGCCTGGAGCCCAGGGCTTCCTGGTTTTAAAAGTCCTAGGCCTAAGCCTAACAGTAACCCTAGGAAGGTAAATCAGCCGGGTATTAGGGTTCTTCCTAAGGGAAAAGCCGTGAAAGCAGCCATGTTGTGGCACTTCTGCACTCCCTTTGGGATGCCTTTGGCAGATGAAGTAAGCCTGGAACTCAGGGCTTCCTGGTTAAAAAAATCACAGCCCTAGGCTGAACCCTAACCCTAACCCTAGGCAGATAAATCAGCCTAGGTATAGGGATGGTGCCAAGGAAAAAGCTGTGAAAGCTGCCATGTTGCACTTTTGTACTCCCCTTGGGATGCCTTGAACAGCTGCAGTGTGCCTGGAGCTAAGGGCTTCCTAGTTTTAAAAATCCTAGCCCTAGGCCTAAGCCTAACAGTAACCCTGGGAAGGTAAATCAGCCTGGTGTTAGGCGTCTTGCCAAGGAAAAAGCCGTGAAAGCAGCCATGTTGTGGCACTTTTGCACTCCCTTTTGGATGCCTTTCACAGCTCCAGTGTGCCTGGAACTCAGGGCTTCCTGATTTTAAAAATCCTAGCCCTAGGCCGAACCCCAACCCTAAGACGAGAAAGGCAAATCAGCCAGGAATTAGGCATGTCCCCAAGGAAAAAGCTGTGGAGGCAGGCATGTTGTGGTACTTTTGCGCTCTTCTTGGCTAGTCCTTCGCAGCTGCTGTGTTCTTGGAACTCAGGGCTTTCTGGTTAATAGACCCTTACCCTAGGCGTAACTCAAACCTTAACCCTAGGAAGGAAAATCAGCCTATGGTTCGGGATGGTCTCATGGAAATATCAGTGGTGGCAGCCAAGTTGCGTCACTTTTGCGCTCCCCTTGGGATGCCTTTTGCAGCTGCAGTGTGCCTGGAGCCCAGGGCTTCCTGGTTTTAAAAGTCCTAGGCCTAAGCCTAACAGTAACCCTAGGAAGGTAAATCAGCCGGGTATTAGGGTTCTTCCTAAGGGAAAAGCCGTGAAAGCAGCCATGTTGTGGCACTTCTGCACTCCCTTTGGGATGCCTTTGGCAGATGAAGTAAGCCTGGAACTCAGGGCTTCCTGGTTAAAGAAATCACAGCCCTAGGCTGAACCCTAACCCTAACCCTAGGCAGATAAATCAGCCTAGGTATAGGGATGGTGCCAAGGAAAAAGCTGTGAAAGCTGCCATGTTGTTGCACTTTTGTACTCCCCTTGGGATGCCTTGAACAGCTGCAGTGTGCCTGGAGCCCAGGGCTTCCTAGTTTTAAAAATCCTAGCCCTTGGCTAAGCCTAACAGTAACCCTGGGAAGGCAAATCAGCCTGGTGTAAGGCGTCTTGCCAAGGAAAAAGCCGTGAAAGCAGCCATGTTGTGGCACTTTTGCACTCCCTTTTGGATGCCTTTCACAGCTGCAGTGTGCCTGGAACTCAGGGCTTCCTGATTTTAAAAATCCTAGCCCTAGGCCAAACCCCAACCCTAAGACGAGAAAGGCAAATCAGCCAGGAATTAGGCATGTCCCCAAGGAAAAAGCTGTGGAGGCAGGCATGTTGTGGTACTTTTGCGCTCTTCTTGGCTAGTCCTTCGCAGCTGCTGTGTTCTTGGAACTCAGGGCTTTCTGGTTAATAGACCCTTACCCTAGGCGTAACTCAAACCTTAACCCTAGGAAGGAAAATCAGCCTATGGTTCGGGATGGTCTCATGGAAATATCAGTGGTGGCAGCCAAGTTGCGTCACTTTTGCGCTCCCCTTGGGATGCCTTTTGCAGCTGCAGTGTGCCTGGAGCCCAGGGCTTCCTGGT
Organism: Ammospiza caudacuta; assembly: GCF_027887145.1. Lineage (NCBI taxonomy): Eukaryota > Metazoa > Chordata > Aves > Passeriformes > Passerellidae > Ammospiza > Ammospiza caudacuta. The sequence continues at coordinate 153,550 of NW_026682953.1, read as the reverse complement.
TTTAAAAGTCCTAGGCCTAAGCCTAACAGTAACCCTAGGAAGGTAAATCAGCCGGGTATTAGGGTTCTTCCTAAGGGAAAAGCCGTGAAAGCAGCCATGTTGTGGCACTTCTGCACTCCCTTTGGGATGCCTTTGGCAGATGAAGTAAGCCTGGAACTCAGGGCTTCCTGGTTAAAGAAATCACAGCCCTAGGCTGAACCCTAACCCTAACCCTAGGCAGATAAATCAGCCTAGGTATAGGGATGGTGCCAAGGAAAAAGCTGTGAAAGCTGCCATGTTGTTGCACTTTTGTACTCCCCTTGGGATGCCTTGAACAGCTGCAGTGTGCCTGGAGCCCAGGGCTTCCTAGTTTTAAAAATCCTAGCCCTTGGCTAAGCCTAACAGTAACCCTGGGAAGGCAAATCAGCCTGGTGTAAGGCGTCTTGCCAAGGAAAAAGCCGTGAAAGCAGCCATGTTGTGGCACTTTTGCACTCCCTTTTGGATGCCTTTCACAGCTCCAGTGTGCCTGGAACTCAGGGCTTCCTGATTTTAAAAATCCTAGCCCTAGGCCGAACCCCAACCCTAAGACGAGAAAGGCAAATCAGCCAGGAATTAGGCATGTCCCCAAGGAAAAAGCTGTGGAGGCAGGCATGTTGTGGTACTTTTGCGCTCTTCTTGGCTAGTCCTTCGCAGCTGCTGTGTTCTTGGAACTCAGGGCTTTCTGGTTAATAGACCCTTACCCTAGGCGTAACTCAAACCTTAACCCTAGGAAGGAAAATCAGCCTATGGTTCGGGATGGACTCATGGAAATATCAGTGGTGGCAGCCAAGTTGCGTCACTTTTGCGCTCCCCTTGGGATGCCTGCCTTTCGCAGCTGCAGTGTGCCTGGAGCCCAGGGCTTCCTGGTTTTAAAAGTCCTAGGCCTAAGCCTAACAGTAACCCTAGGAAGGTAAATCAGCCGGGTATTAGGGTTCTTCCTAAGGGAAAAGCCGTGAAAGCAGCCATGTTGTGGCACTTCTGCACTCCCTTTGGGATGCCTTTGGCAGATGAAGTAAGCCTGGAACTCAGGGCTTCCTGGTTAAAGAAATCCAAGCCCTAGGCTGAACCCTAACCCTAACCCTAGGCAGATAAATCAGCCTAGGTATAGGGATGGTGCCAAGGAAAAAGCTGTGAAAGCTGCCATGTTGTTGCACTTTTGTACTCCCCTTGGGATGCCTTGAACAGCTGCAGTGTGCCTGGAGCCCAGGGCTTCCTAGTTTTAAAAATCCTAGCCCTAGGCCTAAGCCTAACAGTAACCCTGGGAAGGCAAATCAGCCTGGTGTTAGGCGTCTTGCCAAGGAAAAAGCCGTGAAAGCAGCCATGTTGTGGCACTTTTGCACTCCCTTTTGGATGCCTTTCACAGCTCCAGTGTGCCTGGAACTCAGGGCTTCCTGATTTTAAAAATCCTAGCCCTAGGCCAAACCTCAAACCTAAGACGAGAAAGGCAAATCAGCCAGGAATTAGGCATGTCCCCAAGGAAAAAGCTGTGGAGGCAGGCATGTTGTGGTACTTTTGCGCTCTTCTTGGCTAGTCCTTCGCAGCTGCTGTGTTCTTGGAACTCAGGGCTTTCTGGTTAATAGACCCTTACCCTAGGCGTAACTCAAACCTTAACCCTAGGAAGGAAAATCAGCCTATGGTTCGGGATGGTCTCATGGAAATATCAGTGGTGGCAGCCAAGTTGCGTCACTTTTGCGCTCCCCTTGGGATGCCTTTCGCAGCTGCAGTGTGCCTGGAGCCCAGGGCTTCCTGGTTTTAAAAGTCCTAGGCCTAAGCCTAACAGTAACCCTAGGAAGGTAAATCAGCCGGGTATTAGGGTTCTTCCTAAGGGAAAAGCCGTGAAAGCAGCCATGTTGTGGCACTTCTGCACTCCCTTTGGGATGCCTTTGGCAGATGAAGTAAGCCTGGAACTCAGGGCTTCCTGGTTAAAAAAATCCAAGCCCTAGGCTGAACCCTAACCCTAACCCTAGGCAGATAAATCAGCCTAGGTATAGGGATGGTGCCAAGGAAAAAGCTGTGAAAGCTGCCATGTTGTTGCACTTTTGTACTCCCCTTGGGATGCCTTGAACAGCTGCAGTGTGCCTGGAGCCCAGGGCTTCCTAGTTTTAAAAATCCTAGCCCTAGGCCTAAGCCTAACAGTAACCCTGGGAAGGTAAATCAGCCTGGTGTTAGGCGTCTTGCCAAGGAAAAAGCCGTGAAAGCAGCCATGTTGTGGCACTTTTGCACTCCCTTTTGGATGCCTTTCACAGCTGCAGTGTGCCTGGAACTCAGGGCTTCCTGCTTTTAAAAATCCTAGCCCTAGGCCGAACCCCAACCCTAAGACGAGAAAGGCAAATCAGCCAGGAATTAGGCATGTCCCCAAGGAAAAAGCTGTGGAGGCAGGCATGTTGTGGTACTTTTGCGCTCTTCTTGGCTAGTCCTTCGCAGCTGCTGTGTTCTTGGAACTCAGGGCTTTCTGGTTAATAGACCCTTACCCTAGGCGTAACTCAAACCTTAACCCTAGGAAGGAAAATCAGCCTATGGTTCGGGATGGTCTCATGGAAATATCAGTGGTGGCAGCCAAGTTGCGTCACTTTTGCGCTCCCCTTGGGATGCCTTTCGCAGCTGCAGTGTGCCTGGAGCCCAGGGCTTCCTGGTTTTAAAAGTCCTAGGCCTAAGCCTAACAGTAACCCTAGGAAGGTAAATCAGCCGGGTATTAGGGTTCTTCCTAAGGGAAAAGCCGTGAAAGCAGCCATGTTGTGGCACTTCTGCACTCCCTTTGGGATGCCTTTGGCAGATGAAGTAAGCCTGGAACTCAGGGCTTCCTGGTTAAAGAAATCACAGCCCTAGGCTGAACCCTAACCCTAACCCTAGGCAGATAAATCAGCCTAGGTATAGGGATGGTGCCAAGGAAAAAGCTGTGAAAGCTGCCATGTTGTTGCACTTTTGTACTCCCCTTGGGATGCCTTGAACAGCTGCAGTGTGCCTGGAGCCCAGGGCTTCCTAGTTTTAAAAATCCTAGCCCTTGGCCTAAGCCTAACAGTAACCCTGGGAAGGCAAATCAGCCTGGTGTTAGGCGTCTTGCCAAGGAAAAAGCCGTGAAAGCAGCCATGTTGTGGCACTTTTGCACTCCCTTTTGGATGCCTTTCACAGCTCCAGTGTGCCTGGAACTCAGGGCTTCCTGATTTTAAAAATCCTAGCCCTAGGCCGAACCTCAAACCTAAGACGAGAAAGGCAAATCAGCCAGGAATTAGGCATGTCCCCAAGGAAAAAGCTGTGGAGGCAGGCATGTTGTGGTACTTTTGCGCTCTTCTTGGGTAGTCCTTCGCAGCTGCTGTGTTCTTGGAACTCAGGGCTTTCTGGTTAATAGAACCCTTACCCTAGGCGTAAATCAAACCTTAACCCTAGGAAGGAAAATCAGCCTATGGTTCAGGAAGGTCTCATGGAAATATCAGTGGTGGCAGCCATGTTGCGTCACTTTTGCGCTCCCCTTGGGATGTCTTTCGCAGCTGCAGTGTGCCTGGAGCCCAGGGCTTCCTGGTTTTAAAAGTCCTAGGCCTAAGCCTAACAGTAACCCTAGGAAGGTAAATCAGCCGGGTATTAGGGTTCTTCCTAAGGGAAAAGCCGTGAAAGCAGCCATGTTGTGGCACTTCTGCACTCCCTTTGGGATGCCTTTGGCAGATGAAGTAAGCCTGGAACTCAGGGCTTCCTGGTTAAAGAAATCACAGCCCTAGGCTGAACCCTAACCCCAACCCTAGGCAGATAAATCAGCCTAGGTATAGGGATGGTGCCAAGGAAAAAGCTGTGAAAGCTGCCATGTTGTTGCACTTTTGTACTCCCCTTGGGATGCCTTGAACAGCTGCAGTGTGCCTGGAGCCCAGGGCTTCCTAGTTTTAAAAATCCTAGCCCTTGGCCTAAGCCTAACAGTAACCCTGGGAAGGTATATCAGCCTGGTGTTAGGCGTCTTGCCAAGGAAAAAGCCGTGAAAGCAGCCATGTTGTGGCACTTTTGCACTCCCTTTTGGATGCCTTTCACAGCTCCAGTGTGCCTGGAACTCAGGGCTTCCTGCTTTTAAAAATCCTAGCCCTAGGCCGAACCCCAACCCTAAGACGAGAAAGGCAAATCAGCCAGGAATTAGGCATGTCCCCAAGGAAAAAGCTGTGGAGGCAGGCATGTTGTGGTACTTTTGCGCTCTTCTTGGCTAGTCCTTCGCAGCTGCTGTGTTCTTGGAACTCAGGGCTTTCTGGTTAATAGACCCTTACCCTAGGCGTAACTCAAACCTTAACCCTAGGAAGGAAAATCAGCCTATGGTTCGGGATGCTCTCATGGAAATATCAGTGGTGGCAGCCAAGTTGCGTCACTTTTGCGCTCCCCTTGGGATGCCTTTCGCAGCTGCAGTGTGCCTGGAGCCCAGGGCTTCCTGGTTTTAAAAGTCCTAGGCCTAAGCCTAACAGTAACCCTAGGAAGGTAAATCAGCCGGGTATTAGGGTTCTTCCTAAGGGAAAAGCCGTGAAAGCAGCCATGTTGTGGCACTTCTGCACTCCCTTTGGGATGCCTTTGGCAGATGAAGTAAGCCTGGAACTCAGGGCTTCCTGGTTAAAAAAATCCAAGCCCTAGGCTGAACCCTAACCCTAACCCTAGGCAGATAAATCAGCCTAGGTATAGGGATGGTGCCAAGGAAAAAGCTGTGAAAGCTGCCATGTTGTTGCACTTTTGTACTCCCCTTGGGATGCCTTGAACAGCTGCAGTGTGCCTGGAGCCCAGGGCTTCCTAGTTTTAAAAATCCTAGCCCTAGGCCTAAGCCTAACAGTAACCCTGGGAAGGTAAATCAGCCTGGTGTTAGGCTTCTTGCCAAGGAAAAAGCCGTGAAAGCAGCCATGTTGTGGCACTTTTGCACTACCTTTTGGATGCCTTTCACAGCTCCAGTGTGTCCTGAACTCAGGGCTTCCTGATTTTAAAAATCCTAGCCCTAGGCCGAACCCCAACCCTAAGACGAGAAAGGCAAATCAGCCAGGAATTAGGCATGTCCCCAAGGAAAAAGCTGTGGAGGCAGGCATGTTGTGGTACTTTTGCGCTCTTCTTGGCTAGTCCTTCGCAGCTGCTGTGTTCTTGGAACTCAGGGCTTTCTGGTTAATAGACCCTTACCCTAGGCGTAACTCAAACCTTAACCCTAGGAAGGAAAATCAGCCTATGGTTCGGGATGGTCTCATGGAAATATCAGTGGTGGCAGCCAAGTTGCGTCACTTTTGCGCTCCCCTTGGGATGCCTTTCGCAGCTGCAGTGTGCCTGGAGCCCAGGGCTTCCTGGTTTTAAAAGTCCTAGGCCTAAGCCTAACAGTAATCCTAGGAAGGTAAATCAGCCGGGTATTAGGGTTCTTCCTAAGGGAAAAGCCGTGAAAGCAGCCATGTTGTGGCACTTCTGCACTCCCTTTGGGATGCCTTTGGCAGATGAAGTAAGCCTGGAACTCAGGGCTTCCTGGTTAAAGAAATCCAAGCCCTAGGCTGAACCCTAACCCTAACCCTAGGCAGATAAATCAGCCTAGGTATAGGGATGGTGCCAAGGAAAAAGCTGTGAAAGCTGCCATGTTGTTGCACTTTTGTACTCCCCTTGGGATGCCTTGAACAGCTGCAGTGTGCCTGGAGCCCAGGGCTTCCTAGTTTTAAAAATCCTAGCCCTAGGCCTAAGCCTAACAGTAACCCTGGGAAGGTAAATCAGCCTGGTGTTAGGCGTCTTGCCAAGGAAAAAGCCGTGAAAGCAGCCATGTTGTGGCACTTTTGCACTCCCTTTTGGATGCCTTTCACAGCTCCAGTGTGCCTGGAACTCAGGGCTTCCTGCTTTTAAAAATCCTAGCCCTAGGCCGAACCCCAACCCTAAGACGAGAAAGGCAAATCAGCCAGGAATTAGGCATGTCCCCAAGGAAAAAGCTGTGGAGGCAGGCATGTTGTGCTACTTTTGCGCTCTTCTTGGCTAGTCCTTCGCAGCTGCTGTGTTCTTGGAACTCAGGGCTTTCTGGTTAATAGACCCTTACCCTAGGCGTAACTAAAACCTTAACCCTAGGAAGGAAAATCAACCTATGGTTCGGGATGGTCTCATGGAAATATCAGTGGTGGCAGCCAAGTTGCGTCACTTTTGCGCTCCCCTTGGGATGCCTTTTGCAGCTGCAGTGTGCCTGGAGCCCAGGGCTTCCTGGTTTTAAAAGTCCTAGGCCTAAGCCTAACAGTAACCCTAGGAAGGTAAATCAGCCGGGTATTAGGGTTCTTCCTAAGGGAAAAGCCGTGAAAGCAGCCATGTTGTGGCACTTCTGCACTCCCTTTGGGATGCCTTTGGCAGATGAAGTAAGCCTGGAACTCAGGGCTTCCTGGTTAAAGAAATCACAGCCCTAGGCTGAACCCTAACCCTAACCCTAGGCAGATAAATCAGCCTAGGTGTAGGGATGGTGCCAAGGAAAAAGCTGTGAAAGCTGCCATGTTGTTGCACTTTTGTACTCCCCTTGGGATGCCTTGAACAGCTGCAGTGTGCCTGGAGCTAAGGGCTTCCTAGTTTTAAAAATCCTAGCCCTAGGCCTAAGCCTAACAGTAACCCTGGGAAGGTAAATCAGCCTGGTGTTAGGCGTCTTGCCAAGGAAAAAGCCGTGAAAGCAGCCATGTTGTGGCACTTTTGCACTCCCTTTTGGATGCCTTTCACAGCTCCAGTGTGCCTGGAACTCAGGGCTTCCTGCTTTTAAAAATCCTAGCCCTAGGCCGAACCCCAACCCTAAGACGAGAAAGGCAAATCAGCCAGGAATTAGGCATGTCCCCAAGGAAAAAGCTGTGGAGGCAGGCATGTTGTGGTACTTTTGCGCTCTTCTTGGGTAGTCCTTCGCAGCTGCTGTGTTCTTGGAACTCAGGGCTTTCTGGTTAATAGAGCCCTTACCCTAGGCGTAACTCAAACCTTAACCCTAGGAAGGAAAATCAGCCTATGGTTCGGGATGGTCTCATGGAAATATCAGTGGTGGCAGCCAAGTTGCGTCACTTTTGCGCTCCCCTTGGGATGCCTTTCGCAGCTGCAGTGTGCCTGGAGCCCAGGGCTTCCTGGTTTTAAAAGTCCTAGGCCTAAGCCTAACAGTAACCCTAGGAAGGTAAATCAGCCGGGTATTAGGGTTCTTCCTAAGGGAAAAGCCGTGAAAGCAGCCATGTTGTGGCACTTCTGCACTCCCTTTGGGATGCCTTTGGCAGATGAAGTAAGCCTGGAACTCAGGGCTTCCTGGTTAAAGAAATCCAAGCCCTAGGCTGAACCCTAACCCTAACCCTAGGCAGATAAATCAGCCTAGGTATAGGGATGGTGCCAAGGAAAAAGCTGTGAAAGCTGCCATGTTGTTGCACTTTTGTACTCCCCTTGGGATGCCTTGAACAGCTGCAGTGTGCCTGGAGCTAAGGGCTTCCTAGTTTTAAAAATCCTAGCCCTAGGCCTAAGCCTAACAGTAACCCTGGGAAGGTAAATCAGCCTGGTGTTAGGCGTCTTGCCAAGGAAAAAGCCGTGAAAGCAGCCATGTTGTGGCACTTTTGCACTCCCTTTTGGATGCCTTTCACAGCTGCAGTGTGCCTGGAACTCAGGGCTTCCTGATTTTAAAAATCCTAGCCCTAGGCCGAACCCCAACCCTAAGACGAGAAAGGCAAATCAGCCAGGAATTAGGCATGTCCCCAAGGAAAAAGCTGTGGAGGCAGGCATGTTGTGGTACTTTTGCGCTCTTCTTGGGTAGTCCTTCGCAGCTGCTGTGTTCTTGGAACTCAGGGCTTTCTGGTTAATAGACCCTTACCCTAGGCGTAACTCAAACCTTAACCCTAGGAAGGAAAATCAGCCTATGGTTCGGGATGGTCTCATGGAAATATCAGTGGTGGCAGCCAAGTTGCGTCACTTTTGCGCTCCCCTTGGGATGCCTTTCGCAGCTGCAGTGTGCCTGGAGCCCAGGGCTTCCTGGTTTTAAAAGTCCTAGGCCTAAGCCTAACAGTAACCCTAGGAAGGTAAATCAGCCGGGTATTAGGGTTCTTCCTAAGGGAAAAGCCGTGAAAGCAGCCATGTTGTGGCACTTCTGCACTCCCTTTGGGATGCCTTTGGCAGATGAAGTAAGCCTGGAACTCAGGGCTTCCTGGTTAAAGAATTCACAGCCCTAGGCTGAACCCTAACCCTAACCCTAGGCAGATAAATCAGCCTAGGTATAGGGATGGTGCCAAGGAAAAAGCTGTGAAAGCTGCCATGTTGTTGCACTTTTGTACTCCCCTTGGGATGCCTCGAACAGCTGCAGTGTGCCTGGAGCCCAGGGCTTCCTAGTTTTAAAAATCCTAGCCCTAGGCCTAAGCCTAACAGTAACCCTGGGAAGGGAAATCAGCCTGGTGTTAGGCGTCTTGCCAAGGAAAAAGCCATGAAAGAAGCCATGTTGTGGCACTTTTGCACTCCCTTTTGGATGCCTTTCACAGCTCCACTGTGCCTGGAACTCAGGGCTTCCTGCTTTTAAAATCCTAGCCCTAGGCCGAACCCCAACCCTAAGACGAGAAAGGCAAATCAGCCAGGAATTAGGCATGTCCCCAAGGAAAAAGCTGTGGAGGCAGGCATGTTGTGGTACTTTTGCGCTCTTCTTGGCTAGTCCTTCGCAGCTGCTGTGTTCTTGGAACTCAGGGCTTTCTGGTTAATAGAACCCTTACCCTAGGCGTAACTCAAACCTTAACCCTAGGAAGGAAAATCAGCCTATGGTTCGGGATGGTCTCATGGAAATATCAGTGGTGGCAGCCAAGTTGCGTCACTTTTGCGCTCCCCTTGGGATGCCTTTCGCAGCTGCAGTGTGCCTGGAGCCCAGGGCTTCCTGGTTTTAAAAGTCCTAGGCCTAAGCCTAACAGTAACCCTAGGAAGGTAAATCAGCCGGGTATTAGGGTTCTTCCTAAGGGAAAAGCCGTGAAAGCAGCCATGTTGTGGCACTTCTGCACTCCCTTTGGGATGCCTTTGGCAGATGAAGTAAGCCTGGAACTCAGGGCTTCCTGGTTAAAAAAATCCAAGCCCTAGGCTGAAGCCTAACCCTAACCCTAGGCAGATAAATCAGCCTAGGTATAGGGATGGTGCCAAGGAAAAAGCTGTGAAAGCTGCCATGTTGTTGCACTTTTGTACTCCCCTTGGGATGCCTTGAACAGCTGCAGTGTGCCTGGAGCTAAGGGCTTCCTAGTTTTAAAAATCCTAGCCCTAGGCCTAAGCCTAACAGTAACCCTGGGAAGGTAAATCAGCCTGGTGTTAGGCGTCTTGCCAAGGAAAAAGCCGTGAAAGCAGCCATGTTGTGGCACTTTTGCACTCCCTTTTGGATGCCTTTCACAGCTGCAGTGTGCCTGGAACTCAGGGCTTCCTGCTTTTAAAAATCCTAGCCCTAGGCCGAACCCCAACCCTAAGACGAGAAAGGCAAATCAGCCAGGAATTAGGCATGTCCCCAAGGAAAAAGCTGTGGAGGCAGGCATGTTGTGGTACTTTTGCGCTCTTCTTGGCTAGTCCTTCGCAGCTGCTGTGTTCTTGGAACTCAGGGCTTTCTGGTTAATAGAACCCTTACCCTAGGCGTAAATCAAAACTTAACCCTAGGAAGGAAAATCAGCCTATTGTTCAGGAAGGTCTCATGGAAATATCAGTGGTGGCAGCCATGTTGCGTCACTTTTGCGCTCCCCTTGGGCTGCCTTTCGCAGCTGCAGTGTGCCTGGAGCCCAGGGCTTCCTGGTTTTAAAAGTCCTAGGCCTAAGCCTAACAGTAACCCTAGTAAGGTAAATCAGCCGGGTATTAGGGTTCTTCCTAAGGGAAAAGCCGTGAAAGCAGCCATGTTGTGGCACTTCTGCACTCCCTTTGGGATGCCTTTGGCAGATGAAGTAAGCCTGGAACTCAGGGCTTCCTGGTTAAAGAAATCACAGCCCTAGGCTGAACCCTAACCCTAACCCTAGGCAGATAAATCAGCCTAGGTATAGGGATGGTGCCAAGGAAAAAGCTGTGAAAGCTGCCATGTTGTTGCACTTTTGTACTCCCCTTGGGATGCCTTGAACAGCTGCAGTGTGCCTGGAGCCCAGGGCTTCCTAGTTTTAAAAATCCTAGCCCTTGGCCTAAGCCTAACAGTAACCCTGGGAAGGCAAATCAGCCTGGTGTTAGGCGTCTTGCCAAGGAAAAAGCCGTGAAAGCAGCCATGTTGTGGCACTTTTGCACTCCCTTTTGGATGCCTTTCACAGATCCAGTGTGCCTGGAACTCAGGGCTTCCTGCTTTTAAATATCCTAGCCCTAGGCCGAACCCCAACCCTAAGACGAGAAAGGCAAATCAGCCAGGAATTAGGCATGTCCCCAAGGAAAAAGCTGTGGAGGCAGGCATGTTGTGGTACTTTTGCGCTCTTCTTGGGTAGTCCTTCGCAGCTGCTGTGTTCTTGGAACTCAGGGCTTTCTGGTTAATAGAGCCCTTACCCTAGGCGTAACTCAAACCTTAACCCTAGGAAGGAAAATCAGCCTATGGTTCGGGATGGTCTCATGGAAATATCAGTGGTGGCAGCCAAGTTGCGTCACTTTTGCGCTCCCCTTGGGATGCCTTTCGCAGCTGCAGTGTGCCTGGAGCCCAGGGCTTCCTGGTTTTAAAAGTCCTAGGCCTAAGCCTAACAGTAACCCTAGGAAGGTAAATCAGCCGGGTATTAGGGTTCTTCCTAAGGGAAAAGCTGTGAAAGCAGCCATGTTGTGGCACTTCTGCACTCCCTTTGGGATGCCTTTGGCAGATGAAGTAAGCCTGGAACTCAGGGCTTCCTGGTTAAAGAAATCACAGCCCTAGGCTGAACCCTAACCCTAACCCTAGGCAGATAAATCAGCCTAGGTATAGGGATGGTGCCAAGGAAAAAGCTGTGAAAGCTGCCATGTTGTTGCACTTTTGTACTCCCCTTGGGATGCCTTGAACAGCTGCAGTGTGCCTGGAGCCCAGGGCTTCCTAGTTTTAAAAATCCTAGCCCTAGGCCTAAGCCTAACAGTAACCCTGGGAAGGTAAATCAGCCTGGTGTTAGGCGTCTTGCCAAGGAAAAAGCCGTGAAAGCAGCCATGTTGTGGCACTTTTGCACTCCCTTTTGGATGCCTTTCACAGCTCCAGTGTGCCTGGAACTCAGGGCTTCCTGATTTTAAAAATCCTAGCCCTAGGCTGAACCCCAACCCTAAGACGAGAAAGGCAAATCAGCCAGGAATTAGGCATGTCCCCAAGGAAAAAGCTGTGGAGGCAGGCATGTTGTGGTACTTTTGCGCTCTTCTTGGCTAGTCCTTCGCAGCTGCTGTGTTCTTGGAACTCAGGGCTTTCTGGTTAATAGACCCTTACCCTAGGCATAACTCAAACCTTAACCCTAGGAAGGAAAATCAGCCTATGGTTCGGGATGGTCTCATGGAAATATCAGTGGTGGCAGCCAAGTTGCGTCACTTTTGCGCTCCCCTTGGGCTGCCTTTCGCAGCTGCAGTGTGCCTGGAGCCCAGGGCTTCCTGGTTTTAAAAGTCCTAGGCCTAAGCCTAACAGTAACCGTAGGAAGGTAAATCAGCCGGGTATTAGGGTTCTTCCTAAGGGAAAAGCCGTGAAAGCAGCCATGTTGTGGCACTTCTGCACTCCCTTTGGGATGCCTTTGGCAGATGAAGTAAGCCTGGAACTCAGGGCTTCCTGGTTAAAGAAATCCAAGCCCTAGGCTGAACCCTAACCCTAACCCTAGGCAGATAAATCAGCCTAGGTATAGGGATGGTGCCAAGGAAAAAGCTGTGAAAGCTGCCATGTTGTTGCACTTTTGTACTCCCCTTGGGATGCCTTGAACAGCTGCAGTGTGCCTGGAGCCCAGGGCTTCCTAGTTTTAAAAATCCTAGCCCTAGGCCTAAGCCTAACAGTAACCCTGGGAAGGGAAATCAGCCTGGTGTTAGGCGTCTTGCCAAGGAAAAAGCCGTGAAAGCAGCCATGTTGTGGCACTTTTGCACTCCCTTTTGGATGCCTTTCACAGCTCCAGTGTGCCTGGAACTCAGGGCTTCCTGATTTTAAAAATCCTAGCCCTAGGCCGAACCTCAAACCTAAGACGAGAAAGGCAAATCAGCCAGGAATTAGGCATGTCCCCAAGGAAAAAGCTGTGGAGGCAGGCATGTTGTGGTACTTTTGCGCTCTTCTTGGCTAGTCCTTCGCAGCTGCTGTGTTCTTGGAACTCAGGGCTTTCTGGTTAATAGAACCCTTACCCTAGGCGTAAATCAAACCTTAACCCTAGGAAGGAAAATCAGCCTATGGTTCAGGAAGGTCTCATGGAAATATCAGTGGTGGCAGCCATGTTGCGTCACTTTTGCGCTCCCCTTGGGCTGCCTTTCGCAGCTGCAGTGTGCCTGGAGCCCAGGGCTTCCTGGTTTTAAAAGTCCTAGGCCTAAGCCTAACAGTAACCCTAGGAAGGTAAATCAGCCGGGTATTAGGGTTCTTCCTAAGGGAAAAGCCGTGAAAGCAGCCATGTTGTGGCACTTCTGCACTCCCTTTGGGATGCCTTTGGCAGATGAAGTAAGCCTGGAACTCAGGGCTTCCTGGTTAAAGAAATCACAGCCCTAGGCTGAACCCTAACCCTAACCCTAGGCAGATAAATCAGCCTAGGTATAGGGATGGTGCCAAGGAAAAAGCTGTGAAAGCTGCCATGTTGTTGCACTTTTGTACTCCCCTTGGGATGCCTTGAACAGCTGCAGTGTGCCTGGAGCTAAGGGCTTCCTAGTTTTAAAAATCCTAGCCCTAGGCCTAAGCCTAACAGTAACCCTGGGAAGGTAAATCAGCCTGGTGTTAGGCGTCTTGCCAAGGAAAAAGCCGTGAAAGCAGCCATGTTGTGGCACTTTTGCACTCCCTTTTGGATGCCTTTCACAGCTCCAGTGTGCCTGGAACTCAGGGCTTCCTGATTTTAAAAATCCTAGCCCTAGGCTGAACCCCAACCCTAAGACGAGAAAGGCAAATCAGCCAGGAATTAGGCATGTCCCCAAGGAAAAAGCTGTGGAGGCAGGCATGTTGTGGTACTTTTGCGCTCTTCTTGGGTAGTCCTTCGCAGCTGCTGTGTTCTTGGAACTCAGGGCTTTCTGGTTAATAGAGCCTTACCCTAGGCGTAACTCAAACCTTAACCCTAGGAAGGAAAATCAGCCTATGGTTCGGGATGCTCTCATGGAAATATCAGTGGTGGCAGCCAAGTTGCGTCACTTTTGCGCTCCCCTTGGGCTGCCTTTCGCAGCTGCAGTGTGCCTGGAGCCCAGGGCTTCCTGGTTTTAAAAGTCCTAGGCCTAAGCCTAACAGTAACCCTAGGAAGGTAAATCAGCCGGGTATTAGGGTTCTTCCTAAGGGAAAAGCCGTGAAAGCAGCCATGTTGTGGCACTTCTGCACTCCCTTTGGGATGCCTTTGGCAGATGAAGTAAGCCTGGAACTCAGGGCTTCCTGGTTAAAGAAATCCAAGCCCTAGGCTGAACCCTAACCCTAACCCTAGGCAGATAAATCAGCCTAGGTATAGGGATGGTGCCAAGGAAAAAGCTGTGAAAGCTGCCATGTTGTTGCACTTTTGTACTCCCCTTGGGATGCCTTGAACAGCTGCAGTGTGCCTGGAGCCCAGGGCTTCCTAGTTTTAAAAATCCTAGCCCTAGGCCTAAGCCTAACAGTAACCCTGGGAAGGCAAATCAGCCTGGTGTTAGGCGTCTTGCCAAGGAAAAAGCCGTGAAAGCAGCCATGTTGTGGCACTTTTGCACTCCCTTTTGGATGCCTTTCACAGCTCCAGTGTGCCTGGAACTCAGGGCTTCCTGATTTTAAAAATCCTAGCCCTAGGCTGAACCCCAACCCTAAGACGAGAAAGGCAAATCAGCCAGGAATTAGGCATGTCCCCAAGGAAAAAGCTGTGGAGGCAGGCATGTTGTGGTACTTTTGCGCTCTTCTTGGGTAGTCCTTCGCAGCTGCTGTGTTCTTGGAACTCAGGGCTTTCTGGTTAATAGACCCTTACCCTAGGCGTAACTCAAACCTTAACCCTAGGAAGGAAAATCAGCCTATGGTTCGGGATGCTCTCATGGAAATATCAGTGGTGGCAGCTAAGTTGCGTCACTTTTGCGCTCCCCTTGGGCTGCCTTTCGCAGCTGCAGTGTGCCTGGAGCCCAGGGCTTCCTGGTTTTAAAAGTCCTAGGCCTAAGCCTAACAGTAACCCTAGGAAGGTAAATCAGCCGGGTATTAGGGTTCTTCCTAAGGGAAAAGCCGTGAAAGCAGCCATGTTGTGGCACTTCTGCACTCCCTTTGGGATGCCTTTGGCAGATGAAGTAAGCCTGGAACTCAGGGCTTCCTGGTTAAAGAAATCCAAGCCCTAGGCTGAACCCTAACCCTAACCCTAGGCAGATAAATCAGCCTAGGTATAGGGATGGTGCCAAGGAAAAAGCTGTGAAAGCTGCCATGTTGTTGCACTTTTGTACTCCCCTTGGGATGCCTTGAACAGCTGCAGTGTGCCTGGAGCCCAGGGCTTCCTAGTTTTAAAAATCCTAGCCCTAGGCCTAAGCCTAACAGTAACCCTGGGAAGGCAAATCAGCCTGGTGTTAGGCGTCTTGCCAAGGAAAAAGCCGTGAAAGCAGCCATGTTGTGGCACTTTTGCACTCCCTTTTGGATGCCTTTCACAGCTCCAGTGTGCCTGGAACTCAGGGCTTCCTGATTTTAAAAATCCTAGCCCTAGGCCGAACCTCAAACCTAAGACGAGAAAGGCAAATCAGCCAGGAATTAGGCATGTCCCCAAGGAAAAAGCTGTGGAGGCAGGCATGTTGTGGTACTTTTGCGCTCTTCTTGGCTAGTCCTTCGCAGCTGCTGTGTTCTTGGAACTCAGGGCTTTCTGGTTAATAGAACCCTTACCCTAGGCGTAAATCAAACCTTAACCCTAGGAAGGAAAATCAGCCTATGGTTCAGGAAGGTCTCATGGAAATATCAGTGGTGGCAGCCATGTTGCGTCACTTTTGCGCTCCCCTTGGGCTGCCTTTCGCAGCTGCAGTGTGCCTGGAGCCCAGGGCTTCCTGGTTTTAAAAGTCCTAGGCCTAAGCCTAACAGTAACCCTAGTAAGGTAAATCAGCCGGGTATTAGGGTTCTTCCTAAGGGAAAAGCCGTGAAAGCAGCCATGTTGTGGCACTTCTGCACTCCCTTTGGGATGCCTTTGGCAGATGAAGTAAGCCTGGAACTCAGGGCTTCCTGGTTAAAGAAATCACAGCCCTAGGCTGAACCCTAACCCTAACCCTAGGCAGATAAATCAGCCTAGGTATAGGGATGGTGCCAAGGAAAAAGCTGTGAAAGCTGCCATGTTGTTGCACTTTTGTACTCCCCTTGGGATGCCTTGAACAGCTGCAGTGTGCCTGGAGCCCAGGGCTTCCTAGTTTTAAAAATCCTAGCCCTTGGCCTAAGCCTAACAGTAACCCTGGGAAGGCAAATCAGCCTGGTGTTAGGCGTCTTGCCCAGGAAAAAGCCGTGAAAGCAGCCATGTTGTGGCACTTTTGCACTCCCTTTTTGGTTGCCTTTCACAGCTCCAGTGTGCCTGGAACTCAGGGCTTCCTGATTTTAAAAATCCTAGCCCTAGGCCGAACCCCAACCCTAAGACGAGAAAGGCAAATCAGCCAGGAATTAGGCATGTCCACACGGAAAAAGAGGTGGAGGCAGGCATGTTGTGGTACTTTTGCGCTCTTCTTGGCTAGTCCTTCGCAGCTGCTGTGTTCTTGGAACTCAGGGCTTTCTGGTTAATAGACCCTTACCCTAGGCGTAACTCAAACCTTAACCCTAGGAAGGAAAATCAGCCTATGGTTCGGGATGGTCTCATGGAAATATCAGTGGTGGCAGCCAAGTTGCGTCACTTTTGCGCTCCCCTTGGGATGCCTTTCGCAGCTGCAGTGTGCCTGGAGCCCAGGGCTTCCTGGTTTTAAAAGTCCTAGGCCAAAGCCTAACAGTAACCCTAGGAAGGTAAATCAGCCGGGTATTAGGGTTCTTCCTAAGGGAAAAGCCGTGAAAGCAGCCATGTTGTGGCACTTCTGCACTCCCTTTGGGATGCCTTTGGCAGATGAAGTAAGCCTGGAACTCAGGGCTTCCTGGTTAAAGAAATCCAAGCCCTAGGCTGAACCCTAACCCTAACCCTAGGCAGATAAATCAGCCTAGGTATAGGGATGGTGCCAAGGAAAAAGCTGTGAAAGCTGCCATGTTGTTGCACTTTTGTACTCCCCTTGGGATGCCTTGAACAGCTGCAGTGTGCCTGGAGCCCAGGGCTTCCTAGTTTTAAAAATCCTAGCCCTAGGCCTAAGCCTAACAGTAACCCTGGGAAGGTAAATCAGCCTGGTGTTAGGCGTCTTGCCAAGGAAAAAGCCGTGAAAGCAGCCATGTTGTGGCACTTTTGCACTCCCTTTTGGATGCCTTTCACAGCTGCAGTGTGCCTGGAACTCAGGGCTTCCTGATTTTAAAAATCCTAGCCCTAGGCTGAACCCCAACCCTAAGACGAGAAAGGCAAATCAGCCAGGAATTAGGCATGTCCCCAAGGAAAAAGCTGTGGAGGCAGGCATGTTGTGGTACTTTTGCGCTCTTCTTGGCTAGTCCTTCGCAGCTGCTGTGTTCTTGGAACTCAGGGCTTTCTGGTTAATAGACCCTTACCCTAGGCGTAACTCAAACCTTAACCCTAGGAAGGAAAATCAGCCTATGGTTCGGGATGGTCTCATGGAAATATCAGTGGTGGCAGCCAAGTTGCGTCACTTTTGCGCTCCCCTTGGGCTGCCTTTCGCAGCTGCAGTGTGCCTGGAGCCCAGGGCTTCCTGGTTTTAAAAGTCCTAGGCCTAAGCCTAACAGTAACCCTAGGAAGGTAAATCAGCCGGGTATTAGGGTTCTTCCTAAGGGAAAAGCCGTGAAAGCAGCCATGTTGTGGCACTTCTGCACTCCCTTTGGGATGCCTTTGGCAGATGAAGTAAGCCTGGAACTCAGGGCTTCCTGGTTAAAGAAATCCAAGCCCTAGGCTGAAGCCTAACCCTAACCCTAGGCAGATAAATCAGCCTAGGTATAGGGATGGTGCCAAGGAAAAAGCTGTGAAAGCTGCCATGTTGTTGCACTTTTGTACTCCCCTTGGGATGCCTTGAACAGCTGCAGTGTGCCTGGAGCCCAGGGCTTCCTAGTTTTAAAAATCCTAGCCTTAGGCCTAAGCCTAACAGTAACCCTGGGAAGGCAAATCAGCCTGGTGTTAGGCGTCTTGCCAAGGAAAAAGCCGTGAAAGCAGCCATGTTGTGGCACTTTTGCACTCCCTTTTGGATGCCTTTCACAGCTCCAGTGTGCCTGGAACTCAGGGCTTCCTGCTTTTAAAAATCCTAGCCCTAGGCCGAACCTCAAACCTAAGACGAGAAAGGCAAATCAGCCAGGAATTAGGCATGTCCCCAAGGAAAAAGCTGTGGAGGCAGGCATGTTGTGGTACTTTTGCGCTCTTCTTGGCTAGTCCTTCGCAGCTGCTGTGTTCTTGGAACTCAGGGCTTTCTGGTTAATAGAACCCTTACCCTAGGCGTAAATCAAACCTTAACCCTAGGAAGGAAAATCAGCCTATGGTTCAGGAAGGTCTCATGGAAATATCAGTGGTGGCAGCCATGTTGCGTCACTTTTGCGCTCCCCTTGGGCTGCCTTTCGCAGCTGCAGTGTGCCTGGAGCCCAGGGCTTCCTGGTTTTAAAAGTCCTAGGCCTAAGCCTAACAGTAACCCTAGGAAGGTAAATCAGCCGGGTATTAGGGTTCTTCCTAAGGGAAAAGCCGTGAAAGCAGCCATGTTGTGGCACTTCTGCACTCCCTTTGGGATGCCTTTGGCAGATGAAGTAAGCCTGGAACTCAGGGCTTCCTGGTTAAAGAAATCACAGCCCTAGGCTGAACCCTAACCCTAACCCTAGGCAGATAAATCAGCCTAGGTATAGGGATGGTGCCAAGGAAAAAGCTGTGAAAGCTGCCATGTTGTTGCACTTTTGTACTCCCCTTGGGATGCCTTGAACAGCTGCAGTGTGCCTGGAGCCCAGGGCTTCCTAGTTTTAAAAATCCTAGCCCTAGGCCTAAGCCTAACAGTAACCCTGGGAAGGCAAATCAGCCTGGTGTTAGGCGTCTTGCCAAGGAAAAAGCCGTGAAAGCAGCCATGTTGTGGCACTTTTGCACTCCCTTTTGGATGCCTTTCACAGCTCCAGTGTGCCTGGAACTCAGGGCTTCCTGATTTTAAAAATCCTAGCCCTAGGCCGAACCTCAAACCTAAGACGAGAAAGGCAAATCAGCCAGGAATTAGGCATGTCCCCAAGGAAAAAGCTGTGGAGGCAGGCATGTTGTGGTACTTTTGCGCTCTTCTTGGCTAGTCCTTCGCAGCTGCTGTGTTCTTGGAACTCAGGGCTTTCTGGTTAATAGAACCCTTACCCTAGGCGTAAATCAAACCTTAACCCTAGGAAGGAAAATCAGCCTATGGTTCAGGAAGGTCTCATGGAAATATCAGTGGTGGCAGCCATGTTGCGTCACTTTTGCGCTCCCCTTGGGCTGCCTTTCGCAGCTGCAGTGTGCCTGGAGCCCAGGGCTTCCTGGTTTTAAAAGTCCTAGGCCTAAGCCTAACAGTAACCCTAGGAAGGTAAATCAGCCGGGTATTAGGGTTCTTCCTAAGGGAAAAGCCGTGAAAGCAGCCATGTTGTGGCACTTCTGCACTCCCTTTGGGATGCCTTTGGCAGATGAAGTAAGCCTGGAACTCAGGGCTTCCTGGTTAAAGAAATCACAGCCCTAGGCTGAACCCTAACCCTAACCCTAGGCAGATAAATCAGCCTAGGTATAGGGATGGTGCCAAGGAAAAAGCTGTGAAAGCTGCCATGTTGTTGCACTTTTGTACTCCCCTTGGGATGCCTTGAACAGCTGCAGTGTGCCTGGAGCCCAGGGCTTCCTAGTTTTAAAAATCCTAGCCCTAGGCCTAAGCCTAACAGTAACCCTGGGAAGGTAAATCAGCCTGGTGTTAGGCGTCTTGCCAAGGAAAAAGCCGTGAAAGCAGCCATGTTGTGGCACTTTTGCACTCCCTTTTGGATGCCTTTCACAGCTGCAGTGTGCCTGGAACTCAGGGCTTCCTGATTTTAAAAATCCTAGCCCTAGGCTGAACCCCAACCCTAAGACGAGAAAGGCAAATCAGCCAGGAATTAGGCATGTCCCCAAGGAAAAAGCTGTGGAGGCAGGCATGTTGTGGTACTTTTGCGCTCTTCTTGGCTAGTCCTTCGCAGCTGCTGTGTTCTTGGAACTCAGGGCTTTCTGGTTAATAGACCCTTACCCTAGGCGTAACTCAAACCTTAACCCTAGGAAGGAAAATCAGCCTATGGTTCGGGATGGTCTCATGGAAATATCAGTGGTGGCAGCCAAGTTGCGTCACTTTTGCGCTCCCCTTGGGCTGCCTTTCGCAGCTGCAGTGTGCCTGGAGCCCAGGGCTTCCTGGTTTTAAAAGTCCTAGGCCTAAGCCTAACAGTAACCCTAGGAAGGTAAATCAGCCGGGTATTAGGGTTCTTCCTAAGGGAAAAGCCGTGAAAGCAGCCATGTTGTGGCACTTCTGCACTCCCTTTGGGATGCCTTTGGCAGATGAAGTAAGCCTGGAACTCAGGGCTTCCTGGTTAAAGAAATCCAAGCCCTAGGCTGAAGCCTAACCCTAACCCTAGGCAGATAAATCAGCCTAGGTATAGGGATGGTGCCAAGGAAAAAGCTGTGAAAGCTGCCATGTTGTTGCACTTTTGTACTCCCCTTGGGATGCCTTGAACAGCTGCAGTGTGCCTGGAGCCCAGGGCTTCCTAGTTTTAAAAATCCTAGCCTTAGGCCTAAGCCTAACAGTAACCCTGGGAAGGCAAATCAGCCTGGTGTTAGGCGTCTTGCCAAGGAAAAAGCCGTGAAAGCAGCCATGTTGTGGCACTTTTGCACTCCCTTTTGGATGCCTTTCACAGCTCCAGTGTGCCTGGAACTCAGGGCTTCCTGCTTTTAAAAATCCTAGCCCTAGGCCGAACCTCAAACCTAAGACGAGAAAGGCAAATCAGCCAGGAATTAGGCATGTCCCCAAGGAAAAAGCTGTGGAGGCAGGCATGTTGTGGTACTTTTGCGCTCTTCTTGGCTAGTCCTTCGCAGCTGCTGTGTTCTTGGAACTCAGGGCTTTCTGGTTAATAGAACCCTTACCCTAGGCGTAAATCAAACCTTAACCCTAGGAAGGAAAATCAGCCTATGGTTCAGGAAGGTCTCATGGAAATATCAGTGGTGGCAGCCATGTTGCGTCACTTTTGCGCTCCCCTTGGGCTGCCTTTCGCAGCTGCAGTGTGCCTGGAGCCCAGGGCTTCCTGGTTTTAAAAGTCCTAGGCCTAAGCCTAACAGTAACCCTAGGAAGGTAAATCAGCCGGGTATTAGGGTTCTTCCTAAGGGAAAAGCCGTGAAAGCAGCCATGTTGTGGCACTTCTGCACTCCCTTTGGGATGCCTTTGGCAGATGAAGTAAGCCTGGAACTCAGGGCTTCCTGGTTAAAGAAATCACAGCCCTAGGCTGAACCCTAACCCTAACCCTAGGCAGATAAATCAGCCTAGGTATAGGGATGGTGCCAAGGAAAAAGCTGTGAAAGCTGCCATGTTGTTGCACTTTTGTACTCCCCTTGGGATGCCTTGAACAGCTGCAGTGTGCCTGGAGCCCAGGGCTTCCTAGTTTTAAAAATCCTAGCCCTAGGCCTAAGCCTAACAGTAACCCTGGGAAGGCAAATCAGCCTGGTGTTAGGCGTCTTGCCAAGGAAAAAGCCGTGAAAGCAGCCATGTTGTGGCACTTTTGCACTCCCTTTTGGATGCCTTTCACAGCTCCAGTGTGCCTGGAACTCAGGGCTTCCTGATTTTAAAAATCCTAGCCCTAGGCCGAACCTCAAACCTAAGACGAGAAAGGCAAATCAGCCAGGAATTAGGCATGTCCCCAAGGAAAAAGCTGTGGAGGCAGGCATGTTGTGGTACTTTTGCGCTCTTCTTGGCTAGTCCTTCGCAGCTGCTGTGTTCTTGGAACTCAGGGCTTTCTGGTTAATAGAACCCTTACCCTAGGCGTAAATCAAACCTTAACCCTAGGAAGGAAAATCAGCCTATGGTTCAGGAAGGTCTCATGGAAATATCAGTGGTGGCAGCCATGTTGCGTCACTTTTGCGCTCCCCTTGGGCTGCCTTTCGCAGCTGCAGTGTGCCTGGAGCCCAGGGCTTCCTGGTTTTAAAAGTCCTAGGCCTAAGCCTAACAGTAACCCTAGGAAGGTAAATCAGCCGGGTATTAGGGTTCTTCCTAAGGGAAAAGCCGTGAAAGCAGCCATGTTGTGGCACTTCTGCACTCCCTTTGGGATGCCTTTGGCAGATGAAGTAAGCCTGGAACTCAGGGCTTCCTGGTTAAAGAAATCACAGCCCTAGGCTGAACCCTAACCCTAACCCTAGGCAGATAAATCAGCCTAGGTATAGGGATGGTGCCAAGGAAAAAGCTGTGAAAGCTGCCATGTTGTTGCACTTTTGTACTCCCCTTGGGATGCCTTGAACAGCTGCAGTGTGCCTGGAGCCCAGGGCTTCCTAGTTTTAAAAATCCTAGCCCTAGGCCTAAGCCTAACAGTAACCCTGGGAAGGTAAATCAGCCTGGTGTTAGGCGTCTTGCCAAGGAAAAAGCCGTGAAAGCAGCCATGTTGTGGCACTTTTGCACTCCCTTTTGGATGCCTTTCACAGCTGCAGTGTGCCTGGAACTCAGGGCTTCCTGATTTTAAAAATCCTAGCCCTAGGCTGAACCCCAACCCTAAGACGAGAAAGGCAAATCAGCCAGGAATTAGGCATGTCCCCAAGGAAAAAGCTGTGGAGGCAGGCATGTTGTGGTACTTTTGCGCTCTTCTTGGGTAGTCCTTCGCAGCTGCTGTGTTCTTGGAACTCAGGGCTTTCTGGTTAATAGACCCTTACCCTAGGCGTAACTCAAACCTTAACCCTAGGAAGGAAAATCAGCCTATGGTTCGGGATGGTCTCATGGAAATATCAGTGGTGGCAGCCAAGTTGCGTCACTTTTGCGCTCCCCTTGGGCTGCCTTTCGCAGCTGCAGTGTGCCTGGAGCCCAGGGCTTCCTGGTTTTAAAAGTCCTAGGCCTAAGCCTAACAGTAACCCTAGGAAGGTAAATCAGCCGGGTATTAGGGTTCTTCCTAAGGGAAAAGCCGTGAAAGCAGCCATGTTGTGGCACTTCTGCACTCCCTTTGGGATGCCTTTGGCAGATGAAGTAAGCCTGGAACTCAGGGCTTCCTGGTTAAAGAAATCCAAGCCCTAGGCTGAAGCCTAACCCTAACCCTAGGCAGATAAATCAGCCTAGGTATAGGGATGGTGCCAAGGAAAAAGCTGTGAAAGCTGCCATGTTGTTGCACTTTTGTACTCCCCTTGGGATGCCTTGAACAGCTGCAGTGTGCCTGGAGCCCAGGGCTTCCTAGTTTTAAAAATCCTAGCCTTAGGCCTAAGCCTAACAGTAACCCTGGGAAGGCAAATCAGCCTGGTGTTAGGCGTCTTGCCAAGGAAAAAGCCGTGAAAGCAGCCATGTTGTGGCACTTTTGCACTCCCTTTTGGATGCCTTTCACAGCTCCACTGTGCCTGGAACTCAGGGCTTCCTGATTTTAAAAATCCTAGCCCTAGGCCGAACTTCAAACCTAAGACGAGAAAGGCAAATCAGCCAGGAATTAGGCATGTCCCCAAGGAAAAAGCTGTGGAGGCAGGCATGTTGTGGTACTTTTGCGCTCTTCTTGGCTAGTCCTTCGCAGCTGCTGTGTTCTTGGAACTCAGGGCTTTCTGGTTAATAGAACGCTTACCCTAGGCGTAAATCAAACCTTAACCCTAGGAAGGAAAATCAGCCTATGGTTCAGGAAGGTCTCATGGAAATATCAGTGGGGGCAGCCATGTTGCGTCACTTTTGCGCTCCCCTTGGGATGCCTTTCGCAGCTGCAGTGTGCCTGGAGCCCAGGGCTTCCTGGTTTTAAAAGTCCTAGGCCTAAGCCTAACAGTAACCCTAGGAAGGTAAATCAGCCGGGTATTAGGGTTCTTCCTAAGGGAAAAGCCGTGAAAGCAGCCATGTTGTGGCACTTCTGCACTCCCTTTGGGATGCCTTTGGCAGATGAAGTAAGCCTGGAACTCAGGGCTTCCTGGTTAAAGAAATCCAAGCCCTAGGCTGAACCCTAACCCTAACCCTAGGCAGATAAATCAGCCTAGGTATAGGGATGGTGCCAAGGAAAAAGCTGTGAAAGCTGCCATGTTGTTGCACTTTTGTACTCCCCTTGGGATGCCTTGAACAGCTGCAGTGTGCCTGGAGCCCAGGGCTTCCTAGTTTTAAAAATCCTAGCCCTAGGCCTAAGCCTAACAGTAACCCTGGGAAGGTAAATCAGCCTGGTGTTAGGCGTCTTGCCAAGGAAAAAGCCGTGAAAGCAGCCATGTTGTGGCACTTTTGCACTCCCTTTTGGATGCCTTTCACAGCTCCAGTGTGCCTGGAACTCAGGGCTTCCTGATTTTAAAAATCCTAGCCCTAGGCCGAACCCCAACCCTAAGACGAGAAAGGCAAATCAGCCAGGAATTAGGCATGTCCCCAAGGAAAAAGCTGTGGAGGCAGGCATGTTGTGGTACTTTTGCGCTCTTCTTGGCTAGTCCTTCGCAGCTGCTGTGTTCTTGGAACTCAGGGCTTTCTGGTTAATAGACCCTTACCCTAGGCGTAACTCAAACCTTAACCCTAGGAAGGAAAATCAGCCTATGGTTCGGGATGGTCTCATGGAAATATCAGTGGTGGCAGCCAAGTTGCGTCACTTTTGCGCTCCCCTTGGGATGCCTTTCGCAGCTGCAGTGTGCCTGGAGCCCAGGGCTTCCTGGTTTTAAAAGTCCTAGGCCTAAGCCTAACAGTAACCCTAGGAAGGTAAATCAGCCGGGTATTAGGGTTCTTCCTAAGGGAAAAGCCGTGAAAGCAGCCATGTTGTGGCACTTCTGCACTCCCTTTGGGATGCCTTTGGCAGATGAAGTAAGACTGGAACTCAGGGCTTCCTGGTTAAAGAAATCCAAGCCCTAGGCTGAACCCTAACCCTAACCCTAGGCAGATAAATCAGCCTAGGTATAGGGATGGTGCCAAGGAAAAAGCTGTGAAAGCTGCCATGTTGTTGCACTTTTGTACTCCCCTTGGGATGCCTTGAACAGCTGCAGTGTGCCTGGAGCCCAGGGCTTCCTAGTTTTAAAAATCCTAGCCCTAGGCCTAAGCCTAACAGTAACCCTGGGAAGGGAAATCAGCCTGGTGTTAGGCGTCCTGCCAAGGAAAAAGCCGTGAAACAGCCATGTTGTGGCACTTTTGCACTCCCTTTTGGATGCCTTTCACAGCTCCAGTGTGCCTGGAACTCAGGGCTTCCTGCTTTTAAAAATCCTAGCCCTAGGCTGAACCCCAACCCTAAGACGAGAAAGGCAAATCAGCCAGGAATTAGGCATGTCCCCAAGGAAAAAGCTGTGGAGGCAGGCATGTTGTGGTACTTTTGCGCTCTTCTTGGCTAGTCCTTTGCAGCTGCTGTGTTCTTGGAACTCAGGGCTTTCTGGTTAATAGACCCTTACCCTAGGCGTAACTCAAACCTTAACCCTAGGAAGGAAAATCAGCCTATGGTTCGGGATGGTCTCATGGAAATATCAGTGGTGGCAGCCAAGTTGCGTCACTTTTGCGCTCCCCTTGGGATGCCTTTCGCAGCTGCAGTGTGCCTGGAGCCCAGGGCTTCCTGGTTTTAAAAGTCCTAGGCCTAAGCCTAACAGTAACCCTAGGAAGGTAAATCAGCCGGGTATTAGGGTTCTTCCTAAGGGAAAAGCCGTGAAAGCAGCCATGTTGTGGCACTTCTGCACTCCCTTTGGGATGCCTTTGGCAGATGAAGTAAGACTGGAACTCAGGGCTTCCTGGTTAAAGAAATCACAGCCCTAGGCTGAACCCTAACCCTAACCCTAGGCAGATAAATCAGCCTAGGTATAGGGATGGTGCCAAGGAAAAAGCTGTGAAAGCTGCCATGTTGTTGCACTTTTGTACTCCCCTTGGGATGCCTTGAACAGCTGCAGTGTGCCTGGAGCCCAGGGCTTCCTAGTTTTAAAAATCCTAGCCCTAGGCCTAAGCCTAACAGTAACCCTGGGAAGGGAAATCAGCCTGGTGTTAGGCGTCCTGCCAAGGAAAAAGCCGTGAAAGCAGCCATGTTGTGGCACTTTTGCACTCCCTTTTGGATGCCTTTCACAGCTCCAGTGTGCCTGGAACTCAGGGCTTCCTGCTTTTAAAAATCCTAGCCCTAGGCTGAACCCCAACCCTAAGACGAGAAAGGCAAATCAGCCAGGAATTAGGCATGTCCCCAAGGAAAAAGCTGTGGAGGCAGGCATGTTGTGGTACTTTTGCGCTCTTCTTGGCTAGTCCTTCGCAGCTGCTGTGTTCTTGGAACTCAGGGCTTTCTGGTTAATAGAGCCCTTACCCTAGGCGTAACTCAAACCTTAAGCCTAGGAAGGAAAATCAGCCTATGGTTCGGGATGGTCTCATGGAAATATCAGTGGTGGCAGCCAAGTTGCGTCACTTTTGCGCTCCCCTTGGGATGCCTGCCTTTCGCAGCTGCAGTGTGCCTGGAGCCCAGGGCTTCCTGGTTTTAAAAGTCCTAGGCCTAAGCCTAACAGTAACCCTAGGAAGGTAAATCAGCCGGGTATTAGGGTTCTTCCTAAGGGAAAAGCCGTGAAAGCAGCCATGTTGTGGCACTTCTGCACTCCCTTTGGGATGCCTTTGGCAGATGAAGTAAGCCTGGAACTCAGGGCTTCCTGGTTAAAGAAATCCAAGCCCTAGGCTGAACCCTAACCCTAACCCTAGGCAGATAAATCAGCCTAGGTATAGGGATGGTGCCAAGGAAAAAGCTGTGAAAGCTGCCATGTTGTTGCACTTTTGTACTCCCCTTGGGATGCCTTGAACAGCTGCAGTGTGCCTGGAGCCCAGGGCTTCCTAGTTTTAAAAATCCTAGCCTTAGGCCTAAGCCTAACAGTAACCCTGGGAAGGCAAATCAGCCTGGTGTTAGGCGTCTTGCCAAGGAAAAA
Organism: Ammospiza caudacuta; assembly: GCF_027887145.1. Taxonomy (NCBI): domain Eukaryota; kingdom Metazoa; phylum Chordata; class Aves; order Passeriformes; family Passerellidae; genus Ammospiza; species Ammospiza caudacuta. The sequence continues at coordinate 127,487 of NW_026682953.1, read as the reverse complement.
GCCGTGAAAGCAGCCATGTTGTGGCACTTTTGCACTCCCTTTTGGATGCCTTTCACAGCTCCAGTGTGCCTGGAACTCAGGGCTTCCTGCTTTTAAAAATCCTAGCCCTAGGCCGAACCCCAACCCTAAGACGAGAAAGGCAAATCAGCCAGGAATTAGGCATGTCCCCAAGGAAAAAGCTGTGGAGGCAGGCATGTTGTGCTACTTTTGCGCTCTTCTTGGGTAGTCCTTCGCAGCTGCTGTGTTCTTGGAACTCAGGGCTTTCTGGTTAATAGACCCTTACCCTAGGCGTAACTCAAACCTTAACCCTAGGAAGGAAAATCAGCCTATGGTTCGGGATGGTCTCATGGAAATATCAGTGGTGGCAGCCAAGTTGCGTCACTTTTGCGCTCCCCTTGGGATGCCTTTCGCAGCTGCAGTGTGCCTGGAGCCCAGGGCTTCCTGGTTTTAAAAGTCCTAGGCCAAAGCCTAACAGTAACCCTAGGAAGGTAAATCAGCCGGGTATTAGGGTTCTTCCTAAGGGAAAAGCCGTGAAAGCAGCCATGTTGTGGCACTTCTGCACTCCCTTTGGGATGCCTTTGGCAGATGAAGTAAGCCTGGAACTCAGGGCTTCCTGGTTAAAGAAATCACAGCCCTAGGCTGAACCCTAACCCTAACCCTAGGCAGATAAATCAGCCTAGGTATAGGGATGGTGCCAAGGAAAAAGCTGTGAAAGCTGCCATGTTGTTGCACTTTTGTACTCCCCTTGGGATGCCTTGAACAGCTGCAGTGTGCCTGGAGCCCAGGGCTTCCTAGTTTTAAAAATCCTAGCCTTAGGCCTAAGCCTAACAGTAACCCTGGGAAGGCAAATCAGCCTGGTGTTAGGCGTCTTGCCAAGGAAAAAGCCGTGAAAGCAGCCATGTTGTGGCACTTTTGCACTCCCTTTTGGATGCCTTTCACAGCTCCAGTGTGCCTGGAACTCAGGGCTTCCTGATTTTAAAAATCCTAGCCCTAGGCCGAACCTCAAACCTAAGACGAGAAAGGCAAATCAGCCAGGAATTAGGCATGTCCCCAAGGAAAAAGCTGTGGAGGCAGGCATGTTGTGGTACTTTTGCGCTCTTCTTGGCTAGTCCTTCGCAGCTGCTGTGTTCTTGGAACTCAGGGCTTTCTGGTTAATAGAACGCTTACCCTAGGCGTAAATCAAACCTTAACCCTAGGAAGGAAAATCAGCCTATGGTTCAGGAAGGTCTCATGGAAATATCAGTGGGGGCAGCCATGTTGCGTCACTTTTGCGCTCCCCTTGGGCTGCCTTTCGCAGCTCTAGTGTGCCTGGAGCCCAGGGCTTCCTGGTTTTAAAAGTCCTAGGCCTAAGCCTAACAGTAACCCTAGGAAGGTAAATCAGCCGGGTATTAGGGTTCTTCCTAAGGGAAAAGCCGTGAAAGCAGCCATGTTGTGGCACTTCTGCACTCCCTTTGGGATGCCTTTGGCAGATGAAGTAAGCCTGGAACTCAGGGCTTCCTGGTTAAAGAAATCCAAGCCCTAGGCTGAACCCTAACCCTAACCCTAGGCAGATAAATCAGCCTAGGTATAGGGATGGTGCCAAGGAAAAAGCTGTGAAAGCTGCCATGTTGTTGCACTTTTGTACTCCCCTTGGGATGCCTTGAACAGCTGCAGTGTGCCTGGAGCCCAGGGCTTCCTAGTTTTAAAAATCCTAGCCCTAGGCCTAAGCCTAACAGTAACCCTGGGAAGGTAAATCAGCCTGGTGTTAGGCGTCTTGCCAAGGAAAAAGCCGTGAAAGCAGCCATGTTGTGGCACTTTTGCACTCCCTTTTGGATGCCTTTCACAGCTCCTGTGTGCCTGGAACTCAGGGCTTCCTGATTTTAAAAATCCTAGCCCTAGGCCGAACCCCAACCCTAAGACGAGAAAGGCAAATCAGCCAGGAATTAGGCATGTCCCCAAGGAAAAAGCTGTGGAGGCAGGCATGTTGTGGTACTTTTGCGCTCTTCTTGGCTAGTCCTTCGCAGCTGCTGTGTTCTTGGAACTCAGGGCTTTCTGGTTAATAGACCCTTACCCTAGGCGTAACTCAAACCTTAAGCCTAGGAAGGAAAATCAGCCTATGGTTCGGGATGGTCTCATGGAAATATCAGTGGTGGCAGCCAAGTTGCGTCACTTTTGCGCTCCCCTTGGGATGCCTTTCGCAGCTGCAGTGTGCCTGGAGCCCAGGGCTTCCTGGTTTTAAAAGTCCTAGGCCTAAGCCTAACAGTAACCCTAGGAAGGTAAATCAGCCGGGTATTAGGGTTCTTCCTAAGGGAAAAGCCGTGAAAGCAGCCATGTTGTGGCACTTCTGCACTCCCTTTGGGATGCCTTTGGCAGATGAAGTAAGACTGGAACTCAGGGCTTCCTGGTTAAAGAAATCACAGCCCTAGGCTGAACCCTAACCCTAACCCTAGGCAGATAAATCAGCCTAGGTATAGGGATGGTGCCAAGGAAAAAGCTGTGAAAGCTGCCATGTTGTTGCACTTTTGTACTCCCCTTGGGATGCCTAGAACAGCTGCAGTGTGCCTGGAGCCCAGGGCTTCCTAGTTTTAAAAATCCTAGCCCTAGGCCTAAGCCTAACAGTAACCCTGGGAAGGGAAATCAGCCTGGTGTTAGGCGTCCTGCCAAGGAAAAAGCCGTGAAACAGCCATGTTGTGGCACTTTTGCACTCCCTTTTGGATGCCTTTCACAGCTCCAGTGTGCCTGGAACTCAGGGCTTCCTGCTTTTAAAAATCCTAGCCCTAGGCTGAACCCCAACCCTAAGACGAGAAAGGCAAATCAGCCAGGAATTAGGCATGTCCCCAAGGAAAAAGCTGTGGAGGCAGGCATGTTGTGGTACTTTTGCGCTCTTCTTGGCTAGTCCTTCGCAGCTGCTGTGTTCTTGGAACTCAGGGCTTTCTGGTTAATAGACCCTTACCCTAGGCGTAACTCAAACCTTAACCCTAGGAAGGAAAATCAGCCTATGGTTCGGGATGGTCTCATGGAAATATCAGTGGTGGCAGCCAAGTTGCGTCACTTTTGCGCTCCCCTTGGGATGCCTTTCGCAGCTGCAGTGTGCCTGGAGCCCAGGGCTTCCTGGTTTTAAAAGTCCTAGGCCTAAGCCTAACAGTAACCCTAGGAAGGTAAATCAGCCGGGTATTAGGGTTCTTCCTAAGGGAAAAGCCGTGAAAGCAGCCATGTTGTGGCACTTCTGCACTCCCTTTGGGATGCCTTTGGCAGATGAAGTAAGACTGGAACTCAGGGCTTCCTGGTTAAAGAAATCCAAGCCCTAGGCTGAAGCCTAACCCTAACCCTAGGCAGATAAATCAGCCTAGGTATAGGGATGGTGCCAAGGAAAAAGCTGTGAAAGCTGCCATGTTGTTGCACTTTTGTACTCCCCTTGGGATGCCTTGAACAGCTGCAGTGTGCCTGGAGCCCAGGGCTTCCTAGTTTTAAAAATCCTAGCCCTAGGCCTAAGCCTAACAGTAACCCTGGGAAGGGAAATCAGCCTGGTGTTAGGCGTCCTGCCAAGGAAAAAGCCGTGAAAGCAGCCATGTTGTGGCACTTTTGCACTCCCTTTTGGATGCCTTTCACAGCTCCAGTGTGCCTGGAACTCAGGGCTTCCTGCTTTTAAAAATCCTAGCCCTAGGCTGAACCCCAACCCTAAGACGAGAAAGGCAAATCAGCCAGGAATTAGGCATGTCCCCAAGGAAAAAGCTGTGGAGGCAGGCATGTTGTGGTACTTTTGCGCTCTTCTTGGCTAGTCCTTCGCAGCTGCTGTGTTCTTGGAACTCAGGGCTTTCTGGTTAATAGACCCTTACCCTAGGCGTAACTCAAACCTTAACCCTAGGAAGGAAAATCAGCCTATGGTTCGGGATGGTCTCATGGAAATATCAGTGGTGGCAGCCAAGTTGCGTCACTTTTGCGCTCCCCTTGGGATGCCTTTCGCAGCTGCAGTGTGCCTGGAGCCCAGGGCTTCCTGGTTTTAAAAGTCCTAGGCCTAAGCCTAACAGTAACCCTAGGAAGGTAAATCAGCCGGGTATTAGGGTTCTTCCTAAGGGAAAAGCCGTGAAAGCAGCCATGTTGTGGCACTTCTGCACTCCCTTTGGGATGCCTTTGGCAGATGAAGTAAGCCTGGAACTCAGGGCTTCCTGGTTAAAGAAATCCAAGCCCTAGGCTGAACCCTAACCCTAACCCTAGGCAGATAAATCAGCCTAGGTATAGGGATGGTGCCAAGGAAAAAGCTGTGAAAGCTGCCATGTTGTTGCACTTTTGTACTCCCCTTGGGATGCCTAGAACAGCTGCAGTGTGCCTGGAGCCCAGGGCTTCCTAGTTTTAAAAATCCTAGCCTTAGGCCTAAGCCTAACAGTAACCCTGGGAAGGCAAATCAGCCTGGTGTTAGGCGTCTTGCCAAGGAAAAAGCCGTGAAACAGCCATGTTGTGGCACTTTTGCACTCCCTTTTGGATGCCTTTCACAGCTCCAGTGTGCCTGGAACTCAGGGCTTCCTGCTTTTAAAAATCCTAGCCCTAGGCTGAACCCCAACCCTAAGACGAGAAAGGCAAATCAGCCAGGAATTAGGCATGTCCCCAAGGAAAAAGCTGTGGAGGCAGGCATGTTGTGGTACTTTTGCGCTCTTCTTGGCTAGTCCTTCGCAGCTGCTGTGTTCTTGGAACTCAGGGCTTTCTGGTTAATAGACCCTTACCCTAGGCGTAACTCAAACCTTAACCCTAGGAAGGAAAATCAGCCTATGGTTCGGGATGGTCTCATGGAAATATCAGTGGTGGCAGCCAAGTTGCGTCACTTTTGCGCTCCCCTTGGGATGCCTTTTGCAGCTGCAGTGTGCCTGGAGCCCAGGGCTTCCTGGTTTTAAAAGTCCTAGGCCAAAGCCTAACAGTAACCCTAGGAAGGTAAATCAGCCGGGTATTAGGGTTATTCCTAAGGGAAAAGCCGTGAAAGCAGCCATGTTGTGGCACTTCTGCACTCCCTTTGGGATGCCTTTGGCAGATGAAGTAAGACTGGAACTCAGGGCTTCCTGGTTAAAGAAATCACAGCCCTAGGCTGAACCCTAACCCTAACCCTAGGCAGATAAATCAGCCTAGGTATAGGGATGGTGCCAAGGAAAAAGCTGTGAAAGCTGCCATGTTGTTGCACTTTTGTACTCCCCTTGGGATGCCTTGAACAGCTGCAGTGTGCCTGGAGCCCAGGGCTTCCTAGTTTTAAAAATCCTAGCCTTAGGCCTAAGCCTAACAGTAACCCTGGGAAGGGAAATCAGCCTGGTGTTAGGCGTCTTGCCAAGGAAAAAGCCGTGAAAGCAGCCATGTTGTGGCACTTTTGCACTCCCTTTTGGATGCCTTTCACAGCTCCAGTGTGCCTGGAACTCAGGGCTTCCTGCTTTTAAAATCCTAGCCCTAGGCTGAACCCCAACCCTAAGACGAGAAAGGCAAATCAGCCAGGAATTAGGCATGTCCCCAAGGAAAAAGCTGTGGAGGCAGGCATGTTGTGGTACTTTTGCGCTCTTCTTGGGTAGTCCTTCGCAGCTGCTGTGTTCTTGGAACTCAGGGCTTTCTGGTTAATAGACCCTTACCCTAGGCGTAACTCAAACCTTAACCCTAGGAAGGAAAATCAGCCTATGGTTCGGGATGGTCTCATGGAAATATCAGTGGTGGCAGCCAAGTTGCGTCACTTTTGCGCTCCCCTTGGGATTCCTGCCTTTCGCAGCTGCAGTGTGCCTGGAGCCCAGGGCTTCCTGGTTTTAAAAGTCCTAGGCCTAAGCCTAACAGTAACCCTAGGAAGGTAAATCAGCCGGGTATTAGGGTTCTTCCTAAGGGAAAAGCCGTGAAAGCAGCCATGTTGTGGCACTTCTGCACTCCCTTTGGGATGCCTTTGGCAGATGAAGTAAGCCTGGAACTCAGGGCTTCCTGGTTAAAAAAATCCAAGCCCTAGGCTGAACCCTAACCCTAGGCAGATAAATCAGCCTAGGTATAGGGATGGTGCCAAGGAAAAAGCTGTGAAAGCTGCCATGTTGTTGCACTTTTGTACTCCCCTTGGGATGCCTTGAACAGCTGCAGTGTGCCTGGAGCCCAGGGCTTCCTAGTTTTAAAAATCCTAGCCCTAGGCCTAAGCCTAACAGTAACCCTGGGAAGGTAAATCAGCCTGGTGTTAGGCTTCTTGCCAAGGAAAAAGCCGTGAAAGCAGCCATGTTGTGGCACTTTTGCACTCCCTTTTGGATGCCTTTCACAGCTCCAGTGTGCCTGGAACTCAGGGCTTCCTGATTTTAAAAATCCTAGCCCTAGGCCGAACCCCAACCCTAAGACGAGAAAGGCAAATCAGCCAGGAATTAGGCATGTCCCCAAGGAAAAAGCTGTGGAGGCAGGCATGTTGTGGTACTTTTGCGCTCTTCTTGGGTAGTCCTTCGCAGCTGCTGTGTTCTTGGAACTCAGGGCTTTCTGGTTAATAGACCCTTACCCTAGGCGTAACTCAAACCTTAACCCTAGGAAGGAAAATCAGCCTATGGTTCGGGATGGTCTCATGGAAATATCAGTGGTGGCAGCCAAGTTACGTCACTTTTGCGCTCCCCTTGGGATGCCTGCCTTTCGCAGCTGCAGTGTGCCTGGAGCCCAGGGCTTCCTGGTTTTAAAAGTCCTAGGCCTAAGCCTAACAGTAACCCTAGGAAGGTAAATCAGCCGGGTATTAGGGTTCTTCCTGAGGGAAAAGCCGTGAAAGCAGCCATGTTGTGGCACTTCTGCACTCCCTTTGGGATGCCTTTGGCAGATGAAGTAAGCCTGGAACTCAGGGCTTCCTGGTTAAAGAAATCCAAGCCCTAGGCTGAACCCTAACCCTAACCCTAGGCAGATAAATCAGCCTAGGTATAGGGATGGTGCCAAGGAAAAAGCTGTGAAAGCTGCCATGTTGTTGCACTTTTGTACTCCCCTTGGGATGCCTTGAACAGCTGCAGTGTGCCTGGAGCTAAGGGCTTCCTAGTTTTAAAAATCCTAGCCCTAGGCCTAAGCCTAACAGTAACCCTGGGAAGGTAAATCAGCCTGGTGTTAGGCGTCTTGCCAAGGAAAAAGCCGTGAAAGCAGCCATGTTGTGGCACTTTTGCACTCCCTTTTGGATGCCTTTCACAGCTGCAGTGTGCCTGGAACTCAGGGCTTCCTGATTTTAAAAATCCTAGCCCTAGGCCGAACCCCAACCCTAAGACGAGAAAGGCAAATCAGCCAGGAATTAGGCATGTCCCCAAGGAAAAAGCTGTGGAGGCAGGCATGTTGTGGTACTTTTGCGCTCTTCTTGGCTAGTCCTTCGCAGCTGCTGTGTTCTTGGAACTCAGGGCTTTCTGGTTAATAGACCCTTACCCTAGGCGTAACTCAAACCTTAAGCCTAGGAAGGAAAATCAGCCTATGGTTCGGGATGGTCTCATGGAAATATCAGTGGTGGCAGCCAAGTTGCGTCACTTTTGCGCTCCCCTTGGGATGCCTTTCACAGCTGCAGTGTGCCTGGAGCTCAGGGCTTCCTGGTTTTAAAAGTCCTAGGCCTAAGCCTAACAGTAACCCTAGGAAGGTAAATCAGCCGGGTATTAGGGTTCTTCCTAAGGGAAAAGCCGTGAAAGCAGCCATGTTGTGGCACTTCTGCACTCCCTTTGGGATGCCTTTGGCAGATGAAGTAAGCCTGGAACTCAGGGCTTCCTGGTTAAAGAAATCCAAGCCCTAGGCTGAACCCTAACCCTAACCCTAGGCAGATAAATCAGCCTAGGTATAGGGATGGTGCCAAGGAAAAAGCTGTGAAAGCTGCCATGTTGTTGCACTTTTGTACTCCCCTTGGGATGCCTAGAACAGCTGCAGTGTGCCTGGAGCCCAGGGCTTCCTAGTTTTAAAAATCCTAGCCTTAGGCCTAAGCCTAACAGTAACCCTGGGAAGGCAAATCAGCCTGGTGTTAGGCGTCTTGCCAAGGAAAAAGCCGTGAAACAGCCATGTTGTGGCACTTTTGCACTCCCTTTTGGATGCCTTTCACAGCTCCAGTGTGCCTGGAACTCAGGGCTTCCTGCTTTTAAAAATCCTAGCCCTAGGCTGAACCCCAACCCTAAGACGAGAAAGGCAAATCAGCCAGGAATTAGGCATGTCCCCAAGGAAAAAGCTGTGGAGGCAGGCATGTTGTGGTACTTTTGCGCTCTTCTTGGCTAGTCCTTCGCAGCTGCTGTGTTCTTGGAACTCAGGGCTTTCTGGTTAATAGACCCTTACCCTAGGCGTAACTCAAACCTTAACCCTAGGAAGGAAAATCAGCCTATGGTTCGGGATGGTCTCATGGAAATATCAGTGGTGGCAGCCAAGTTGCGTCACTTTTGCGCTCCCCTTGGGATGCCTTTTGCAGCTGCAGTGTGCCTGGAGCCCAGGGCTTCCTGGTTTTAAAAGTCCTAGGCCAAAGCCTAACAGTAACCCTAGGAAGGTAAATCAGCCGGGTATTAGGGTTATTCCTAAGGGAAAAGCCGTGAAAGCAGCCATGTTGTGGCACTTCTGCACTCCCTTTGGGATGCCTTTGGCAGATGAAGTAAGACTGGAACTCAGGGCTTCCTGGTTAAAGAAATCACAGCCCTAGGCTGAACCCTAACCCTAACCCTAGGCAGATAAATCAGCCTAGGTATAGGGATGGTGCCAAGGAAAAAGCTGTGAAAGCTGCCATGTTGTTGCACTTTTGTACTCCCCTTGGGATGCCTTGAACAGCTGCAGTGTGCCTGGAGCCCAGGGCTTCCTAGTTTTAAAAATCCTAGCCTTAGGCCTAAGCCTAACAGTAACCCTGGGAAGGGAAATCAGCCTGGTGTTAGGCGTCTTGCCAAGGAAAAAGCCGTGAAAGCAGCCATGTTGTGGCACTTTTGCACTCCCTTTTGGATGCCTTTCACAGCTCCAGTGTGCCTGGAACTCAGGGCTTCCTGCTTTTAAAATCCTAGCCCTAGGCTGAACCCCAACCCTAAGACGAGAAAGGCAAATCAGCCAGGAATTAGGCATGTCCCCAAGGAAAAAGCTGTGGAGGCAGGCATGTTGTGGTACTTTTGCGCTCTTCTTGGGTAGTCCTTCGCAGCTGCTGTGTTCTTGGAACTCAGGGCTTTCTGGTTAATAGACCCTTACCCTAGGCGTAACTCAAACCTTAACCCTAGGAAGGAAAATCAGCCTATGGTTCGGGATGGTCTCATGGAAATATCAGTGGTGGCAGCCAAGTTGCGTCACTTTTGCGCTCCCCTTGGGATTCCTGCCTTTCGCAGCTGCAGTGTGCCTGGAGCCCAGGGCTTCCTGGTTTTAAAAGTCCTAGGCCTAAGCCTAACAGTAACCCTAGGAAGGTAAATCAGCCGGGTATTAGGGTTCTTCCTAAGGGAAAAGCCGTGAAAGCAGCCATGTTGTGGCACTTCTGCACTCCCTTTGGGATGCCTTTGGCAGATGAAGTAAGCCTGGAACTCAGGGCTTCCTGGTTAAAAAAATCCAAGCCCTAGGCTGAACCCTAACCCTAGGCAGATAAATCAGCCTAGGTATAGGGATGGTGCCAAGGAAAAAGCTGTGAAAGCTGCCATGTTGTTGCACTTTTGTACTCCCCTTGGGATGCCTTGAACAGCTGCAGTGTGCCTGGAGCCCAGGGCTTCCTAGTTTTAAAAATCCTAGCCCTAGGCCTAAGCCTAACAGTAACCCTGGGAAGGTAAATCAGCCTGGTGTTAGGCTTCTTGCCAAGGAAAAAGCCGTGAAAGCAGCCATGTTGTGGCACTTTTGCACTCCCTTTTGGATGCCTTTCACAGCTCCAGTGTGCCTGGAACTCAGGGCTTCCTGATTTTAAAAATCCTAGCCCTAGGCCGAACCCCAACCCTAAGACGAGAAAGGCAAATCAGCCAGGAATTAGGCATGTCCCCAAGGAAAAAGCTGTGGAGGCAGGCATGTTGTGGTACTTTTGCGCTCTTCTTGGGTAGTCCTTCGCAGCTGCTGTGTTCTTGGAACTCAGGGCTTTCTGGTTAATAGACCCTTACCCTAGGCGTAACTCAAACCTTAACCCTAGGAAGGAAAATCAGCCTATGGTTCGGGATGGTCTCATGGAAATATCAGTGGTGGCAGCCAAGTTACGTCACTTTTGCGCTCCCCTTGGGATGCCTGCCTTTCGCAGCTGCAGTGTGCCTGGAGCCCAGGGCTTCCTGGTTTTAAAAGTCCTAGGCCTAAGCCTAACAGTAACCCTAGGAAGGTAAATCAGCCGGGTATTAGGGTTCTTCCTGAGGGAAAAGCCGTGAAAGCAGCCATGTTGTGGCACTTCTGCACTCCCTTTGGGATGCCTTTGGCAGATGAAGTAAGCCTGGAACTCAGGGCTTCCTGGTTAAAGAAATCCAAGCCCTAGGCTGAACCCTAACCCTAACCCTAGGCAGATAAATCAGCCTAGGTATAGGGATGGTGCCAAGGAAAAAGCTGTGAAAGCTGCCATGTTGTTGCACTTTTGTACTCCCCTTGGGATGCCTTGAACAGCTGCAGTGTGCCTGGAGCTAAGGGCTTCCTAGTTTTAAAAATCCTAGCCCTAGGCCTAAGCCTAACAGTAACCCTGGGAAGGTAAATCAGCCTGGTGTTAGGCGTCTTGCCAAGGAAAAAGCCGTGAAAGCAGCCATGTTGTGGCACTTTTGCACTCCCTTTTGGATGCCTTTCACAGCTGCAGTGTGCCTGGAACTCAGGGCTTCCTGATTTTAAAAATCCTAGCCCTAGGCCGAACCCCAACCCTAAGACGAGAAAGGCAAATCAGCCAGGAATTAGGCATGTCCCCAAGGAAAAAGCTGTGGAGGCAGGCATGTTGTGGTACTTTTGCGCTCTTCTTGGCTAGTCCTTCGCAGCTGCTGTGTTCTTGGAACTCAGGGCTTTCTGGTTAATAGACCCTTACCCTAGGCGTAACTCAAACCTTAAGCCTAGGAAGGAAAATCAGCCTATGGTTCGGGATGGTCTCATGGAAATATCAGTGGTGGCAGCCAAGTTGCGTCACTTTTGCGCTCCCCTTGGGATGCCTTTCGCAGCTGCAGTGTGCCTGGAGCCCAGGGCTTCCTGGTTTTAAAAGTCCTAGGCCTAAGCCTAACAGTAACCCTAGGAAGGTAAATCAGCCGGGTATTAGGGTTCTTCCTAAGGGAAAAGCCGTGAAAGCAGCCATGTTGTGGCACTTCTGCACTCCCTTTGGGATGCCTTTGGCAGATGAAGTAAGCCTGGAACTCAGGGCTTCCTGGTTAAAGAAATCCAAGCCCTAGGCTGAACCCTAACCCTAACCCTAGGCAGATAAATCAGCCTAGGTATAGGGATGGTGCCAAGGAAAAAGCTGTGAAAGCTGCCATGTTGTTGCACTTTTGTACTCCCCTTGGGATGCCTTGAACAGCTGCAGTGTGCCTGGAGCCCAGGGCTTCCTAGTTTTAAAAATCCTAGCCCTAGGCCTAAGCCTAACAGTAACCCTGGGAAGGCAAATCAGCCTGGTGTTAGGCGTCTTGCCAAGGAAAAAGCCGTGAAAGCAGCCATGTTGTGGCACTTTTGCACTCCCTTTTGGATGCCTTTCACAGCTCCAGTGTGCCTGGAACTCAGGGCTTCCTGCTTTTAAAAATCCTAGCCCTAGGCCGAACCCCAACCCTAAGACGAGAAAGGCAAATCAGCCAGGAATTAGGCATGTCCCCAAGGAAAAAGCTGTGGAGGCAGGCATGTTGTGGTACTTTTGCGCTCTTCTTGGCTAGTCCTTCGCAGCTGCTGTGTTCTTGGAACTCAGGGCTTTCTGGTTAATAGACCCTTACCCTAGGCGTAACTCAAACCTTAACCCTAGGAAGGAAAATCAGCCTATGGTTCGGGATGGTCTCATGGAAATATCAGTGGTGGCAGCCAAGTTGCGTCGCTTTTGCGCTCCCCCTGGGATGGCTGCCTTTCGCAGCTGCAGTGTGCCTGGAGCCCAGGGCTTCCTGGTTTTAAAAGTCCTAGGCCTAAGCCTAACAGTAACCCTAGGAAGGTAAATCAGCCGGGTATTAGGGTTCTTCCTAAGGGAAAAGCCGTGAAAGCAGCCATGTTGTGGCACTTCTGCACTCCCTTTGGGATGCCTTTGGCAGATGAAGTAAGCCTGGAACTCAGGGCTTCCTGGTTAAAGAAATCCAAGCCCTAGGCTGAACCCTAACCCTAACCCTAGGCAGATAAATCAGCCTAGCTATAGGGATGGTGCCAAGGAAAAAGCTGTGAAAGCTGCCATGTTGTTGCACTTTTGTACTCCCCTTGGGATGCCTTGAACAGCTGCAGTGTGCCTGGAGCTAAGGGCTTCCTAGTTTTAAAAATCCTAGCCCTAGGCCTAAGCCTAACAGTAACCCTGGGAAGGTAAATCAGCCTGGTGTTAGGCGTCTTGCCAAGGAAAAAGCCGTGAAAGCAGCCATGTTGTGGCACTTTTGCACTCCCTTTTGGATGCCTTTCACAGCTCCAGTGTGCCTGGAACTCAGGGCTTCCTGATTTTAAAAATCCTAGCCCTAGGCCGAACCCCAACCCTAAGACGAGAAAGGCAAATCAGCCAGGAATTAGGCATGTCCCCAAGGAAAAAGCTGTGGAGGCAGGCATGTTGTGGTACTTTTGCGCTCTTCTTGGCTAGTCCTTCGCAGCTGCTGTGTTCTTGGAACTCAGGGCTTTCTGGTTAATAGACCCTTACCCTAGGCGTAACTCAAACCTTAACCCTAGGAAGGAAAATCAGCCTATGGTTCGGGATGCTCTCATGGAAATATCAGTGGTGGCAGCCAAGTTGCGTCACTTTTGCGCTCCCCTTGGGATGCCTTTCGCAGCTGCAGTGTGCCTGGAGCCCAGGGCTTCCTGGTTTTAAAAGTCCTAGGCCTAAGCCTAACAGTAACCCTAGGAAGGTAAATCAGCCGGGTATTAGGGTTCTTCCTAAGGGAAAAGCCGTGAAAGCAGCCATGTTGTGGCACTTCTGCACTCCCTTTGGGATGCCTTTGGCAGATGAAGTAAGCCTGGAACTCAGGGCTTCCTGGTTAAAAAAATCCAAGCCCTAGGCTGAACCCTAACCCTAACCCTAGGCAGATAAATCAGCCTAGGTATAGGGATGGTGCCAAGGAAAAAGCTGTGAAAGCTGCCATGTTGTTGCACTTTTGTACTCCCCTTGGGATGCCTTGAACAGCTGCAGTGTGCCTGGAGCTAAGGGCTTCCTAGTTTTAAAAATCCTAGCCCTAGGCCTAAGCCTAACAGTAACCCTGGGAAGGTAAATCAGCCTGGTGTTAGGCGTCTTGCCAAGGAAAAAGCCGTGAAAGCAGCCATGTTGTGGCACTTTTGCACTCCCTTTTGGATGCCTTTCACAGCTCCAGTGTGCCTGGAACTCAGGGCTTCCTGCTTTTAAAAATCCTAGCCCTAGGCCAAACCCCAACCCTAAGACGAGAAAGGCAAATCAGCCAGGAATTAGGCATGTCCCCAAGGAAAAAGCTGTGGAGGCAGGCATGTTGTGGTACTTTTGCGCTCTTCTTGGCTAGTCCTTCGCAGCTGCTGTGTTCTTGGAACTCAGGGCTTTCTGGTTAATAGACCCTTACCCTAGGCGTAACTCAAACCTTAACCCTAGGAAGGAAAATCAGCCTATGGTTCGGGATGGTCTCATGGAAATATCAGTGGTGGCAGCCAAGTTACGTCACTTTTGCGCTCCCCTTGGGATGCCTGCCTTTCGCAGCTGCAGTGTGCCTGGAGCCCAGGGCTTCCTGGTTTTAAAAGTCCTAGGCCTAAGCCTAACAGTAACCCTAGGAAGGTAAATCAGCCGGGTATTAGGGTTCTTCCTGAGGGAAAAGCCGTGAAAGCAGCCATGTTGTGGCACTTCTGCACTCCCTTTGGGATGCCTTTGGCAGATGAAGTAAGCCTGGAACTCAGGGCTTCCTGGTTAAAGAAATCCAAGCCCTAGGCTGAAGCCTAACCCTAACCCTAGGCAGATAAATCAGCCTAGGTATAGGGATGGTGCCAAGGAAAAAGCTGTGAAAGCTGCCATGTTGTTGCACTTTTGTACTCCCCTTGGGATGCCTTGAACAGCTGCAGTGTGCCTGGAGCTAAGGGCTTCCTAGTTTTAAAAATCCTAGCCCTAGGCCTAAGCCTAACAGTAACCCTGGGAAGGTAAATCAGCCTGGTGTTAGGCGTCTTGCCAAGGAAAAAGCCGTGAAAGCAGCCATGTTGTGGCACTTTTGCACTCCCTTTTGGATGCCTTTCACAGCTGCAGTGTGCCTGGAACTCAGGGCTTCCTGATTTTAAAAATCCTAGCCCTAGGCCGAACCCCAACCCTAAGACGAGAAAGGCAAATCAGCCAGGAATTAGGCATGTCCCCAAGGAAAAAGCTGTGGAGGCAGGCATGTTGTGGTACTTTTGCGCTCTTCTTGGCTAGTCCTTCGCAGCTGCTGTGTTCTTGGAACTCAGGGCTTTCTGGTTAATAGACCCTTACCCTAGGCGTAACTCAAACCTTAACCCTAGGAAGGAAAATCAGCCTATGGTTCGGGATGGTCTCATGGAAATATCAGTGGTGGCAGCCAAGTTGCGTCACTTTTGCGCTCCCCTTGGGATGCCTTTCGCAGCTGCAGTGTGCCTGGAGCCCAGGGCTTCCTGGTTTTAAAAGTCCTAGGCCTAAGCCTAACAGTAACCCTAGTAAGGTAAATCAGCCGGGTATTAGGGTTCTTCCTAAGGGAAAAGCCGTGAAAGCAGCCATGTTGTGGCACTTCTGCACTCCCTTTGGGATGCCTTTGGCAGATGAAGTAAGCCTGGAACTCAGGGCTTCCTGGTTAAAGAAATCCAAGCCCTAGGCTGAACCCTAACCCTAACCCTAGGCAGATAAATCAGCCTAGGTATAGGGATGGTGCCAAGGAAAAAGCTGTGAAAGCTGCCATGTTGTTGCACTTTTGTACTCCCCTTGGGATGCCTTGAACAGCTGCAGTGTGCCTGGAGCCCAGGGCTTCCTAGTTTTAAAAATCCTAGCCCTAGGCCTAAGCCTAACAGTAACCCTGGGAAGGCAAATCAGCCTGGTGTTAGGCGTCTTGCCAAGGAAAAAGCCGTGAAAGCAGCCATGTTGTGGCACTTTTGCACTCCCTTTTGGATGCCTTTCACAGCTCCAGTGTGCCTGGAACTCAGGGCTTCCTGATTTTAAAAATCCTAGCCCTAGGCCGAACCCCAACCCTAAGACGAGAAAGGCAAATCAGCCAGGAATTAGGCATGTCCCCAAGGAAAAAGCTGTGGAGGCAGGCATGTTGTGGTACTTTTGCGCTCTTCTTGGCTAGTCCTTCGCAGCTGCTGTGTTCTTGGAACTCAGGGCTTTCTGGTTAATAGACCCTTACCCTAGGCGTAACTCAAACCTTAACCCTAGGAAGGAAAATCAGCCTATGGTTCGGGATGGTCTCATGGAAATATCAGTGGTGGCAGCCAAGTTGCGTCGCTTTTGCGCTCCCCCTGGGATGGCTGCCTTTCGCAGCTGCAGTGTGCCTGGAGCCCAGGGCTTCCTGGTTTTAAAAGTCCTAGGCCTAAGCCTAACAGTAACCCTAGGAAGGTAAATCAGCCGGGTATTAGGGTTCTTCCTAAGGGAAAAGCCGTGAAAGCAGCCATGTTGTGGCACTTCTGCACTCCCTTTGGGATGCCTTTGGCAGATGAAGTAAGCCTGGAACTCAGGGCTTCCTGGTTAAAGAAATCCAAGCCCTAGGCTGAACCCTAACCCTAACCCTAGGCAGATAAATCAGCCTAGGTATAGGGATGGTGCCAAGGAAAAAGCTGTGAAAGCTGCCATGTTGTTGCACTTTTGTACTCCCCTTGGGATGCCTTGAACAGCTGCAGTGTGCCTGGAGCCCAGGGCTTCCTAGTTTTAAAAATCCTAGCCCTAGGCCTAAGCCTAACAGTAACCCTGGGAAGGTAAATCAGCCTGGTGTTAGGCTTCTTGCCAAGGAAAAAGCCGTGAAAGCAGCCATGTTGTGGCACTTTTGCACTCCCTTTTGGATGCCTTTCACAGCTCCACTGTGCCTGGAACTCAGGGCTTCCTGATTTTAAAAATCCTAGCCCTAGGCCGAACCCCAACCCTAAGACGAGAAAGGCAAATCAGCCAGGAATTAGGCATGTCCCCAAGGAAAAAGCTGTGGAGGCAGGCATGTTGTGGTACTTTTGCGCTCTTCTTGGCTAGTCCTTCGCAGCTGCTGTGTTCTTGGAACTCAGGGCTTTCTGGTTAATAGACCCTTACCCTAGGCGTAACTCAAACCTTAACCCTAGGAAGGAAAATCAGCCTATGGTTCGGGATGGTCTCATGGAAATATCAGTGGTGGCAGCCAAGTTGCGTCACTTTTGCGCTCCCCTTGGGATGCCTTTCGCAGCTGCAGTGTGCCTGGAGCCCAGGGCTTCCTGGTTTTAAAAGTCCTAGGCCTAAGCCTAACAGTAACCCTAGGAAGGTAAATCAGCCGGGTATTAGGGTTCTTCCTAAGGGAAAAGCCGTGAAAGCAGCCATGTTGTGGCACTTCTGCACTCCCTTTGGGATGCCTTTGGCAGATGAAGTAAGCCTGGAACTCAGGGCTTCCTGGTTAAAGAAATCCAAGCCCTAGGCTGAACCCTAACCCTAACCCTAGGCAGATAAATCAGCCTAGGTATAGGGATGGTGCCAAGGAAAAAGCTGTGAAAGCTGCCATGTTGTTGCACTTTTGTACTCCCCTTGGGATGCCTTAAACAGCTGCAGTGTGCCTGGAGCCCAGGGCTTCCTAGTTTTAAAAATCCTAGCCCTAGGCCGAAGCCTAACAGTAACCCTGGGAAGGCAAATCAGCCTGGTGTTAGGCGTCTTGCCAAGGAAAAAGCCGTGAAACAGCCATGTTGTGGCACTTTTGCACTCCCTTTTGGATGCCTTTCACAGCTCCAGTGTGCCTGGAACTCAGGGCTTCCTGATTTTAAAAATCCTAGCCCTAGGCCGAACCCCAACCCTAAGACGAGAAAGGCAAATCAGCCAGGAATTAGGCATGTCCCCAAGGAAAAAGCTGTGGAGGCAGGCATGTTGTGGTACTTTTGCGCTCTTCTTGGCTAGTCCTTCGCAGCTGCTGTGTTCTTGGAACTCAGGGCTTTCTGGTTAATAGACCCTTACCCTAGGCGTAACTCAAACCTTAACCCTAGGAAGGAAAATCAGCCTATGGTTCGGGATGGTCTCATGGAAATATCAGTGGTGGCAGCCAAGTTGCGTCACTTTTGCGCTCCCCTTGGGATGCCTTTCGCAGCTGCAGTGTGCCTGGAGCCCAGGGCTTCCTGGTTTTAAAAGTCCTAGGCCTAAGCCTAACAGTAACCCTAGGAAGGTAAATCAGCCGGGTATTAGGGTTCTTCCTAAGGGAAAAGCCGTGAAAGCAGCCATGTTGTGGCACTTCTGCACTCCCTTTGGGATGCCTTTGGCAGATGAAGTAAGCCTGGAACTCAGGGCTTCCTGGTTAAAGAAATCCAAGCCCTAGGCTGAACCCTAACCCTAACCCTAGGCAGATAAATCAGCCTAGGTATAGGGATGGTGCCAAGGAAAAAGCTGTGAAAGCTGCCATGTTGTTGCACTTTTGTACTCCCCTTGGGATGCCTTGAACAGCTGCAGTGTGCCTGGAGCTAAGGGCTTCCTAGTTTTAAAAATCCTAGCCCTAGGCCTAAGCCTAACAGTAACCCTGGGAAGGTAAATCAGCCTGGTGTTAGGCGTCTTGCCAAGGAAAAAGCCGTGAAAGCAGCCATGTTGTGGCACTTTTGCACTCCCTTTTGGATGCCTTTCACAGCTCCAGTGTGCCTGGAACTCAGGGCTTCCTGATTTTAAAAATCCTAGCCCTAGGCCGAACCCCAACCCTAAGACGAGAAAGGCAAATCAGCCAGGAATTAGGCATGTCCCCAAGGAAAAAGCTGTGGAGGCAGGCATGTTGTGGTACTTTTGCGCTCTTCTTGGCTAGTCCTTCGCAGCTGCTGTGTTCTTGGAACTCAGGGCTTTCTGGTTAATAGACCCTTACCCTAGGCGTAACTCAAACCTTAACCCTAGGAAGGAAAATCAGCCTATGGTTCGGGATGGTCTCATGGAAATATCAGTGGTGGCAGCCAAGTTGTGTCACTTTTGCGCTCCCCTTGGGATGCCTTTCGCAGCTGCAGTGTGCCTGGAGCCCAGGGCTTCCTGGTTTTAAAAGTCCTAGGCCTAAGCCTAACAGTAACCCTAGGAAGGTAAATCAGCCGGGTATTAGGGTTCTTCCTAAGGGAAAAGCCGTGAAAGCAGCCATGTTGTGGCACTTCTGCACTCCCTTTGGGATGCCTTTGGCAGATGAAGTAAGCCTGGAACTCAGGGCTTCCTGGTTAAAGAAATCCAAGCCCTAGGCTGAACCCTAACCCTAACCCTAGGCAGATAAATCAGCCTAGGTATAGGGATGGTGCCAAGGAAAAAGCTGTGAAAGCTGCCATGTTGTTGCACTTTTGTACTCCCCTTGGGATGCCTTGAACAGCTGCAGTGTGCCTGGAGCCCAGGGCTTCCTAGTTTTAAAAATCCTAGCCCTAGGCCTAAGCCTAACAGTAACCCTGGGAAGGTAAATCAGCCTGGTGTTAGGCGTCTTGCCAAGGAAAAAGCCGTGAAAGCAGCCATGTTGTGGCACTTTTGCACTCCCTTTTGGATGCCTTTCACAGCTGCAGTGTGCCTGGAACTCAGGGCTTCCTGATTTTAAAAATCCTAGCCCTAGGCCGAACCCCAACCCTAAGACGAGAAAGGCAAATCAGCCAGGAATTAGGCATGTCCCCAAGGAAAAAGCTGTGGAGGCAGGCATGTTGTGGTACTTTTGCGCTCTTCTTGGCTAGTCCTTCGCAGCTGCTGTGTTCTTGGAACTCAGGGCTTTCTGGTTAATAGACCCTTACCCTAGGCGTAACTCAAACCTTAACCCTAGGAAGGAAAATCAGCCTATGGTTCGGGATGGTCTCATGGAAATATCAGTGGTGGCAGCCAAGTTGCGTCACTTTTGCGCTCCCCTTGGGATGCCTTTCGCAGCTGCAGTGTGCCTGGAGCCCAGGGCTTCCTGGTTTTAAAAGTCCTAGGCCTAAGCCTAACAGTAACCCTAGGAAGGTAAATCAGCCGGGTATTAGGGTTCTTCCTAAGGGAAAAGCCGTGAAAGCAGCCATGTTGTGGCACTTCTGCACTCCCTTTGGGATGCCTTTGGCAGATGAAGTAAGCCTGGAACTCAGGGCTTCCTGGTTAAAGAAATCACAGCCCTAGGCTGAACCCTAACCCTAACCCTAGGCAGATAAATCAGCCTAGGTATAGGGATGGTGCCAAGGAAAAAGCTGTGAAAGCTGCCATGTTGTTGCATTTTTGTACTCCCCTTGGGATGCCTTGAACAGCTGCAGTGTGCCTGGAGCCCAGGGCTTCCTAGTTTTAAAAATCCTAGCCCTAGGCCTAAGCCTAACAGTAACCCTGGGAAGGCAAATCAGCCTGGTGTTAGGCGTCTTGCCAAGGAAAAAGCCGTGAAAGCAGCCATGTTGTGGCACTTTTGCACTCCCTTTTGGATGCCTTTCACAGCTCCAGTGTGCCTGGAACTCAGGGCTTCCTGATTTTAAAAATCCTAGCCCTAGGCCGAACCCCAACCCTAAGACGAGAAAGGCAAATCAGCCAGGAATTAGGCATGTCCCCAAGGAAAAAGCTGTGGAGGCAGGCATGTTGTGGTACTTTTGCGCTCTTCTTGGCTAGTCCTTCGCAGCTGCTGTGTTCTTGGAACTCAGGGCTTTCTGGTTAATAGACCCTTACCCTAGGCGTAACTCAAACCTTAACCCTAGGAAGGAAAATCAGCCTATGGTTCGGGATGGTCTCATGGAAATATCAGTGGTGGCAGCCAAGTTGCGTCGCTTTTGCGCTCCCCCTGGGATGGCTGCCTTTCGCAGCTGCAGTGTGCCTGGAGCCCAGGGCTTCCTGGTTTTAAAAGTCCTAGGCCTAAGCCTAACAGTAACCCTAGGAAGGTAAATCAGCCGGGTATTAGGGTTCTTCCTAAGGGAAAAGCCGTGAAAGCAGCCATGTTGTGGCACTTCTGCACTCCCTTTGGGATGCCTTTGGCAGATGAAGTAAGCCTGGAACTCAGGGCTTCCTGGTTAAAGAAATCCAAGCCCTAGGCTGAACCCTAACCCTAACCCTAGGCAGATAAATCAGCCTAGGTATAGGGATGGTGCCAAGGAAAAAGCTGTGAAAGCTGCCATGTTGTTGCACTTTTGTACTCCCCTTGGGATGCCTTGAACAGCTGCAGTGTGCCTGGAGCCCAGGGCTTCCTAGTTTTAAAAATCCTAGCCCTAGGCCTAAGCCTAACAGTAACCCTGGGAAGGTAAATCAGCCTGGTGTTAGGCTTCTTGCCAAGGAAAAAGCCGTGAAAGCAGCCATGTTGTGGCACTTTTGCACTCCCTTTTGGATGCCTTTCACAGCTCCAGTGTGCCTGGAACTCAGGGCTTCCTGATTTTAAAAATCCTAGCCCTAGGCCGAACCCCAACCCTAAGACGAGAAAGGCAAATCAGCCAGGAATTAGGCATGTCCCCAAGGAAAAAGCTGTGGAGGCAGGCATGTTGTGGTACTTTTGCGCTCTTCTTGGCTAGTCCTTCGCAGCTGCTGTGTTCTTGGAACTCAGGGCTTTCTGGTTAATAGACCCTTACCCTAGGCGTAACTCAAACCTTAACCCTAGGAAGGAAAATCAGCCTATGGTTCGGGATGGTCTCATGGAAATATCAGTGGTGGCAGCCAAGTTGCGTCACTTTTGCGCTCCCCTTGGGATGCCTTTCGCAGCTGCAGTGTGCCTGGAGCCCAGGGCTTCCTGGTTTTAAAAGTCCTAGGCCTAAGCCTAACAGTAACCCTAGGAAGGTAAATCAGCCGGGTATTAGGGTTCTTCCTAAGGGAAAAGCCGTGAAAGCAGCCATGTTGTGGCACTTCTGCACTCCCTTTGGGATGCCTTTGGCAGATGAAGTAAGCCTGGAACTCAGGGCTTCCTGGTTAAAGAAATCCAAGCCCTAGGCTGAAGCCTAACCCTAACCCTAGGCAGATAAATCAGCCTAGGTATAGGGATGGTGCCAAGGAAAAAGCTGTGAAAGCTGCCATGTTGTTGCACTTTTGTACTCCCCTTGGGATGCCTTAAACAGCTGCAGTGTGCCTGGAGCCCAGGGCTTCCTAGTTTTAAAAATCCTAGCCCTAGGCCGAAGCCTAACAGTAACCCTGGGAAGGCAAATCAGCCTGGTGTTAGGCGTCTTGCCAAGGAAAAAGCCGTGAAACAGCCATGTTGTGGCACTTTTGCACTCCCTTTTGGATGCCTTTCACAGCTCCAGTGTGCCTGGAACTCAGGGCTTCCTGATTTTAAAAATCCTAGCCCTAGGCCGAACCCCAACCCTAAGACGAGAAAGGCAAATCAGCCAGGAATTAGGCATGTCCCCAAGGAAAAAGCTGTGGAGGCAGGCATGTTGTGGTACTTTTGCGCTCTTCTTGGCTAGTCCTTCGCAGCTGCTGTGTTCTTGGAACTCAGGGCTTTCTGGTTAATAGACCCTTACCCTAGGCGTAACTCAAACCTTAACCCTAGGAAGGAAAATCAGCCTATGGTTCGGGATGGTCTCATGGAAATATCACTGGTGGCAGCCAAGTTGCGTCACTTTTGCGCTCCCCTTGGGATGCCTTTCGCAGCTGCAGTGTGCCTGGAGCCCAGGGCTTCCTGGTTTTAAAAGTCCTAGGCCTAAGCCTAACAGTAACCCTAGGAAGGTAAATCAGCCGGGTATTAGGGTTCTTCCTAAGGGAAAAGCCGTGAAAGCAGCCATGTTGTGGCACTTCTGCACTCCCTTTGGGATGCCTTTGGCAGATGAAGTAAGCCTGGAACTCAGGGCTTCCTGGTTAAAGAAATCCAAGCCCTAGGCTGAACCCTAACCCTAACCCTAGGCAGATAAATCAGCCTAGGTATAGGGATGGTGCCAAGGAAAAAGCTGTGAAAGCTGCCATGTTGTTGCACTTTTGTACTCCCCTTGGGATGCCTTGAACAGCTGCAGTGTGCCTGGAGCTAAGGGCTTCCTAGTTTTAAAAATCCTAGCCCTAGGCCTAAGCCTAACAGTAACCCTGGGAAGGTAAATCAGCCTGGTGTTAGGCGTCTTGCCAAGGAAAAAGCCGTGAAAGCAGCCATGTTGTGGCACTTTTGCACTCCCTTTTGGATGCCTTTCACAGCTCCAGTGTGCCTGGAACTCAGGGCTTCCTGATTTTAAAAATCCTAGCCCTAGGCCGAACCCCAACCCTAAGACGAGAAAGGCAAATCAGCCAGGAATTAGGCATGTCCCCAAGGAAAAAGCTGTGGAGGCAGGCATGTTGTGGTACTTTTGCGCTCTTCTTGGCTAGTCCTTCGCAGCTGCTGTGTTCTTGGAACTCAGGGCTTTCTGGTTAATAGACCCTTACCCTAGGCGTAACTCAAACCTTAACCCTAGGAAGGAAAATCAGCCTATGGTTCGGGATGGTCTCATGGAAATATCAGTGGTGGCAGCCAAGTTGCGTCACTTTTGCGCTCCCCTTGGGATGCCTTTCGCAGCTGCAGTGTGCCTGGAGCCCAGGGCTTCCTGGTTTTAAAAGTCCTAGGCCTAAGCCTAACAGTAACCCTAGGAAGGTAAATCAGCCGGGTATTAGGGTTCTTCCTAAGGGAAAAGCCGTGAAAGCAGCCATGTTGTGGCACTTCTGCACTCCCTTTGGGATGCCTTTGGCAGATGAAGTAAGCCTGGAACTCAGGGCTTCCTGGTTAAAAAAATCCAAGCCCTAGGCTGAACCCTAACCCTAACCCTAGGCAGATAAATCAGCCTAGGTATAGGGATGGTGCCAAGGAAAAAGCTGTGAAAGCTGCCATGTTGTTGCACTTTTGTACTCCCCTTGGGATGCCTTGAACAGCTGCAGTGTGCCTGGAGCTAAGGGCTTCCTAGTTTTAAAAATCCTAGCCCTAGGCCTAAGCCTAACAGTAACCCTGGGAAGGTAAATCAGCCTGGTGTTAGGCGTCTTGCCAAGGAAAAAGCCGTGAAAGCAGCCATGTTGTGGCACTTTTGCACTCCCTTTTGGATGCCTTTCACAGCTGCAGTGTGCCTGGAACTCAGGGCTTCCTGATTTTAAAAATCCTAGCCCTAGGCCAAACCCCAACCCTAAGACGAGAAAGGCAAATCAGCCAGGAATTAGGCATGTCCCCAAGGAAAAAGCTGTGGAGGCAGGCATGTTGTGGTACTTTTGCGCTCTTCTTGGCTAGTCCTTCGCAGCTGCTGTGTTCTTGGAACTCAGGGCTTTCTGGTTAATAGACCCTTACCCTAGGCGTAACTCAAACCTTAACCCTAGGAAGGAAAATCAGCCTATGGTTCGGGATGGTCTCATGGAAATATCAGTGGTGGCAGCCAAGTTACGTCACTTTTGCGCTCCCCTTGGGATGCCTGCCTTTCGCAGCTGCAGTGTGCCTGGAGCCCAGGGCTTCCTGGTTTTAAAAGTCCTAGGCCTAAGCCTAACAGTAACCCTAGGAAGGTAAATCAGCCGGGTATTAGGGTTCTTCCTAAGGGAAAAGCCGTGAAAGCAGCCATGTTGTGGCACTTCTGCACTCCCTTTGGGATGCCTTTGGCAGATGAAGTAAGCCTGGAACTCAGGGCTTCCTGGTTAAAGAAATCACAGCCCTAGGCTGAACCCTAACCCTAACCCTAGGCAGATAAATCAGCCTAGGTATAGGGATGGTGCCAAGGAAAAAGCTGTGAAAGCTGCCATGTTGTTGCACTTTTGTACTCCCCTTGGGATGCCTTGAACAGCTGCAGTGTGCCTGGAGCTAAGGGCTTCCTAGTTTTAAAAATCCTAGCCCTAGGCCTAAGCCTAACAGTAACCCTGGGAAGGTAAATCAGCCTGGTGTTAGGCTTCTTGCCAAGGAAAAAGCCGTGAAAGCAGCCATGTTGTGGCACTTTTGCACTCCCTTTTGGATGCCTTTCACAGCTGCAGTGTGCCTGGAACTCAGGGCTTCCTGATTTTAAAAATCCTAGCCCTAGGCCGAACCCCAACCCTAAGACGAGAAAGGCAAATCAGCCAGGAATTAGGCATGTCCCCAAGGAAAAAGCTGTGGAGGCAGGCATGTTGTGGTACTTTTGCGCTCTTCTTGGCTAGTCCTTCGCAGCTGCTGTGTTCTTGGAACTCAGGGCTTTCTGGTTAATAGACCCTTACCCTAGGCGTAACTCAAACCTTAACCCTAGGAAGGAAAATCAGCCTATGGTTCGGGATGGTCTCATGGAAATATCAGTGGTGGCAGCCAAGTTGCGTCACTTTTGCGCTCCCCTTGGGATGCCTTTCGCAGCTGCAGTGTGCCTGGAGCCCAGGGCTTCCTGGTTTTAAAAGTCCTAGGCCTAAGCCTAACAGTAACCCTAGGAAGGTAAATCAGCCGGGTATTAGGGTTCTTCCTAAGGGAAAAGCCGTGAAAGCAGCCATGTTGTGGCACTTCTGCACTCCCTTTGGGATGCCTTTGGCAGATGAAGTAAGCCTGGAACTCAGGGCTTCCTGGTTAAAAAAATCCAAGCCCTAGGCTGAACCCTAACCCTAACCCTAGGCAGATAAATCAGCCTAGGTATAGGGATGGTGCCAAGGAAAAAGCTGTGAAAGCTGCCATGTTGTTGCACTTTTGTACTCCCCTTGGGATGCCTTGAACAGCTGCAGTGTGCCTGGAGCTAAGGGCTTCCTAGTTTTAAAAATCCTAGCCCTAGGCCTAAGCCTAACAGTAACCCTGGGAAGGCAAATCAGCCTGGTGTTAGGCGTCTTGCCAAGGAAAAAGCCGTGAAAGCAGCCATGTTGTGGCACTTTTGCACTCCCTTTTGGATGCCTTTCACAGCTCCAGTGTGCCTGGAACTCAGGGCTTCCTGATTTTAAAAATCCTAGCCCTAGGCCGAACCCCAACCCTAAGACGAGAAAGGCAAATCAGCCAGGAATTAGGCATGTCCCCAAGGAAAAAGCTGTGGAGGCAGGCATGTTGTGGTACTTTTGCGCTCTTCTTGGCTAGTCCTTTGCAGCTGCTGTGTTCTTGGAACTCAGGGCTTTCTGGTTAATAGACCCTTACCCTAGGCGTAACTCAAACCTTAACCCTAGGAAGGAAAATCAGCCTATGGTTCGGGATGGTCTCATGGAAATATCAGTGGTGGCAGCCAAGTTGCGTCACTTTTGCGCTCCCCTTGGGATGCCTGCCTTTCGCAGCTGCAGTGTGCCTGGAGCCCAGGGCTTCCTGGTTTTAAAAGTCCTAGGCCTAAGCCTAACAGTAACCCTAGGAAGGTAAATCAGCCGGGTATTAGGGTTCTTCCTAAGGGAAAAGCCGTGAAAGCAGCCATGTTGTGGCACTTCTGCACTCCCTTTGGGATGCCTTTGGCAGATGAAGTAAGCCTGGAACTCAGGGCTTCCTGGTTAAAGAAATCCAAGCCCTAGGCTGAACCCTAACCCTAACCCTAGGCAGATAAATCAGCCTAGGTATAGGGATGGTGCCAAGGAAAAAGCTGTGAAAGCTGCCATGTTGTTGCACTTTTGTACTCCCCTTGGGATGCCTTGAACAGCTGCAGTGTGCCTGGAGCCCAGGGCTTCCTAGTTTTAAAAATCCTAGCCCTAGGCCTAAGCCTAACAGTAACCCTGGGAAGGTAAATCAGCCTGGTGTTAGGCGTCTTGCCAAGGAAAAAGCCGTGAAAGCAGCCATGTTGTGGCACTTTTGCACTCCCTTTTGGATGCCTTTCACAGCTGCAGTGTGCCTGGAACTCAGGGCTTCCTGATTTTAAAAATCCTAGCCCTAGGCCGAACCCCAACACTAAGACGAGAAAGGCAAATCAGCCAGGAATTAGGCATGTCCCCAAGGAAAAAGCTGTGGAGGCAGGCATGTTGTGGTACTTTTGCGCTCTTCTTGGCTAGTCCTTCGCAGCTGCTGTGTTCTTGGAACTCAGGGCTTTCTGGTTAATAGACCCTTACCCTAGGCGTAACTCAAACCTTAACCCTAGGAAGGAAAATCAGCCTATGGTTCGGGATGGTCTCATGGAAATATCAGTGGTGGCAGCCAAGTTGCGTCACTTTTGCGCTCCCCTTGGGATGCCTGCCTTTCGCAGCTGCAGTGTGCCTGGAGCCCAGGGCTTCCTGGTTTTAAAAGTCCTAGGCCTAAGCCTAACAGTAACCCTAGGAAGGTAAATCAGCCGGGTATTAGGGTTCTTCCTAAGGGAAAAGCCGTGAAAGCAGCCATGTTGTGGCACTTCTGCACTCCCTTTGGGATGCCTTTGGCAGATGAAGTAAGCCTGGAACTCAGGGCTTCCTGGTTAAAGAAATCCAAGCCCTAGGCTGAACCCTAACCCTAACCCTAGGCAGATAAATCAGCCTAGGTATAGGGATGGTGCCAAGGAAAAAGCTGTGAAAGCTGCCATGTTGTTGCACTTTTGTACTCCCCTTGGGATGCCTTAAACAGCTGCAGTGTGCCTGGAGCCCAGGGCTTCCCAGTTTTAAAAATCCTAGCCCTAGGCCTAAGCCTAACAGTAACCCTGGGAAGGCAAATCAGCCTGGTGTTAGGCGTCTTGCCAAGGAAAAAGCCGTGAAACAGCCATGTTGTGGCACTTTTGCACTCCCTTTTGGATGCCTTTCACAGCTGCAGTGTGCCTGGAACTCAGGGCTTCCTGATTTTAAAAATCCTAGCCCTAGGCCGAACCCCAACCCTAAGACGAGAAAGGCAAATCAGCCAGGAATTAGGCATGTCCCCAAGGAAAAAGCTGTGGAGGCAGGCATGTTGTGCTACTTTTGCGCTCTTCTTGGCTAGTCCTTCGCAGCTGCTGTGTTCTTGGAACTCAGGGCTTTCTGGTTAATAGACCCTTACCCTAGGCGTAACTCAAACCTTAACCCTATGAAGGAAAATCAGCCTATGGTTCGGGATGGTCTCATGGAAATATCAGTGGTGGCAGCCAAGTTGCGTCACTTTTGCGCTCCCCTTGGGATGCCTTTCGCAGCTGCAGTGTGCCTGGAGCCCAGGGCTTCCTGGTTTTAAAAGTCCTAGGCCTAAGCCTAACAGTAACCCTAGGAAGGTAAATCAGCCGGGTATTAGGGTTCTTCCTAAGGGAAAAGCCGTGAAAGCAGCCATGTTGTGGCACTTCTGCACTCCCTTTGGGATGCCTTTGGCAGATGAAGTAAGCCTGGAACTCAGGGCTTCCTGGTTAAAAAAATCCAAGCCCTAGGCTGAACCCTAACCCTAACCCTAGGCAGATAAATCAGCCTAGGTATAGGGATGGTGCCAAGGAAAAAGCTGTGAAAGCTGCCATGTTGTTGCACTTTTGTACTCCCCTTGGGATGCCTTGAACAGCTGCAGTGTGCCTGGAGCTAAGGGCTTCCCAGTTTTAAAAATCCTAGCCCTAGGCCTAAGCCTAACAGTAACCCTGGGAAGCCAAATCAGCCTGGTGTTAGGCGTCTTGCCAAGGAAAAAGCCGTGAAACAGCCATGTTGTGGCACTTTTGCACTCCCTTTTGGATGCCTTTCACAGCTCCAGTGTGCCTGGAACTCAGGGCTTCCTGATTTTAAAAATCCTAGCCCTAGGCCGAACCCCAACCCTAAGACGAGAAAGGCAAATCAGCCAGGAATTAGGCATGTCCCCAAGGAAAAAGCTGTGGAGGCAGGCATGTTGTGGTACTTTTGCGCTCTTCTTGGCTAGTCCTTCGCAGCTGCTGTGTTCTTGGAACTCAGGGCTTTCTGGTTAATAGACCCTTACCCTAGGCGTAACTCAAACCTTAACCCTAGGAAGGAAAATCAGCCTATGGTTCGGGATGGTCTCATGGAAATATCAGTGGTGGCAGCCAAGTTGCGTCACTTTTGCGCTCCCCTTGGGATGCCTTTCGCAGCTGCAGTGTGCCTGGAGCCCAGGGCTTCCTGGTTTTAAAAGTCCTAGGCCTAAGCCTAACAGTAACCCTAGGAAGGTAAATCAGCCGGGTATTAGGGTTCTTCCTAAGGGAAAAGCCGTGAAAGCAGCCATGTTGTGGCACTTCTGCACTCCCTTTGGGATGCCTTTGGCAGATGAAGTAAGCCTGGAACTCAGGGCTTCCTGGTTAAAGAAATCCAAGCCCTAGGCTGAACCCTAACCCTAACCCTAGGCAGATGAATCAGCCTAGGTATAGGGATGGTGCCAATGAAAAAGCTGTGAAAGCTGCCATGTTGTTGCACTTTTGTACTCCCCTTGGGATGCCTTAAACAGCTGCAGTGTGCCTGGAGCCCAGGGCTTCCTAGTTTTAAAAATCCTAGCCCTAGGCCTAAGCCTAACAGTAACCCTGGGAAGGCAAATCAGCCTGGTGTTAGGCGTCTTGCCAAGGAAAAAGCCGTGAAAGCAGCCATGTTGTGGCACTTTTGCACTCCCTTTTGGATGCCTTTCACAGCTCCAGTGTGCCTGGAACTCAGGGCTTCCTGATTTTAAAAATCCTAGCCCTAGGCCGAACCCCAACCCTAAGACGAGAAAGGCAAATCAGCCAGGAATTAGGCATGTCCACAAGGAAAAAGCTGTGGAGGCAGGCATGTTGTGCTACTTTTGCACTCTTCTTGGGTAGTCCTTCGCAGCTGCTGTGTTCTTGGAACTCAGGGCTTTCTGGTTAATAGACCCTTACCCTAGGCGTAACTCAAACCTTAACCCTAGGAAGGAAAATCAGCCTATGGTTCGGGATGCTCTCATGGAAATATCAGTGGTGGCAGCCAAGTTGCGTCACTTTTGCGCTCCCCTTGGGATGCCTTTCGCAGCTGCAGTGTGCCTGGAGCCCAGGGCTTCCTGGTTTTAAAAGTCCTAGGCCTAAGCCTAACAGTAACCCTAGGAAGGTAAATCAGCCGGGTATTAGGGTTCTTCCTAAGGGAAAAGCTGTGAAAGCAGCCATGTTGTGGCACTTCTGCACTCCCTTTGGGATGCCTTTGGCAGATGAAGTAAGCCTGGAACTCAGGGCTTCCTGGTTAAAGAAATCCAAGCCCTAGGCTGAACCCTAACCCTAACCCTAGGCAGATGAATCAGCCTAGGTATAGGGATGGTGCCAAGGAAAAAGCTGTGAAAGCTGCCATGTTGTTGCACTTTTGTACTCCCCTTGGGATGCCTTGAACAGCTGCAGTGTGCCTGGAGCTAAGGGCTTCCTAGTTTTAAAAATCCTAGCCATAGGCCTAAGCCTAACAGTAACCCTGGGAAGGTAAATCAGCCTGGTGTTAGGCGTCTTGCCAAGGAAAAAGCCGTGAAAGCAGCCATGTTGTGGCACTTTTGCACTCCCTTTTGGATGCCTTTCACAGCTCCAGTGTGCCTGGAACTCAGGGCTTCCTGATTTTAAAAATCCTAGCCCTAGGCCAAACCCCAACCCTAAGACGAGAAAGGCAAATCAGCCAGGAATTAGGCATGTCCCCAAGGAAAAAGCTGTGGAGGCAGGCATGTTGTGGTACTTTTGCGCTCTTCTTGGCTAGTCCTTCGCAGCTGCTGTGTTCTTGGAACTCAGGGCTTTCTGGTTAATAGACCCTTACCCTAGGCGTAACTCAAACCTTAACCCTAGGAAGGAAAATCAGCCTATGGTTCGGGAAGGTCTCATGGAAATATCAGTGGTGGCAGCCAAGTTGCGTCACTTTTGCGCTCCCCTTGGGATGCCTTTCGCAGCTGCAGTGTGCCTGGAGCCCAGGGCTTCCTGGTTTTAAAAGTCCTAGGCCTAAGCCTAACAGTAACCCTAGGAAGGTAAATCAGCCGGGTATTAGGGTTCTTCCTAAGGGAAAAGCCGTGAAAGCAGCCATGTTGTGGCACTTCTGCACTCCCTTTGGGATGCCTTTGGCAGATGAAGTAAGCCTGGAACTCAGGGCTTCCTGGTTAAAAAAATCACAGCCCTAGGCTGAACCCTAACCCTAACCCTAGGCAGATAAATCAGCCTAGGTATAGGGATGGTGCCAATGAAAAAGCTGTGAAAGCTGCCATGTTGTTGCACTTTTGTACTCCCCTTGGGATGCCTTGAACAGCTGCAGTGTGCCTGGAGCCCAGGGCTTCCTAGTTTCAAAAATCCTAGCCCTAGGCCTAAGCCTAACAGTAACCCTGAGAAGGGAAATCAGCCTGGTGTTAGGCGTCTTGCCAAGGAAAAAGCCGTGAAAGCAGCCATGTTATGGCACTTTTGCACTCCCTTTTGGATGCCTTTCACAGCTCCAGTGTGCCTGGAACTCAGGGCTTCCTGATTTTAAAAATCCTAGCCCTAGGCCGAACCCCAACCCTAATACGAGAAAGGCAAATCAGCCAGGAATTAGGCATGTCCCCAAGGAAAAAGCTGTGGAGGCAGGCATGTTGTGGTACTTTTGCGCTCTTCTTGGCTAGTCTTTCGCAGCTGCTGTGTTCTTGGAACTCAGGGCTTTCTGGTAAATAAAAACCTTACCCTAGGCGTAACTCAAACCTTAACCCTAGGAAGGAAAATCAGCCTATGGTTCGGGATGGTCTCATGGAAATATCAGTGGTGGCAGCCAAGTTGCGTCACTTTTGCGCTCCCCTTGGGATGCCTTTCGCAGCTGCAGTGTGCCTGGAGCCCAGGGCTTCCTGGTTTTAAAAGTCCTAGGCCTAAGCCTAACAGTAACCCTAGGAAGGTAAATCAGCCGGGTATTAGGGTTCTTCCTAAGGGAAAAGCCGTGAAAGCAGCCATGTTGTGGCACTTCTGCACTCCCTTTGGGATGCCTTTGGCAGATGAAGTAAGCCTGGAACTCAGGGCTTCCTGGTTAAAGAAATCCAAGCCCTAGGCTGAAGCCTAACCCTAACCCTAGGCAGATAAATCAGCCTAGGTATAGGGATGGTGCCAAGGAAAAAGCTGTGAAAGCTGCCATGTTGTTGCACTTTTGTACTCCCCTTGGGATGCCTTAAACAGCTGCAGTGTGCCTGGAGCCCAGGGCTTCCTAGTTTTAAAAATCCTAGCCCTAGGCCTAAGCCTAACAGTAACCCTGGGAAGGTAAATCAGCCTGGTGTTAGGCGTCTTGCCAAGGAAAAAGCCGTGAAAGCAGCCATGTTGTGGCACTTTTGCACTCCCTTTTGGATGCCTTTCACAGCTCCAGTGTGCCTGGAACTCAGGGCTTCCTGCTTTTAAAAATCCTAGCCCTAGGCCGAACCCCAACCCTAAGACGAGAAAGGCAAATCAGCCAGGAATTAGGCATGTCCCCAAGGAAAAAGCTGTGGAGGCAGGCATGTTGTGGTACTTTTGCGCTCTTCTTGGCTAGTCCTTCGCAGCTGCTGTGTTCTTGGAACTCAGGGCTTTCTGGTTAATAGACCCTTACCCTAGGCGTAACTCAAACCTTAACCCTAGGAAGGAAAATCAGCCTATGGTTCGGGATGCTCTCATGGAAATATCAGTGGTGGCAGCCAAGTTGCGTCACTTTTGCGCTCCCCTTGGGATGCCTTTCGCAGCTGCAGTGTGCCTGGAGCCCAGGGCTTCCTGGTTTTAAAAGTCCTAGGCCTAAGCCTAACAGTAACCCTAGGAAGGTAAATCAGCCGGGTATTAGGGTTCTTCCTAAGGGAAAAGCCGTGAAAGCAGCCATGTTGTGGCACTTCTGCACTCCCTTTGGGATGCCTTTGGCAGATGAAGTAAGCCTGGAACTCAGGGCTTCCTGGTTAAAGAAATCCAAGCCCTAGGCTGAAGCCTAACCCTAACCCTAGGCAGATAAATCAGCCTAGGTATAGGGATGGTGCCAAGGAAAAAGCTGTGAAAGCTGCCATGTTGTTGCACTTTTGTACTCCCCTTGGGATGCCTTAAACAGCTGCAGTGTGCCTGGAGCTAAGGGCTTCCTAGTTTTAAAAATCCTAGCCCTAGGCCTAAGCCTAACAGTAACCCTGGGAAGGCAAATCAGCCTGGTGTTAGGCGTCTTGCCAAGGAAAAAGCCGTGAAAGCAGCCATGTTGTGGCACTTTTGCACTCCCTTTTGGATGCCTTTCACAGCTGCAGTGTGCCTGGAACTCAGGGCTTCCTGATTTTAAAAATCCTAGCCCTAGGCCGAACCCCAACCCTAAGACGAGAAAGGCAAATCAGCCAGGAATTAGGCATGTCCCCAAGGAAAAAGCTGTGGAGGCAGGCATGTTGTGGTACTTTTGCGCTCTTCTTGGCTAGTCCTTCGCAGCTGCTGTGTTCTTGGAACTCAGGGCTTTCTGGTTAATAGACCCTTACCCTAGGCGTAACTCAAACCTTAACCCTAGGAAGGAAAATCAGCCTATGGTTCGGGATGGTCTCATGGAAATATCAGTGGTGGCAGCCAAGTTGCGTCACTTTTGCGCTCCCCTTGGGATGCCTTTCGCAGCTGCAGTGTGCCTGGAGCCCAGGGCTTCCTGGTTTTAAAAGTCCTAGGCCTAAGCCTAACAGTAACCCTAGGAAGGTAAATCAGCCGGGTATCAGGGTTCTTCCTAAGGGAAAAGCCGTGAAAGCAGCCATGTTGTGGCACTTCTGCACTCCCTTTGGGATGCCTTTGGCAGATGAAGTAAGCCTGGAACTCAGGGCTTCCTGGTTAAAAAACTCCAAGCCCTAGGCTGAACCCTAACCCTAACCCTAGGCAGATAAATCAGCCTAGGTATAGGGATGGTGCCAAGGAAAAAGCTGTGAAAGCTGCCATGTTGTAGCACTTTTGTACTCCCCTTGGGATGCCTTGAACAGCTGCAGTGTGCCTGGAGCCCAGGGCTTCCTAGTTTTAAAAATCCTAGCCCTAGGCCTAAGCCTAACAGTAACCCTGGGAAGGTAAATCAGCCTGGTGTTAGGCTTCTTGCCAAGGAAAAAGCCGTGAAAGCAGCCATGTTGTGGCACTTTTGCACTCCCTTTTGGATGCCTTTCACAGCTCCAGTGTGCCTGGAACTCAGGGCTTCCTGATTTTAAGAATCCTAGCCCTAGGCCGAACCCCAACCCTAAGACGAGAAAGGCAAATCAGCCAGGAATTAGGCATGTCCCCAAGGAAAAAGCTGTGGAGGCAGACATGTTGTGGTACTTTTGCGCTCTTCTTGGCTAGTCCTTCGCAGCTGCTGTGTTCTTGGAACTCAGGGCTTTCTGGTTAATAGAGCCCTTACCCTAGGCGTAACTCAAACCTTAACCCTAGGAAGGAAAATCAGCCTATGGTTCGGGATGCTCTCATGGAAATATCAGTGGTGGCAGCCAAGTTGCGTCACTTTTGCGCACCCCTTGGGATGCCTTTCGCAGCTGCAGTGTGCCTGGAGCCCAGGGCTTCCTGGTTTTAAAAGTCCTAGGCCTAAGCCTAACAGTAACCCTAGGAAGGTAAATCAGCTGGGTATTAGGGTTCTTCCTAAGGGAAAAGCCGTGAAAGCAGCCATGTTGTGGCACTTCTGCACTCCCTTTGGGATGCCTTTGGCAGATGAAGTAAGCCTGGAACTCAGGGCTTCCTGGTTAAAAAACTCCAAGCCCTAGGCTGAAGCCTAACCCTAACCCTAGGCAGATAAATCAGCCTAGGTATAGGGATGGTGCCAAGGAAAAAGCTGTGAAAGCTGCCATGTTGTAGCACTTTTGTACTCCCCTTGGGATGCCTTGAACAGCTGCAGTGTGCCTGGAGCTAAGGGCTTCCTAGTTTTAAAAATCCTAGCCCTAGGCCTAAGCCTAACAGTAACCCTGGGAAGGTAAATCAGCCTGGTGTTAGGCTTCTTGCCAAGGAAAAAGCCGTGAAAGCAGCCATGTTGTGGCACTTTTGCACTCCCTTTTGGATGCCTTTCACAGCTGCAGTGTGCCTGGAACTCAGGGCTTCCTGATTTTAAAAATCCTAGCCCTAGGCCGAACCCCAACCCTAAGACGAGAAAGGCAAATCAGCCAGGAATTAGGCATGTCCCCAAGGAAAAAGCTGTGGAGGCAGGCATGTTGTGGTACTTTTGCGCTCTTCTTGGCTAGTCCTTCGCAGCTGCTGTGTTCTTGGAACTCAGGGCTTTCTGGTTAATAGAGCCCTTACCCTAGGCGTAACTCAAACCTTAAGCCTAGGAAGGAAAATCAGCCTATGGTTCGGGATGGTCTCATGGAAATATCAGTGGTGGCAGCCAAGTTGCGTCACTTTTGCGCTCCCCTTGGGATGCCTTTCGCAGCTGCAGTGTGCCTGGAGCCCAGGGCTTCCTGGTTTTAAAAGTCCTAGGCCTAAGCCTAACAGTAACCCTAGGAAGGTAAATCAGCCGGGTATTAGGGTTCTTCCTAAGGGAAAAGCCGTGAAAGCAGCCATGTTGTGGCACTTCTGCACTCCCTTTGGGATGCCTTTGGCAGATGAAGTAAGCCTGGAACTCAGGGCTTCCTGGTTAAAAAACTCCAAGCCCTAGGCTGAAGCCTAACCCTAACCCTAGGCAGATAAATCAGCCTAGGTATAGGGATGGTGCCAAGGAAAAAGCTGTGAAAGCTGCCATGTTGTAGCACTTTTGTACTCCCCTTGGGATGCCTTGAACAGCTGCAGTGTGCCTGGAGCCCAGGGCTTCCTAGTTTTAAAAATCCTAGCCCTAGGCCTAAGCCTAACAGTAACCCTGGGAAGGTAAATCAGCCTGGTGTTAGGCTTCTTGCCAAGGAAAAAGCCGTGAAAGCAGCCATGTTGTGGCACTTTTGCACTCCCTTTTGGATGCCTTTCACAGCTGCAGTGTGCCTGGAACTCAGGGCTTCCTGATTTTAAAAATCCTAGCCCTAGGCCGAACCCCAACCCTAAGACGAGAAAGGCAAATCAGCCAGGAATTAGGCATGTCCCCAAGGAAAAAGCTGTGGAGGCAGGCATGTTGTGCTACTTTTGCGCTCTTCTTGGCTAGTCCTTCGCAGCTGCTGTGTTCTTGGAACTCAGGGCTTTCTGGTTAATAGAGCCCTTACCCTAGGCGTAACTCAAACCTTAAGCCTAGGAAGGAAAATCAGCCTATGGTTCGGGATGGTCTCATGGAAATATCAGTGGTGGCAGCCAAGTTGCGTCACTTTTGCGCTCCCCTTGGGATGCCTTTCGCAGCTGCAGTGTGCCTGGAGCCCAGGGCTTCCTGGTTTTAAAAGTCCTAGGCCTAAGCCTAACAGTAACCCTAGGAAGGTAAATCAGCCGGGTATTAGGGTTCTTCCTAAGGGAAAAGCCGTGAAAGCAGCCATGTTGTGGCACTTCTGCACTCCCTTTGGGATGCCTTTGGCAGATGAAGTAAGCCTGGAACTCAGGGCTTCCTGGTTAAAGAAATCCAAGCCCTAGGCTGAAGCCTAACCCTAACCCTAGGCAGATAAATCAGCCTAGGTATAGGGATGGTGCCAAGGAAAAAGCTGTGAAAGCTGCCATGTTGTAGCACTTTTGTACTCCCCTTGGGATGCCTTGAACAGCTGCAGTGTGCCTGGAGCTAAGGGCTTCCTAGTTTTAAAAATCCTAGCCCTAGGCCTAAGCCTAACAGTAACCCTGGGAAGGTAAATCAGCCTGGTGTTAGGCTTCTTGCCAAGGAAAAAGCCGTGAAAGCAGCCATGTTGTGGCACTTTTGCACTCCCTTTTGGATGCCTTTCACAGCTGCAGTGTGCCTGGAACTCAGGGCTTCCTGATTTTAAAAATCCTAGCCCTAGGCCGAACCCCAACCCTAAGACGAGAAAGGCAAATCAGCCAGGAATTAGGCATGTCCCCAAGGAAAAAGCTGTGGAGGCAGGCATGTTGTGGTACTTTTGCGCTCTTCTTGGCTAGTCCTTCGCAGCTGCTGTGTTCTTGGAACTCAGGGCTTTCTGGTTAATAGAGCCCTTACCCTAGGCGTAACTCAAACCTTAACCCTAGGAAGGAAAATCAGCCTATGGTTCGGGATGGTCTCATGGAAATATCAGTGGTGGCAGCCAAGTTGCGTCACTTTTGCGCTCCCCTTGGGATGCCTTTCGCAGCTGCAGTGTGCCTGGAGCCCAGGGCTTCCTGGTTTTAAAAGTCCTAGGCCTAAGCCTAACAGTAACCCTAGGAAGGTAAATCAGCCGGGTATTAGGGTTCTTCCTAAGGGAAAAGCCGTGAAAGCAGCCATGTTGTGGCACTTCTGCACTCCCTTTGGGATGCCTTTGGCAGATGAAGTAAGCCTGGAACTCAGGGCTTCCTGGTTAAAAAACTCCAAGCCCTAGGCTGAACCCTAACCCTAACCCTAGGCAGATAAATCAGCCTAGGTATAGGGATGGTGCCAAGGAAAAAGCTGTGAAAGCTGCCATGTTGTAGCACTTTTGTACTCCCCTTGGGATGCCTTGAACAGCTGCAGTGTGCCTGGAGCCCAGGGCTTCCTAGTTTTAAAAATCCTAGCCCTAGGCCTAAGCCTAACAGTAACCCTGGGAAGGTAAATCAGCCTGGTGTTAGGCTTCTTGCCAAGGAAAAAGCCGTGAAAGCAGCCATGTTGTGGCACTTTTGCACTCCCTTTTGGATGCCTTTCACAGCTGCAGTGTGCCTGGAACTCAGGGCTTCCTGCTTTTAAAAATCCTAGCCCTAGGCCGAACCCCAACCCTAAGACGAGAAAGGCAAATCAGCCAGGAATTAGGCATGTCCCCAAGGAAAAAGCTGTGGAGGCAGGCATGTTGTGGTACTTTTGCGCTCTTCTTGGCTAGTCCTTCGCAGCTGCTGTGTTCTTGGAACTCAGGGCTTTCTGGTTAATAGAGCCCTTACCCTAGGCGTAACTCAAACCTTAACCCTAGGAAGGAAAATCAGCCTATGGTTCGGGATGGTCTCATGGAAATATCAGTGGTGGCAGCCAAGTTGCGTCACTTTTGCGCTCCCCTTGGGATGCCTTTCGCAGCTGCAGTGTGCCTGGAGCCCAGGGCTTCCTGGTTTTAAAAGTCCTAGGCCTAAGCCTAACAGTAACCCTAGGAAGGTAAATCAGCCGGGTATTAGGGTTCTTCCTAAGGGAAAAGCCGTGAAAGCAGCCATGTTGTGGCACTTCTGCACTCCCTTTGGGATGCCTTTGGCAGATGAAGTAAGCCTGGAACTCAGGGCTTCCTGGTTAAAGAAATCCAAGCCCTAGGCTGAAGCCTAACCCTAACCCTAGGCAGATAAATCAGCCTAGGTATAGGGATGGTGCCAAGGAAAAAGCTGTGAAAGCTGCCATGTTGTTGCACTTTTGTACTCCCCTTGGGATGCCTTGAACAGCTGCAGTGTGCCTGGAGCTAAGGGCTTCCTAGTTTTAAAAATCCTAGCCCTAGGCCTAAGCCTAACAGTAACCCTGGGAAGGTAAATCAGCCTGGTGTTAGGCTTCTTGCCAAGGAAAAAGCCGTGAAAGCAGCCATGTTGTGGCACTTTTGCACTCCCTTTTGGATGCCTTTCACAGCTCCAGTGTGCCTGGAACTCAGGGCTTCCTGATTTTAAAAATCCTAGCCCTAGGCCGAACCCCAACCCTAAGACGAGAAAGGCAAATCAGCCAGGAATTAGGCATGTCCCCAAGGAAAAAGCTGTGGAGGCAGGCATGTTGTGGTACTTTTGCGCTCTTCTTGGCTAGTCCTTCGCAGCTGCTGTGTTCTTGGAACTCAGGGCTTTCTGGTTAATAGAGCCCTTACCCTAAGCGTAACTCAAACCTTAACCCTAGGAAGGAAAATCAGCCTATGGTTCGGGATGGTCTCATGGAAATATCAGTGGTGGCAGCCAAGTTGCGTCACTTTTGCGCTCCCCTTGGGATGCCTTTCGCAGCTGCAGTGTGCCTGGAGCCCAGGGCTTCCTGGTTTTAAAAGTCCTAGGCCTAAGCCTAACAGTAACCCTAGGAAGGTAAATCAGCCGGGTATTAGGGTTCTTCCTAAGGGAAAAGCCGTGAAAGCAGCCATGTTGTGGCACTTCTGCACTCCCTTTGGGATGCCTTTGGCAGATGAAGTAAGCCTGGAACTCAGGGCTTCCTGGTTAAAGAAATCCAAGCCCTAGGCCTAAGCCTAACAGTAACCCTGGGAAGGTAAATCAGCCTGGTGTTAGGCTTCTTGCCAAGGAAAAAGCCGTGAAAGCAGCCATGTTGTGGCACTTTTGCACTCCCTTTTGGATGCCTTTCACAGCTGCAGTGTGCCTGGAACTCAGGGCTTCCTGATTTTAAAAATCCTAGCCCTAGGCCGAACCCCAACCCTAAGACGAGAAAGGCAAATCAGCCAGGAATTAGGCATGTCCCCAAGGAAAAAGCTGTGGAGGCAGGCATGTTGTGGTACTTTTGCGCTCTTCTTGGCTAGTCCTTCGCAGCTGCTGTGTTCTTGGAACTCAGGGCTTTCTGGTTAATAGAGCCCTTACCCTAGGCGTAACTCAAACCTTAACCCTAGGAAGGAAAATCAGCCTATGGTTCGGGATGGTCTCATGGAAATATCAGTGGTGGCAGCCAAGTTGCGTCACTTTTGCGCTCCCCTTGGGATGCCTTTCGCAGCTGCAGTGTGCCTGGAGCCCAGGGCTTCCTGGTTTTAAAAGTCCTAGGCCTAAGCCTAACAGTAACCCTAGGAAGGTAAATCAGCCGGGTATTAGGGTTCTTCCTAAGGGAAAAGCCGTGAAAGCAGCCATGTTGTGGCACTTCTGCACTCCCTTTGGGATGCCTTTGGCAGATGAAGTAAGCCTGGAACTCAGGGCTTCCTGGTTAAAAAACTCCAAGCCCTAGGCTGAACCCTAACCCTAACCCTAGGCAGATAAATCAGCCTAGGTATAGGGATGGTGCCAAGGAAAAAGCTGTGAAAGCTGCCATGTTGTAGCACTTTTGTACTCCCCTTGGGATGCCTTGAACAGCTGCAGTGTGCCTGGAGCCCAGGGCTTCCTAGTTTTAAAAATCCTAGCCCTAGGCCTAAGCCTAACAGTAACCCTGGGAAGGTAAATCAGCCTGGTGTTAGGCTTCTTGCCAAGGAAAAAGCCGTGAAAGCAGCCATGTTGTGGCACTTTTGCACTCCCTTTTGGATGCCTTTCACAGCTGCAGTGTGCCTGGAACTCAGGGCTTCCTGATTTTAAAAATCCTAGCCCTAGGCCGAACCCCAACCCTAAGACGAGAAAGGCAAATCAGCCAGGAATTAGGCATGTCCCCAAGGAAAAAGCTGTGGAGGCAGGCATGTTGTGGTACTTTTGCGCTCTTCTTGGCTAGTCCTTCGCAGCTGCTGTGTTCTTGGAACTCAGGGCTTTCTGGTTAATAGAGCCCTTACCCTAGGCGTAACTCAAACCTTAACCCTAGGAAGGAAAATCAGCCTATGGTTCGGGATGGTCTCATGGAAATATCAGTGGTGGCAGCCAAGTTGCGTCACTTTTGCGCTCCCCTTGGGATGCCTTTCGCAGCTGCAGTGTGCCTGGAGCCCAGGGCTTCCTGGTTTTAAAAGTCCTAGGCCTAAGCCTAACAGTAACCCTAGGAAGGTAAATCAGCCGGGTATTAGGGTTCTTCCTAAGGGAAAAGCCGTGAAAGCAGCCATGTTGTGGCACTTCTGCACTCCCTTTGGGATGCCTTTGGCAGATGAAGTAAGCCTGGAACTCAGGGCTTCCTGGTTAAAGAAATCCAAGCCCTAGGCTGAAGCCTAACCCTAACCCTAGGCAGATAAATCAGCCTAGGTATAGGGATGGTGCCAAGGAAAAAGCTGTGAAAGCTGCCATGTTGTTGCACTTTTGTACTCCCCTTGGGATGCCTTGAACAGCTGCAGTGTGCCTGGAGCTAAGGGCTTCCTAGTTTTAAAAATCCTAGCCCTAGGCCTAAGCCTAACAGTAACCCTGGGAAGGTAAATCAGCCTGGTGTTAG
Organism: Ammospiza caudacuta; assembly: GCF_027887145.1. Classification (NCBI taxonomy): domain Eukaryota; kingdom Metazoa; phylum Chordata; class Aves; order Passeriformes; family Passerellidae; genus Ammospiza; species Ammospiza caudacuta. The sequence continues at coordinate 87,916 of NW_026682953.1, read as the reverse complement.
GCTTCTTGCCAAGGAAAAAGCCGTGAAAGCAGCCATGTTGTGGCACTTTTGCACTCCCTTTTGGATGCCTTTCACAGCTGCAGTGTGCCTGGAACTCAGGGCTTCCTGATTTTAAAAATCCTAGCCCTAGGCCGAACCCCAACCCTAAGACGAGAAAGGCAAATCAGCCAGGAATTAGGCATGTCCCCAAGGAAAAAGCTGTGGAGGCAGGCATGTTGTGGTACTTTTGCGCTCTTCTTGGCTAGTCCTTCGCAGCTGCTGTGTTCTTGGAACTCAGGGCTTTCTGGTTAATAGAGCCCTTACCCTAGGCGTAACTCAAACCTTAACCCTAGGAAGGAAAATCAGCCTATGGTTCGGGATGGTCTCATGGAAATATCAGTGGTGGCAGCCAAGTTGCGTCACTTTTGCGCTCCCCTTGGGATGCCTTTCGCAGCTGCAGTGTGCCTGGAGCCCAGGGCTTCCTGGTTTTAAAAGTCCTAGGCCTAAGCCTAACAGTAACCCTAGGAAGGTAAATCAGCCGGGTATTAGGGTTCTTCCTAAGGGAAAAGCCGTGAAAGCAGCCATGTTGTGGCACTTCTGCACTCCCTTTGGGATGCCTTTGGCAGATGAAGTAAGCCTGGAACTCAGGGCTTCCTGGTTAAAAAACTCCAAGCCCTAGGCTGAACCCTAACCCTAACCCTAGGCAGATAAATCAGCCTAGGTATAGGGATGGTGCCAAGGAAAAAGCTGTGAAAGCTGCCATGTTGTAGCACTTTTGTACTCCCCTTGGGATGCCTTGAACAGCTGCAGTGTGCCTGGAGCCCAGGGCTTCCTAGTTTTAAAAATCCTAGCCCTAGGCCTAAGCCTAACAGTAACCCTGGGAAGGTAAATCAGCCTGGTGTTAGGCTTCTTGCCAAGGAAAAAGCCGTGAAAGCAGCCATGTTGTGGCACTTTTGCACTCCCTTTTGGATGCCTTTCACAGCTGCAGTGTGCCTGGAACTCAGGGCTTCCTGCTTTTAAAAATCCTAGCCCTAGGCCGAACCCCAACCCTAAGACGAGAAAGGCAAATCAGCCAGGAATTAGGCATGTCCCCAAGGAAAAAGCTGTGGAGGCAGGCATGTTGTGGTACTTTTGCGCTCTTCTTGGCTAGTCCTTCGCAGCTGCTGTGTTCTTGGAACTCAGGGCTTTCTGGTTAATAGAGCCCTTACCCTAGGCGTAACTCAAACCTTAACCCTAGGAAGGAAAATCAGCCTATGGTTCGGGATGGTCTCATGGAAATATCAGTGGTGGCAGCCAAGTTGCGTCACTTTTGCGCTCCCCTTGGGATGCCTTTCGCAGCTGCAGTGTGCCTGGAGCCCAGGGCTTCCTGGTTTTAAAAGTCCTAGGCCTAAGCCTAACAGTAACCCTAGGAAGGTAAATCAGCCGGGTATTAGGGTTCTTCCTAAGGGAAAAGCCGTGAAAGCAGCCATGTTGTGGCACTTCTGCACTCCCTTTGGGATGCCTTTGGCAGATGAAGTAAGCCTGGAACTCAGGGCTTCCTGGTTAAAGAAATCCAAGCCCTAGGCTGAAGCCTAACCCTAACCCTAGGCAGATAAATCAGCCTAGGTATAGGGATGGTGCCAAGGAAAAAGCTGTGAAAGCTGCCATGTTGTTGCACTTTTGTACTCCCCTTGGGATGCCTTGAACAGCTGCAGTGTGCCTGGAGCTAAGGGCTTCCTAGTTTTAAAAATCCTAGCCCTAGGCCTAAGCCTAACAGTAACCCTGGGAAGGTAAATCAGCCTGGTGTTAGGCTTCTTGCCAAGGAAAAAGCCGTGAAAGCAGCCATGTTGTGGCACTTTTGCACTCCCTTTTGGATGCCTTTCACAGCTCCAGTGTGCCTGGAACTCAGGGCTTCCTGATTTTAAAAATCCTAGCCCTAGGCCGAACCCCAACCCTAAGACGAGAAAGGCAAATCAGCCAGGAATTAGGCATGTCCCCAAGGAAAAAGCTGTGGAGGCAGGCATGTTGTGGTACTTTTGCGCTCTTCTTGGCTAGTCCTTCGCAGCTGCTGTGTTCTTGGAACTCAGGGCTTTCTGGTTAATAGAGCCCTTACCCTAAGCGTAACTCAAACCTTAACCCTAGGAAGGAAAATCAGCCTATGGTTCGGGATGGTCTCATGGAAATATCAGTGGTGGCAGCCAAGTTGCGTCACTTTTGCGCTCCCCTTGGGATGCCTTTCGCAGCTGCAGTGTGCCTGGAGCCCAGGGCTTCCTGGTTTTAAAAGTCCTAGGCCTAAGCCTAACAGTAACCCTAGGAAGGTAAATCAGCCGGGTATTAGGGTTCTTCCTAAGGGAAAAGCCGTGAAAGCAGCCATGTTGTGGCACTTCTGCACTCCCTTTGGGATGCCTTTGGCAGATGAAGTAAGCCTGGAACTCAGGGCTTCCTGGTTAAAGAAATCCAAGCCCTAGGCCTAAGCCTAACAGTAACCCTGGGAAGGTAAATCAGCCTGGTGTTAGGCTTCTTGCCAAGGAAAAAGCCGTGAAAGCAGCCATGTTGTGGCACTTTTGCACTCCCTTTTGGATGCCTTTCACAGCTCCAGTGTGCCTGGAACTCAGGGCTTCCTGATTTTAAAAATCCTAGCCCTAGGCCGAACCCCAACCCTAAGACGAGAAAGGCAAATCAGCCAGGAATTAGGCATGTCCCCAAGGAAAAAGCTGTGGAGGCAGGCATGTTGTGGTACTTTTGCGCTCTTCTTGGCTAGTCCTTCGCAGCTGCTGTGTTCTTGGAACTCAGGGCTTTCTGGTTAATAGAGCCCTTACCCTAGGCGTAACTCAAACCTTAACCCTAGGAAGGAAAATCAGCCTATGGTTCGGGATGGTCTCATGGAAATATCAGTGGTGGCAGCCAAGTTGCGTCACTTTTGCGCTCCCCTTGGGATGCCTTTCGCAGCTGCAGTGTGCCTGGAGCCCAGGGCTTCCTGGTTTTAAAAGTCCTAGGCCTAAGCCTAACAGTAACCCTAGGAAGGTAAATCAGCCGGGTATTAGGGTTCTTCCTAAGGGAAAAGCCGTGAAAGCAGCCATGTTGTGGCACTTCTGCACTCCCTTTGGGATGCCTTTGGCAGATGAAGTAAGCCTGGAACTCAGGGCTTCCTGGTTAAAAAACTCCAAGCCCTAGGCTGAACCCTAACCCTAACCCTAGGCAGATAAATCAGCCTAGGTATAGGGATGGTGCCAAGGAAAAAGCTGTGAAAGCTGCCATGTTGTAGCACTTTTGTACTCCCCTTGGGATGCCTTGAACAGCTGCAGTGTGCCTGGAGCCCAGGGCTTCCTAGTTTTAAAAATCCTAGCCCTAGGCCTAAGCCTAACAGTAACCCTGGGAAGGTAAATCAGCCTGGTGTTAGGCTTCTTGCCAAGGAAAAAGCCGTGAAAGCAGCCATGTTGTGGCACTTTTGCACTCCCTTTTGGATGCCTTTCACAGCTGCAGTGTGCCTGGAACTCAGGGCTTCCTGATTTTAAAAATCCTAGCCCTAGGCCGAACCCCAACCCTAAGACGAGAAAGGCAAATCAGCCAGGAATTAGGCATGTCCCCAAGGAAAAAGCTGTGGAGGCAGGCATGTTGTGGTACTTTTGCGCTCTTCTTGGCTAGTCCTTCGCAGCTGCTGTGTTCTTGGAACTCAGGGCTTTCTGGTTAATAGAGCCCTTACCCTAGGCGTAACTCAAACCTTAAGCCTAGGAAGGAAAATCAGCCTATGGTTCGGGATGGTCTCATGGAAATATCAGTGGTGGCAGCCAAGTTGCGTCACTTTTGCGCTCCCCTTGGGATGCCTTTCGCAGCTGCAGTGTGCCTGGAGCCCAGGGCTTCCTGGTTTTAAAAGTCCTAGGCCTAAGCCTAACAGTAACCCTAGGAAGGTAAATCAGCCGGGTATTAGGGTTCTTCCTAAGGGAAAAGCCGTGAAAGCAGCCATGTTGTGGCACTTCTGCACTCCCTTTGGGATGCCTTTGGCAGATGAAGTAAGCCTGGAACTCAGGGCTTCCTGGTTAAAGAAATCCAAGCCCTAGGCTGAAGCCTAACCCTAACCCTAGGCAGATAAATCAGCCTAGGTATAGGGATGGTGCCAAGGAAAAAGCTGTGAAAGCTGCCATGTTGTTGCACTTTTGTACTCCCCTTGGGATGCCTTGAACAGCTGCAGTGTGCCTGGAGCTAAGGGCTTCCTAGTTTTAAAAATCCTAGCCCTAGGCCTAAGCCTAACAGTAACCCTGGGAAGGTAAATCAGCCTGGTGTTAGGCTTCTTGCCAAGGAAAAAGCCGTGAAAGCAGCCATGTTGTGGCACTTTTGCACTCCCTTTTGGATGCCTTTCACAGCTGCAGTGTGCCTGGAACTCAGGGCTTCCTGATTTTAAAAATCCTAGCCCTAGGCCGAACCCCAACCCTAAGACGAGAAAGGCAAATCAGCCAGGAATTAGGCATGTCCCCAAGGAAAAAGCTGTGGAGGCAGGCATGTTGTGGTACTTTTGCGCTCTTCTTGGCTAGTCCTTCGCAGCTGCTGTGTTCTTGGAACTCAGGGCTTTCTGGTTAATAGAGCCCTTACCCTAGGCGTAACTCAAACCTTAACCCTAGGAAGGAAAATCAGCCTATGGTTCGGGATGGTCTCATGGAAATATCAGTGGTGGCAGCCAAGTTGCGTCACTTTTGCGCTCCCCTTGGGATGCCTTTCGCAGCTGCAGTGTGCCTGGAGCCCAGGGCTTCCTGGTTTTAAAAGTCCTAGGCCTAAGCCTAACAGTAACCCTAGGAAGGTAAATCAGCCGGGTATTAGGGTTCTTCCTAAGGGAAAAGCCGTGAAAGCAGCCATGTTGTGGCACTTCTGCACTCCCTTTGGGATGCCTTTGGCAGATGAAGTAAGCCTGGAACTCAGGGCTTCCTGGTTAAAAAACTCCAAGCCCTAGGCTGAACCCTAACCCTAACCCTAGGCAGATAAATCAGCCTAGGTATAGGGATGGTGCCAAGGAAAAAGCTGTGAAAGCTGCCATGTTGTAGCACTTTTGTACTCCCCTTGGGATGCCTTGAACAGCTGCAGTGTGCCTGGAGCCCAGGGCTTCCTAGTTTTAAAAATCCTAGCCCTAGGCCTAAGCCTAACAGTAACCCTGGGAAGGTAAATCAGCCTGGTGTTAGGCTTCTTGCCAAGGAAAAAGCCGTGAAAGCAGCCATGTTGTGGCACTTTTGCACTCCCTTTTGGATGCCTTTCACAGCTGCAGTGTGCCTGGAACTCAGGGCTTCCTGCTTTTAAAAATCCTAGCCCTAGGCCGAACCCCAACCCTAAGACGAGAAAGGCAAATCAGCCAGGAATTAGGCATGTCCCCAAGGAAAAAGCTGTGGAGGCAGGCATGTTGTGGTACTTTTGCGCTCTTCTTGGCTAGTCCTTCGCAGCTGCTGTGTTCTTGGAACTCAGGGCTTTCTGGTTAATAGAGCCCTTACCCTAGGCGTAACTCAAACCTTAACCCTAGGAAGGAAAATCAGCCTATGGTTCGGGATGGTCTCATGGAAATATCAGTGGTGGCAGCCAAGTTGCGTCACTTTTGCGCTCCCCTTGGGATGCCTTTCGCAGCTGCAGTGTGCCTGGAGCCCAGGGCTTCCTGGTTTTAAAAGTCCTAGGCCTAAGCCTAACAGTAACCCTAGGAAGGTAAATCAGCCGGGTATTAGGGTTCTTCCTAAGGGAAAAGCCGTGAAAGCAGCCATGTTGTGGCACTTCTGCACTCCCTTTGGGATGCCTTTGGCAGATGAAGTAAGCCTGGAACTCAGGGCTTCCTGGTTAAAGAAATCCAAGCCCTAGGCTGAAGCCTAACCCTAACCCTAGGCAGATAAATCAGCCTAGGTATAGGGATGGTGCCAAGGAAAAAGCTGTGAAAGCTGCCATGTTGTTGCACTTTTGTACTCCCCTTGGGATGCCTTGAACAGCTGCAGTGTGCCTGGAGCTAAGGGCTTCCTAGTTTTAAAAATCCTAGCCCTAGGCCTAAGCCTAACAGTAACCCTGGGAAGGTAAATCAGCCTGGTGTTAGGCTTCTTGCCAAGGAAAAAGCCGTGAAAGCAGCCATGTTGTGGCACTTTTGCACTCCCTTTTGGATGCCTTTCACAGCTCCAGTGTGCCTGGAACTCAGGGCTTCCTGATTTTAAAAATCCTAGCCCTAGGCCGAACCCCAACCCTAAGACGAGAAAGGCAAATCAGCCAGGAATTAGGCATGTCCCCAAGGAAAAAGCTGTGGAGGCAGGCATGTTGTGGTACTTTTGCGCTCTTCTTGGCTAGTCCTTCGCAGCTGCTGTGTTCTTGGAACTCAGGGCTTTCTGGTTAATAGAGCCCTTACCCTAAGCGTAACTCAAACCTTAACCCTAGGAAGGAAAATCAGCCTATGGTTCGGGATGGTCTCATGGAAATATCAGTGGTGGCAGCCAAGTTGCGTCACTTTTGCGCTCCCCTTGGGATGCCTTTCGCAGCTGCAGTGTGCCTGGAGCCCAGGGCTTCCTGGTTTTAAAAGTCCTAGGCCTAAGCCTAACAGTAACCCTAGGAAGGTAAATCAGCCGGGTATTAGGGTTCTTCCTAAGGGAAAAGCCGTGAAAGCAGCCATGTTGTGGCACTTCTGCACTCCCTTTGGGATGCCTTTGGCAGATGAAGTAAGCCTGGAACTCAGGGCTTCCTGGTTAAAGAAATCCAAGCCCTAGGCCTAAGCCTAACAGTAACCCTGGGAAGGTAAATCAGCCTGGTGTTAGGCTTCTTGCCAAGGAAAAAGCCGTGAAAGCAGCCATGTTGTGGCACTTTTGCACTCCCTTTTGGATGCCTTTCACAGCTGCAGTGTGCCTGGAACTCAGGGCTTCCTGATTTTAAAAATCCTAGCCCTAGGCCGAACCCCAACCCTAAGACGAGAAAGGCAAATCAGCCAGGAATTAGGCATGTCCCCAAGGAAAAAGCTGTGGAGGCAGGCATGTTGTGGTACTTTTGCGCTCTTCTTGGCTAGTCCTTCGCAGCTGCTGTGTTCTTGGAACTCAGGGCTTTCTGGTTAATAGAGCCCTTACCCTAGGCGTAACTCAAACCTTAACCCTAGGAAGGAAAATCAGCCTATGGTTCGGGATGGTCTCATGGAAATATCAGTGGTGGCAGCCAAGTTGCGTCACTTTTGCGCTCCCCTTGGGATGCCTTTCGCAGCTGCAGTGTGCCTGGAGCCCAGGGCTTCCTGGTTTTAAAAGTCCTAGGCCTAAGCCTAACAGTAACCCTAGGAAGGTAAATCAGCCGGGTATTAGGGTTCTTCCTAAGGGAAAAGCCGTGAAAGCAGCCATGTTGTGGCACTTCTGCACTCCCTTTGGGATGCCTTTGGCAGATGAAGTAAGCCTGGAACTCAGGGCTTCCTGGTTAAAAAACTCCAAGCCCTAGGCTGAACCCTAACCCTAACCCTAGGCAGATAAATCAGCCTAGGTATAGGGATGGTGCCAAGGAAAAAGCTGTGAAAGCTGCCATGTTGTAGCACTTTTGTACTCCCCTTGGGATGCCTTGAACAGCTGCAGTGTGCCTGGAGCCCAGGGCTTCCTAGTTTTAAAAATCCTAGCCCTAGGCCTAAGCCTAACAGTAACCCTGGGAAGGTAAATCAGCCTGGTGTTAGGCTTCTTGCCAAGGAAAAAGCCGTGAAAGCAGCCATGTTGTGGCACTTTTGCACTCCCTTTTGGATGCCTTTCACAGCTGCAGTGTGCCTGGAACTCAGGGCTTCCTGATTTTAAAAATCCTAGCCCTAGGCCGAACCCCAACCCTAAGACGAGAAAGGCAAATCAGCCAGGAATTAGGCATGTCCCCAAGGAAAAAGCTGTGGAGGCAGGCATGTTGTGGTACTTTTGCGCTCTTCTTGGCTAGTCCTTCGCAGCTGCTGTGTTCTTGGAACTCAGGGCTTTCTGGTTAATAGAGCCCTTACCCTAGGCGTAACTCAAACCTTAACCCTAGGAAGGAAAATCAGCCTATGGTTCGGGATGGTCTCATGGAAATATCAGTGGTGGCAGCCAAGTTGCGTCACTTTTGCGCTCCCCTTGGGATGCCTTTCGCAGCTGCAGTGTGCCTGGAGCCCAGGGCTTCCTGGTTTTAAAAGTCCTAGGCCTAAGCCTAACAGTAACCCTAGGAAGGTAAATCAGCCGGGTATTAGGGTTCTTCCTAAGGGAAAAGCCGTGAAAGCAGCCATGTTGTGGCACTTCTGCACTCCCTTTGGGATGCCTTTGGCAGATGAAGTAAGCCTGGAACTCAGGGCTTCCTGGTTAAAGAAATCCAAGCCCTAGGCTGAAGCCTAACCCTAACCCTAGGCAGATAAATCAGCCTAGGTATAGGGATGGTGCCAAGGAAAAAGCTGTGAAAGCTGCCATGTTGTTGCACTTTTGTACTCCCCTTGGGATGCCTTGAACAGCTGCAGTGTGCCTGGAGCTAAGGGCTTCCTAGTTTTAAAAATCCTAGCCCTAGGCCTAAGCCTAACAGTAACCCTGGGAAGGTAAATCAGCCTGGTGTTAGGCTTCTTGCCAAGGAAAAAGCCGTGAAAGCAGCCATGTTGTGGCACTTTTGCACTCCCTTTTGGATGCCTTTCACAGCTCCAGTGTGCCTGGAACTCAGGGCTTCCTGATTTTAAAAATCCTAGCCCTAGGCCGAACCCCAACCCTAAGACGAGAAAGGCAAATCAGCCAGGAATTAGGCATGTCCCCAAGGAAAAAGCTGTGGAGGCAGGCATGTTGTGGTACTTTTGCGCTCTTCTTGGCTAGTCCTTCGCAGCTGCTGTGTTCTTGGAACTCAGGGCTTTCTGGTTAATAGAGCCCTTACCCTAAGCGTAACTCAAACCTTAACCCTAGGAAGGAAAATCAGCCTATGGTTCGGGATGGTCTCATGGAAATATCAGTGGTGGCAGCCAAGTTGCGTCACTTTTGCGCTCCCCTTGGGATGCCTTTCGCAGCTGCAGTGTGCCTGGAGCCCAGGGCTTCCTGGTTTTAAAAGTCCTAGGCCTAAGCCTAACAGTAACCCTAGGAAGGTAAATCAGCCGGGTATTAGGGTTCTTCCTAAGGGAAAAGCCGTGAAAGCAGCCATGTTGTGGCACTTCTGCACTCCCTTTGGGATGCCTTTGGCAGATGAAGTAAGCCTGGAACTCAGGGCTTCCTGGTTAAAGAAATCCAAGCCCTAGGCCTAAGCCTAACAGTAACCCTGGGAAGGTAAATCAGCCTGGTGTTAGGCTTCTTGCCAAGGAAAAAGCCGTGAAAGCAGCCATGTTGTAGCACTTTTGTACTCCCCTTGGGATGCCTTGAACAGCTGCAGTGTGCCTGGAGCCCAGGGCTTCCTAGTTTTAAAAATCCTAGCCCTAGGCCTAAGCATAACAGTAACCCTGGGAAGGGAAATCAGCCTGGTGTTAGGCTTCTTGCCAAGGAAAAAGCCGTGAAAGCAGCCATGTTGTGGCACTTTTGCACTCCCTTTTGGTTGCCTTTCACAGCTGCAGTGTGCCTGGAACTCAGGGCTTCCTGATTTTAAAAATCCTAGCCCTAGGCCGAACCCCAACCCTAAGACGAGAAAGGCAAATCAGCCAGGAATTAGGCATGTCCCCAAGGAAAAAGCTGTGGAGGCAGGCATGTTGTGCTACTTTTGCGCTCTTCTTGGCTAGTCCTTCGCAGCTGCTGTGTTCTTGGAACTCAGGGCTTTCTGGTTAATAGACCCTTACCCTAGGCGTAACTCAAACCTTAACCCTAGGAAGGAAAATCAACCTATGGTTCGGGATGGTCTCATGGAAATATCAGTGGTGGCAGCCAAGTTGCGTCACTTTTGCGCTCCCCTTGGGATGCCTTTCGCAGCTGCAGTGTGCCTGGAGCCCAGGGCTTCCTGGTTTTAAAAGTCCTAGGCCTAAGCCTAACAGTAACCCTAGGAAGGTAAATCAGCCGGGTATTAGGGTTCTTCCTAAGGGAAAAGCCGTGAAAGCAGCCATGTTGTGGCACTTCTGCACTCCCTTTGGGATGCCTTTGGCAGATGAAGTAAGCCTGGAACTCAGGGCTTCCTGGTTAAAGAAATCCAAGCCCTAGGCCTAAGCCTAACAGTAACCCTGGGAAGGTAAATCAGCCTGGTGTTAGGCTTCTTGCCAAGGAAAAAGCCGTGAAAGCAGCCATGTTGTAGCACTTTTGTACTCCCCTTGGGATGCCTTGAACAGCTGCAGTGTGCCTGGAGCCCAGGGCTTCCTAGTTTTAAAAATCCTAGCCCTAGGCCTAAGCCTAACAGTAACCCTGGGAATGCAAATCAGCCTGGTGTTAGGCTTCTTGCCAAGGAAAAAGCCGTGAAAGCAGCCATGTTGTGGCACTTTTGCACTCCCTTTTGGTTGCCTTTCACAGCTGCAGTGTGCCTGGAACTCAGGGCTTCCTGATTTTAAAAATCCTAGCCCTAGGCCGAACCCCAACCCTAAGACGAGAAAGGCAAATCAGCCAGGAATTAGGCATGTCCCCAAGGAAAAAGCTGTGGAGGCAGGCATGTTGTGCTACTTTTGCGCTCTTCTTGGCGAGTCCTTCGCAGCTGCTGTGTTCTTGGAACTCAGGGCTTTCTGGTTAATAGACCCTTACCCTAGGCGTAACTCAAACCTTAACCCTAGGAAGGAAAATCAGCCTATGGTTCGGGATGGTCTCATGGAAATATCAGTGGTGGCAGCCAAGTTGCGTCACTTTTGCGCTCCCCTTGGGATGCCTTTCGCAGCTGCAGTGTGCCTGGAGCCCAGGGCTTCCTGGTTTTAAAAGTCCTAGGCCTAAGCCTAACAGTAACCCTAGGAAGGTAAATCAGCCGGGTATTAGGGTTCTTCCTAAGGGAAAAGCCGTGAAAGCAGCCATGTTGTGGCACTTCTGCACTCCCTTTGGGATGCCTTTGGCAGATGAAGTAAGCCTGGAACTCAGGGCTTCCTGGTTAAAGAAATCCAAGCCCTAGGCTGAAGCCTAACCCTAACCCTAGGCAGATAAATCAGCCTAGGTATAGGGATGGTGCCAAGGAAAAAGCTGTGAAAGCTGCCATGTTGTAGCACTTTTGTACTCCCCTTGGGATGCCTTGAACAGCTGCAGTGTGCCTGGAGCCCAGGGCTTCCTAGTTTTAAAAATCCTAGCCCTAGGCCTAAGCCTAACAGTAACCCTGGGAAGGTAAATCAGCCTGGTGTTAGGCTTCTTGCCAAGGAAAAAGCCGTGAAAGCAGCCATGTTGTGGCACTTTTGCACTCCCTTTTGGATGCCTTTCACAGCTGCAGTGTGCCTGGAACTCAGGGCTTCCTGATTTTAAAAATCCTAGCCCTAGGCCGAACCCCAACCCTAAGACGAGAAAGGCAAATCAGCCAGGAATTAGGCATGTCCCCAAGGAAAAAGCTGTGGAGGCAGGCATGTTGTGCTACTTTTGCGCTCTTCTTGGCTAGTCCTTCGCAGCTGCTGTGTTCTTGGAACTCAGGGCTTTCTGGTTAATAGACCCTTACCCTAGGCGTAACTCAAACCTTAAGCCTAGGAAGGAAAATCAGCCTATGGTTCGGGATGGTCTCATGGAAATATCACTGGTGGCAGCCAAGTTGCGTCACTTTTGCGCTCCCCTTGGGATGCCTTTCGCAGCTGCAGTGTGCCTGGAGCCCAGGGCTTCCTGGTTTTAAAAGTCCTAGGCCTAAGCCTAACAGTAACCCTAGGAAGGTAAATCAGCCGGGTATTAGGGTTCTTCCTAAGGGAAAAGCCGTGAAAGCAGCCATGTTGTGGCACTTCTGCACTCCCTTTGGGATGCCTTTGGCAGATGAAGTAAGCCTGGAACTCAGGGCTTCCTGGTTAAAGAAATCCAAGCCCTAGGCTGAAGCCTAACCCTAACCCTAGGCAGATAAATCAGCCTAGGTATAGGGATGGTGCCAAGGAAAAAGCTGTGAAAGCTGCCATGTTGTAGCACTTTTGTACTCCCCTTGGGATGCCTTGAACAGCTGCAGTGTGCCTGGAGCCCAGGGCTTCCTAGTTTTAAAAATCCTAGCCCTAGGCCTAAGCCTAACAGTAACCCTGGGAAGGTAAATCAGCCTGGTGTTAGGCTTCTTGCCAAGGAAAAAGCCGTGAAAGCAGCCATGTTGTGGCACTTTTGCACTCCCTTTTGGATGCCTTTCACAGCTGCAGTGTGCCTGGAACTCAGGGCTTCCTGATTTTAAAAATCCTAGCCCTAGGCCGAACCCCAACCCTAAGACGAGAAAGGCAAATCAGCCAGGAATTAGGCATGTCCCCAAGGAAAAAGCTGTGGAGGCAGGCATGTTGTGGTACTTTTGCGCTCTTCTTGGCTAGTCCTTCGCAGCTGCTGTGTTCTTGGAACTCAGGGCTTTCTGGTTAATAGAGCCCTTACCCTAGGCGTAACTCAAACCTTAAGCCTAGGAAGGAAAATCAGCCTATGGTTTGGGATGGTCTCATGGAAATATCAGTGGTGGCAGCCAAGTTGCGTCACTTTTGCGCTCCCCTTGGGATGCCTTTCGCAGCTGCAGTGTGCCTGGAGCCCAGGGCTTCCTGGTTTTAAAAGTCCTAGGCCTAAGCCTAACAGTAACCCTAGGAAGGTAAATCAGCCGGGTATTAGGGTTCTTCCTAAGGGAAAAGCCGTGAAAGCAGCCATGTTGTGGCACTTCTGCACTCCCTTTGGGATGCCTTTGGCAGATGAAGTAAGCCTGGAACTCAGGGCTTCCTGGTTAAAAAACTCCAAGCCCTAGGCTGAAGCCTAACCCTAACCCTAGGCAGATAAATCAGCCTAGGTATAGGGATGGTGCCAAGGAAAAAGCTGTGAAAGCTGCCATGTTGTAGCACTTTTGTACTCCCCTTGGGATGCCTTGAACAGCTGCAGTGTGCCTGGAGCCCAGGGCTTCCTAGTTTTAAAAATCCTAGCCCTAGGCCTAAGCCTAACAGTAACCCTGGGAAGGTAAATCAGCCTGGTGTTAGGCTTCTTGCCAAGGAAAAAGCCGTGAAAGCAGCCATGTTGTGGCACTTTTGCACTCCCTTTTGGATGCCTTTCACAGCTCCAGTGTGCCTGGAACTCAGGGCTTCCTGATTTTAAAAATCCTAGCCCTAGGCCGAACCCCAACCCTAAGACGAGAAAGGCAAATCAGCCAGGAATTAGGCATGTCCCCAAGGAAAAAGCTGTGGAGGCAGGCATGTTGTGGTACTTTTGCGCTCTTCTTGGCTAGTCCTTCGCAGCTGCTGTGTTCTTGGAACTCAGGGCTTTCTGGTTAATAGAGCCCTTACCCTAGGCGTAACTCAAACCTTAACCCTAGGAAGGAAAATCAGCCTATGGTTCGGGATGGTCTCATGGAAATATCAGTGGTGGCAGCCAAGTTGCGTCACTTTTGCGCTCCCCTTGGGATGCCTTTCGCAGCTGCAGTGTGCCTGGAGCCCAGGGCTTCCTGGTTTTAAAAGTCCTAGGCCTAAGCCTAACAGTAACCCTAGGAAGGTAAATCAGCCGGGTATTAGGGTTCTTCCTAAGGGAAAAGCCGTGAAAGCAGCCATGTTGTGGCACTTCTGCACTCCCTTTGGGATGCCTTTGGCAGATGAAGTAAGCCTGGAACTCAGGGCTTCCTGGTTAAAAAACTCCAAGCCCTAGGCTGAACCCTAACCCTAACCCTAGGCAGATAAATCAGCCTAGGTATAGGGATGGTGCCAAGGAAAAAGCTGTGAAAGCTGCCATGTTGTAGCACTTTTGTACTCCCCTTGGGATGCCTTGAACAGCTGCAGTGTGCCTGGAGCCCAGGGCTTCCTAGTTTTAAAAATCCTAGCCCTAGGCCTAAGCCTAACAGTAACCCTGGGAAGGTAAATCAGCCTGGTGTTAGGCTTCTTGCCAAGGAAAAAGCCGTGAAAGCAGCCATGTTGTGGCACTTTTGCACTCCCTTTTGGATGCCTTTCACAGCTGCAGTGTGCCTGGAACTCAGGGCTTCCTGATTTTAAAAATCCTAGCCCTAGGCCGAACCCCAACCCTAAGACGAGAAAGGCAAATCAGCCAGGAATTAGGCATGTCCCCAAGGAAAAAGCTGTGGAGGCAGGCATGTTGTGGTACTTTTGCGCTCTTCTTGGCTAGTCCTTCGCAGCTGCTGTGTTCTTGGAACTCAGGGCTTTCTGGTTAATAGACCCTTACCCTAGGCGTAACTCAAACCTTAAGCCTAGGAAGGAAAATCAGCCTATGGTTCGGGATGGTCTCATGGAAATATCAGTGGTGGCAGCCAAGTTGCGTCACTTTTGCGCTCCCCTTGGGATGCCTTTCGCAGCTGCAGTGTGCCTGGAGCCCAGGGCTTCCTGGTTTTAAAAGTCCTAGGCCTAAGCCTAACAGTAACCCTAGGAAGGTAAATCAGCCGGGTATTAGGGTTCTTCCTAAGGGAAAAGCCGTGAAAGCAGCCATGTTGTGGCACTTCTGCACTCCCTTTGGGATGCCTTTGGCAGATGAAGTAAGCCTGGAACTCAGGGCTTCCTGGTTAAAGAAATCCAAGCCCTAGGCTGAACCCTAACCCTAACCCTAGGCAGATAAATCAGCCTAGGTATAGGGATGGTGCCAAGGAAAAAGCTGTGAAAGCTGCCATGTTGTAGCACTTTTGTACTCCCCTTGGGATGCCTTGAACAGCTGCAGTGTGCCTGGAGCCCAGGGCTTCCTAGTTTTAAAAATCCTAGCCCTAGGCCTAAGCCTAACAGTAACCCTGGGAAGGTAAATCAGCCTGGTGTTAGGCTTCTTGCCAAGGAAAAAGCCGTGAAAGCAGCCATGTTGTGGCACTTTTGCACTCCCTTTTGGATGCCTTTCACAGCTGCAGTGTGCCTGGAACTCAGGGCTTCCTGATTTTAAAAATCCTAGCCCTAGGCCGAACCCCAACCCTAAGACGAGAAAGGCAAATCAGCCAGGAATTAGGCATGTCCCCAAGGAAAAAGCTGTGGAGGCAGGCATGTTGTGGTACTTTTGCGCTCTTCTTGGCTAGTCCTTCGCAGCTGCTGTGTTCTTGGAACTCAGGGCTTTCTGGTTAATAGAGCCCTTACCCTAGGCGTAACTCAAACCTTAAGCCTAGGAAGGAAAATCAGCCTATGGTTTGGGATGGTCTCATGGAAATATCAGTGGTGGCAGCCAAGTTGCGTCACTTTTGCGCTCCCCTTGGGATGCCTTTCGCAGCTGCAGTGTGCCTGGAGCCCAGGGCTTCCTGGTTTTAAAAGTCCTAGGCCTAAGCCTAACAGTAACCCTAGGAAGGTAAATCAGCCGGGTATTAGGGTTCTTCCTAAGGGAAAAGCCGTGAAAGCAGCCATGTTGTGGCACTTCTGCACTCCCTTTGGGATGCCTTTGGCAGATGAAGTAAGCCTGGAACTCAGGGCTTCCTGGTTAAAAAACTCCAAGCCCTAGGCTGAAGCCTAACCCTAACCCTAGGCAGATAAATCAGCCTAGGTATAGGGATGGTGCCAAGGAAAAAGCTGTGAAAGCTGCCATGTTGTAGCACTTTTGTACTCCCCTTGGGATGCCTTGAACAGCTGCAGTGTGCCTGGAGCCCAGGGCTTCCTAGTTTTAAAAATCCTAGCCCTAGGCCTAAGCCTAACAGTAACCCTGGGAAGGTAAATCAGCCTGGTGTTAGGCTTCTTGCCAAGGAAAAAGCCGTGAAAGCAGCCATGTTGTGGCACTTTTGCACTCCCTTTTGGATGCCTTTCACAGCTCCAGTGTGCCTGGAACTCAGGGCTTCCTGATTTTAAAAATCCTAGCCCTAGGCCGAACCCCAACCCTAAGACGAGAAAGGCAAATCAGCCAGGAATTAGGCATGTCCCCAAGGAAAAAGCTGTGGAGGCAGGCATGTTGTGGTACTTTTGCGCTCTTCTTGGCTAGTCCTTCGCAGCTGCTGTGTTCTTGGAACTCAGGGCTTTCTGGTTAATAGAGCCCTTACCCTAGGCGTAACTCAAACCTTAACCCTAGGAAGGAAAATCAGCCTATGGTTCGGGATGGTCTCATGGAAATATCAGTGGTGGCAGCCAAGTTGCGTCACTTTTGCGCTCCCCTTGGGATGCCTTTCGCAGCTGCAGTGTGCCTGGAGCCCAGGGCTTCCTGGTTTTAAAAGTCCTAGGCCTAAGCCTAACAGTAACCCTAGGAAGGTAAATCAGCCGGGTATTAGGGTTCTTCCTAAGGGAAAAGCCGTGAAAGCAGCCATGTTGTGGCACTTCTGCACTCCCTTTGGGATGCCTTTGGCAGATGAAGTAAGCCTGGAACTCAGGGCTTCCTGGTTAAAAAACTCCAAGCCCTAGGCTGAACCCTAACCCTAACCCTAGGCAGATAAATCAGCCTAGGTATAGGGATGGTGCCAAGGAAAAAGCTGTGAAAGCTGCCATGTTGTAGCACTTTTGTACTCCCCTTGGGATGCCTTGAACAGCTGCAGTGTGCCTGGAGCCCAGGGCTTCCTAGTTTTAAAAATCCTAGCCCTAGGCCTAAGCCTAACAGTAACCCTGGGAAGGTAAATCAGCCTGGTGTTAGGCTTCTTGCCAAGGAAAAAGCCGTGAAAGCAGCCATGTTGTGGCACTTTTGCACTCCCTTTTGGATGCCTTTCACAGCTGCAGTGTGCCTGGAACTCAGGGCTTCCTGATTTTAAAAATCCTAGCCCTAGGCCGAACCCCAACCCTAAGACGAGAAAGGCAAATCAGCCAGGAATTAGGCATGTCCCCAAGGAAAAAGCTGTGGAGGCAGGCATGTTGTGGTACTTTTGCGCTCTTCTTGGCTAGTCCTTCGCAGCTGCTGTGTTCTTGGAACTCAGGGCTTTCTGGTTAATAGACCCTTACCCTAGGCGTAACTCAAACCTTAAGCCTAGGAAGGAAAATCAGCCTATGGTTCGGGATGGTCTCATGGAAATATCAGTGGTGGCAGCCAAGTTGCGTCACTTTTGCGCTCCCCTTGGGATGCCTTTCGCAGCTGCAGTGTGCCTGGAGCCCAGGGCTTCCTGGTTTTAAAAGTCCTAGGCCTAAGCCTAACAGTAACCCTAGGAAGGTAAATCAGCCGGGTATTAGGGTTCTTCCTAAGGGAAAAGCCGTGAAAGCAGCCATGTTGTGGCACTTCTGCACTCCCTTTGGGATGCCTTTGGCAGATGAAGTAAGCCTGGAACTCAGGGCTTCCTGGTTAAAGAAATCCAAGCCCTAGGCTGAAGCCTAACCCTAACCCTAGGCAGATAAATCAGCCTAGGTATAGGGATGGTGCCAAGGAAAAAGCTGTGAAAGCTGCCATGTTGTTGCACTTTTGTACTCCCCTTGGGATGCCTTGAACAGCTGCAGTGTGCCTGGAGCCCAGGGCTTCCTAGTTTCAAAAATCCTAGCCCTAGGCCTAAGCCTAACAGTAACCCTGGGAAGGTAAATCAGCCTGGTGTTAGGCTTCTTGCCAAGGAAAAAGCCGTGAAAGCAGCCATGTTGTGGCACTTTTGCACTCCCTTTTGGATGCCTTTCACAGCTCCAGTGTGCCTGGAACTCAGGGCTTCCTGATTTTAAAAATCCTAGCCCTAGGCCGAACCCCAACCCTAAGACGAGAAAGGCAAATCAGCCAGGAATTAGGCATGTCCCCAAGGAAAAAGCTGTGGAGGCAGGCATGTTGTGGTACTTTTGCGCTCTTCTTGGCGAGTCCTTCGCAGCTGCTGTGTTCTTGGAACTCAGGGCTTTCTGGTTAATAGACCCTTACCCTAGGCGTAACTCAAACCTTAACCCTAGGAAGGAAAATCAGCCTATGGTTCGGGATGGTCTCATGGAAATATCAGTGGTGGCAGCCAAGTTGCGTCACTTTTGCGCTCCCCTTGGGATGCCTTTCGCAGCTGCAGTGTGCCTGGAGCCCAGGGCTTCCTGGTTTTAAAAGTCCTAGGCCTAAGCCTAACAGTAACCCTAGGAAGATAAATCAGCCGGGTATTAGGGTTCTTCCTAAGGGAAAAGCCGTGAAAGCAGCCATGTTGTGGCACTTCTGCACTCCCTTTGGGATGCCTTTGGCAGATGAAGTAAGCCTGGAACTCAGGGCTTCCTGGTTAAAGAAATCCAAGCCCTAGGCTGAACCCTAACCCTAACCCTAGGCAGATAAATCAGCCTAGGTATAGGGATGGTGCCAAGGAAAAAGCTGTGAAAGCTGCCATGTTGTTGCACTTTTGTACTCCCCTTGGGATGCCTTGAACAGCTGCAGTGTGCCTGGAGCCCAGGGCTTCCTAGTTTTAAAAATCCTAGCCCTAGGCCTAAGCCTAACAGTAACCCTGGGAAGGTAAATCAGCCTGGTGTTAGGCTTCTTGCCAAGGAAAAAGCCGTGAAACAGCCATGTTGTGGCACTTTTGCACTCCCTTTTGGATGCCTTTCACAGCTGCAGTGTGCCTGGAACTCAGGGCTTCCTGATTTTAAAAATCCTAGCCCTAGGCCGAACCCCAACCCTAAGACGAGAAAGGCAAATCAGCCAGGAATTAGGCATGTCCCCAAGGAAAAAGCTGTGGAGGCAGGCATGTTGTGGTACTTTTGCGCTCTTCTTGGCTAGTCCTTCGCAGCTGCTGTGTTCTTGGAACTCAGGGCTTTCTGGTTAATAGAGCCCTTACCCTAGGCGTAACTCAAACCTTAAGCCTAGGAAGGAAAATCAGCCTATGGTTCGGGATGGTCTCATGGAAATATCAGTGGTGGCAGCCAAGTTGCGTCACTTTTGCACTCCCCTTGGGATGCCTTTCGCAGCTGCAGTGTGCCTGGAGCCCAGGGCTTCCTGGTTTTAAAAGTCCTAGGCCTAAGCCTAACAGTAACCCTAGGAAGGTAAATCAGCCGGGTATTAGGGTTCTTCCTAAGGGAAAAGCCCTGAAAGCAGCCATGTTGTGGCACTTCTGCACTCCCTTTGGGATGCCTTTGGCAGATGAAGTAAGCCTGGAACTCAGGGCTTCCTGGTTAAAGAAATCCAAGCCCTAGGCTGAAGCCTAACCCTAACCCTAGGCAGATAAATCAGCCTAGGTATAGGGATGGTGCCAAGGAAAAAGCTGTGAAAGCTGCCATGTTGTTGCACTTTTGTACTCCCCTTGGGATGCCTTGAACAGCTGCAGTGTGCCTGGAGCTAAGGGCTTCCTAGATTTAAAAATCCTAGCCCTAGGCCTAAGCCTAACAGTAACCCTGGGAAGGTAAATCAGCCTGGTGTTAGGCTTCTTGCCAAGGAAAAAGCCGTGAAAGCAGCCATGTTGTGGCACTTTTGCACTCCCTTTTGGATGCCTTTCACAGCTGCAGTGTGCCTGGAACTCAGGGCTTCCTGATTTTAAAAATCCTAGCCCTAGGCCGAACCCCAACCCTAAGACGAGAAAGGCAAATCAGCCAGGAATTAGGCATGTCCCCAAGGAAAAAGCTGTGGAGGCAGGCATGTTGTGCTACTTTTGCGCTCTTCTTGGCTAGTCCATCGCAGCTGCTGTGTTCTTGGAACTCAGGGCTTTCTGGTTAATAGACCCTTACCCTAGGCGTAACTCAAACCTTAACCCTAGGAAGGAAAATCAGCCTATGGTTCGGGATGGTCTCATGGAAATATCAGTGGTGGCAGCCAAGTTGCGTCACTTTTGCGCTCCCCTTGGGATGCCTTTCGCAGCTGCAGTGTGCCTGGAGCCCAGGGCTTCCTGGTTTTAAAAGTCCTAGGCCTAAGCCTAACAGTAACCCTAGGAAGGTAAATCAGCCGGGTATTAGGGTTCTTCCTAAGGGAAAAGCCGTGAAAGCAGCCATGTTGTGGCACTTCGGCACTCCCTTTGGGATGCCTTTGGCAGATGAAGTAAGCCTGGAACTCAGGGCTTCCTGGTTAAAGAAATCCAAGCCCTAGGCTGAAGCCTAACCCTAACCCTAGGCAGATAAATCAGCCTAGGTACAGGGATGGTGCCAAGGAAAAAGCTGTGAAAGCTGCCATATTGTTGCACTTTTGTACTCCCCTTGGGATGCCTTGAACAGCTGCAGTGTGCCTGGAGCTAAGGGCTTCCTAGTTTTAAAAATCCTAGCCCTAGGCCTAAGCCTAACAGTAACCCTGGGAAGGTAAATCAGCCTGGTGTTAGGCTTCTTGCCAAAGAAAAAGCCGTGAAAGCAGCCATGTTGTGGCACTTTTGCACTCCCTTTTGGATGCCTTTCACAGCTGCAGTGTGCCTGGAACTCAGGGCTTCCTGATTTTAAAAATCCTAGCCCTAGGCCGAACCCCAACCCTAAGACGAGAAAGGCAAATCAGCCAGGAATTAGGCATGTCCACAAGGAAAAAGCTGTGGAGGCAGGCATGTTGTGGTACTTTTGCGCTCTTCTTGGGTAGTCCTTCGCAGCTGCTGTGTTCTTGGAACTCAGGGCTTTCTGGTTAATAGACCCTTACCCTAGGCGTAACTCAAACCTTAAGCCTAGGAAGGAAAATCAGCCTATGGTTTGGGATGGTCTCATGGAAATATCAGTGGTGGCAGCCAAGTTGCGTCACTTTTGCGCTCCCCTTGGGATGCCTTTCGCAGCTGCAGTGTGCCTGGAGCCCAGGGCTTCCTGGTTTTAAAAGTCCTAGGCCTAAGCCTAACAGTAACCCTAGGAAGGTAAATCAGCCGGGTATTAGGGTTCTTCCTGAGGGAAAAGCCGTGAAAGCAGCCATGTTGTGGCACTTCTGCACTCCCTTTGGGATGCCTTTGGCAGATGAAGTAAGCCTGGAACTCAGGGCTTCCTGGTTAAAGAAATCCAAGCCCTAGGCTGAAGCCTAACCCTAACCCTAGGCAGATAAATCAGCCTAGGTATAGGGATGGTGCCAAGGAAAAAGCTGTGAAAGCTGCCATGTTGTTGCACTTTTGTACTCCCCTTGGGATGCCTTGAACAGCTGCAGTGTGCCTGGAGCTAAGGGCTTCCTAGATTTTAAAATCCTAGCCCTAGGCCTAAGCCTAACAGTAACCCTGGGAAGGTAAATCAGCCTGGTGTTAGGCTTCTTGCCAAGGAAAAAGCCGTGAAAGCAGCCATGTTGTGGCACTTTTGCACTCCCTTTTGGATGCCTTTCACAGCTCCAGTGTGCCTGGAACTCAGGGCTTCCTGATTTTAAAAATCCTAGCCCTAGGCCGAACCCCAACCCTAAGACGAGAAAGGCAAATCAGCCAGGAATTAGGCATGTCCCCAAGGAAAAAGCTGTGGAGGCAGCTAGGTTGTGGTACTTTTGCGCTCTTCTTGGCTAGTCCTTCGCAGCTGCTGTGTTCTTGGAACTCAGGGCTTTCTGGTTAATAGACCCTTACCCTAGGCGTAACTCAAACCTTAACCCTAGGAAGGAAAATCAGCCTATGGTTCGGGATGGTCTCATGGAAATATCAGTGGTGGCAGCCAAGTTGCGTCACTTTTGCGCTCCCCTTGGGATGCCTTTCGCAGCTGCAGTGTGCCTGGAGCCCAGGGCTTCCTGGTTTTAAAAGTCCTAGGCCTAAGCCTAACAGTAACCCTAGGAAGGTAAATCAGCCGGGTATTAGGGTTCTTCCTAAGGGAAAAGCCGTGAAAGCAGCCATGTTGTGGCACTTCGGCACTCCCTTTGGGATGCCTTTGGCAGATGAAGTAAGCCTGGAACTCAGGGCTTCCTGGTTAAAGAAATCCAAGCCCTAGGCTGAAGCCTAACCCTAACCCTAGGCAGATAAATCAGCCTAGGTACAGGGATGGTGCCAAGGAAAAAGCTGTGAAAGCTGCCATATTGTTGCACTTTTGTACTCCCCTTGGGATGCCTTGAACAGCTGCAGTGTGCCTGGAGCCCAGGGCTTCCTAGTTTTAAAAATCCTAGCCCTAGGCCTAAGCCTAACAGTAACCCTGGGAAGGTAAATCAGCCTGGTGTTAGGCTTCTTGCCAAAGAAAAAGCCGTGAAAGCAGCCATGTTGTGGCACTTTTGCACTCCCTTTTGGATGCCTTTCACAGCTCCAGTGTGCCTGGAAATCAGGGCTTCCTGATTTTAAAAATCCTAGCCCTAGGCCGAACCCCAACCCTAAGACGAGAAAGGCAAATCAGCCAGGAATTAGGCATGTCCCCAAGGAAAAAGCTGTGGAGGCAGGCATGTTGTGGTACTTTTGCGCTCTTCTTGGCGAGTCCTTCGCAGCTGCTGTGTTCTTGGAACTCAGGGCTTTCTGGTTAATAGAGCCCTTACCCTAGGCGTAACTCAAACCTTAACCCTAGGAAGGAAAATCAGCCTATGGTTCGGGATGGTCTCATGGAAATATCAGTGGTGGCAGCCAAGTTGCGTCACTTTTGCGCTCCCCTTGGGATGCCTTTCGCAGCTGCAGTGTGCCTGGAGCCCAGGGCTTCCTGGTTTTAAAAGTCCTAGGCCTAAGCCTAACAGTAACCCTAGGAAGATAAATCAGCCGGGTATTAGGGTTCTTCCTAAGGGAAAAGCCGTGAAAGCAGCCATGTTGTGGCACTTCTGCACTCCCTTTGGGATGCCTTTGGCAGATGAAGTAAGCCTGGAACTCAGGGCTTCCTGGTTAAAGAAATCCAAGCCCTAGGCTGAAGCCTAACCCTAACCCTAGGCAGATAAATCAGCCTAGGTATAGGGATGGTGCCAAGGAAAAAGCTGTGAAAGCTGCCATGTTGTTGCACTTTTGTACTCCCCTTGGGATGCCTTGAACAGCTGCAGTGTGCCTGGAGCTAAGGGCTTCCTAGATTTTAAAATCCTAGCCCTAGGCCTAAGCCTAACAGTAACCCTGGGAAGGTAAATCAGCCTGGTGTTAGGCTTCTTGCCAAGGAAAAAGCCGTGAAAGCAGCCATGTTGTGGCACTTTTGCACTCCCTTTTGGATGCCTTTCACAGCTCCAGTGTGCCTGGAACTCAGGGCTTCCTGATTTTAAAAATCCTAGCCCTAGGCCGAACCCCAACCCTAAGACGAGAAAGGCAAATCAGCCAGGAATTAGGCATGTCCCCAAGGAAAAAGCTGTGGAGGCAGCTAGGTTGTGGTACTTTTGCGCTCTTCTTGGCTAGTCCTTCGCAGCTGCTGTGTTCTTGGAACTCAGGGCTTTCTGGTTAATAGAACCCTTACCCTAGGCGTAACTCAAACCTTAACCCTAGGAATGAAAATCAGCCTATGGTTCGGGATGGTCTCATGGAAATATCAGTGGTGGCAGCCAAGTTGCGTCACTTTTGCGCTCCCCTTGGGATGCCTTTCGCAGCTGCAGTGTGCCTGGAGCTCAGGGCTTCCTGGTTTTAAAAGTCCTAGGCCTAAGCCTAACAGTAACCCTAGGAAGGTAAATCAGCCGGGTATTAGGGTTCTTCCTAAGGGAAAAGCCGTGAAAGCAGCCATGTTGTGGCACTTCTGCACTCCCTTTGGGATGCCTTTGGCAGATGAAGTAAGCCTGGAACTCAGGGCTTCCTGGTTAAAGAAATCCAAGCCCTAGGCTGAAGCCTAACCCTAACCCTAGGCAGATAAATCAGCCTAGGTATAGGGATGGTGCCAAGGAAAAAGCTGTGAAAGCTGCCATGTTGTTGCACTTTTGTACTCCCCTTGGGATGCCTTGAACAGCTGCAGTGTGCCTGGAGCCCAGGGCTTCCTAGTTTTAAAAATCCTAGCCCTAGGCCTAAGCCTAACAGTAACCCTGGGAAGGTAAATCAGCCTGGTGTTAGGCTTCTTGCCAAGGAAAAAGCCGTGAAAGCAGCCATGTTGTGGCACTTTTGCACTCCCTTTTGGATGCCTTTCACAGCTCCACTGTGCCTGGAACTCAGGGCTTCCTGATTTTAAAAATCCTAGCCCTAGGCCGAACCCCAACCCTAAGACGAGAAAGGCAAATCAGCCAGGAATTAGGCATGTCCACAAGGAAAAAGCTGTGGAGGCAGGCATGTTGTGCTACTTTTGCGCTCTTCTTGGCTAGTCCTTCGCAGCTGCTGTGTTCTTGGAACTCAGGGCTTTCTGGTTAATAGAACCCTTACCCTAGGCGTAACTCAAACCTTAAGCCTAGGAAGGAAAATCAGCCTATGGTTCGGGATGGTCTCATGGAAATATCAGTGGTGGCAGCCAAGTTGCGTCACTTTTGCGCTCCCCTTGGGATGCCTTTCACAGCTGCAGTGTGCCTGGAGCCCAGGGCTTCCTGGTTTTAAAAGTCCTAGGCCTAAGCCTAACAGTAACCCTAGGAAGGTAAATCAGCCGGGTATTAGGGTTCTTCCTAAGGGAAAAGCCGTGAAAGCAGCCATGTTGTGGCACTTCTGCACTCCCTTTGGGATGCCTTTGGCAGATGAAGTAAGCCTGGAACTCAGGGCTTCCTGGTTAAAGAAATCCAAGCCCTAGGCTGAAGCCTAACCCTAACCCTAGGCAGATAAATCAGCCTAGGTATAGGGATGGTGCCAAGGAAAAAGCTGTGAAAGCTGCCATGTTGTTGCACTTTTGTACTCCCCTTGGGATGCCTTGAACAGCTGCAGTGTGCCTGGAGCCCAGGGCTTCCTAGTTTTAAAAATCCTAGCCCTAGGCCTAAGCCTAACAGTAACCCTGGGAAGGTAAATCAGCCTGGTGTTAGGCTTCTTGCCAAGGAAAAAGCCGTGAAACAGCCATGTTGTGGCACTTTTGCACTCCCTTTTGGATGCCTTTCACAGCTACAGTGTGCCTGGAACTCAGGGCTTCCTGATTTTAAAAATCCTAGCCCTAGGCCGAACCCCAACCCTAAGACGAGAAAGGCAAATCAGCCAGGAATTAGGCATGTCCCCAAGGAAAAAGCTGTGGAGGCAGGCATGTTGTGGTACTTTTGCGCTCTTCTTGGCTAGTCCTTCGCAGCTGCTGTGTTCTTGGAACTCAGGGCTTTCTGGTTAATAGACCCTTACCCTAGGCGTAACTCAAACCTTAACCCTAGGAAGGAAAATCAGCCTATGGTTCGGGATGGTCTCATGGAAATATCAGTGGTGGCAGCCAAGTTGCGTCACTTTTGTGCTCCCCTTGGGATGCCTTTCGCAGCTGCAGTGTGCCTGGAGCCCAGGGCTTCCTGGTTTTAAAAGTCCTAGGCCTAAGCCTAACAGTAACCCTAGGAAGGTAAATCAGCCGGGTATTAGGGTTCTTCCTAAGGGAAAAGCCGTGAAAGCAGCCATGTTGTGGCACTTCGGCACTCCCTTTGGGATGCCTTTGGCAGATGAAGTAAGCCTGGAACTCAGGGCTTCCTGGTTAAAGAAATCCAAGCCCTAGGCTGAACCCTAACCCTAACCCTAGGCAGATAAATCAGCCTAGGTACAGGGATGGTGCCAAGGAAAAAGCTGTGAAAGCTGCCATATTGTTGCACTTTTGTACTCCCCTTGGGATGCCTTGAACAGCTGCAGTGTGCCTGGAGCCCAGGGCTTCCTAGTTTTAAAAATCCTAGCCCTAGGCCTAAGCCTAACAGTAACCCTGGGAAGGTAAATCAGCCTGGTGTTAGGCTTCTTGCCAAGGAAAAAGCCGTGAAAGCAGCCATGTTGTGGCACTTTTGCACTCCCTTTTGGATGCCTTTCACAGCTCCAGTGTGCCTGGAACTCAGGGCTTCCTGATTTTAAAAATCCTAGCCCTAGGCCGAACCCCAACCCTAAGACGAGAAAGGCAAATCAGCCAGGAATTAGGCATGTCCACAAGGAAAAAGCTGTGGAGGCAGGCATGTTGTGGTACTTTTGCGCTCTTCTTGGGTAGTCCTTCGCAGCTGCTGTGTTCTTGGAACTCAGGGCTTTCTGGTTAATAGACCCTTACCCTAGGCGTAACTCAAACCTTAACCCTAGGAAGGAAAATCAGCCTATGGTTCGGGATGGTCTCATGGAAATATCAGTGGTGGCAGCCAAGTTGCGTCACTTTTGCGCTCCCCTTGGGATGCCTTTCGCAGCTGCAGTGTGCCTGGAGCCCAGGGCTTCCTGGTTTTAAAAGTCCTAGGCCTAAGCCTAACAGTAACCCTAGGAAGGTAAATCAGCCGGGTATTAGGGTTCTTCCTAAGGGAAAAGCCGTGAAAGCAGCCATGTTGTGGCACTTCTGCACTCCCTTTGGGATGCCTTTGGCAGATGAAGTAAGCCTGGAACTCAGGGCTTCCTGGTTAAAAAAATCCAAGCCCTAGGCTGAACCCTAACCCTAACCCTAGGCAGATAAATCAGCCTAGGTATAGGGATGGTGCCAAGGAAAAAGCTGTGAAAGCTGCCATGTTGTTGCACTTTTGTACTCCCCTTGGGATGCCTTGAACAGCTGCAGTGTGCCTGGAGCTAAGGGCTTCCTAGTTTTAAAAATCCTAGCCCTAGGCCTAAGCCTAACAGTAACCCTGGGAAGGTAAATCAGCCTGGTGTTAGGCGTCTTGCCAAGGAAAAAGCCGTGAAAGCAGCCATGTTGTGGCACTTTTGCACTCCCTTTTGGATGCCTTTCACAGCTGCAGTGTGCCTGGAACTCAGGGCTTCCTGATTTTAAAAATCCTAGCCCTAGGCCAAACCCCAACCCTAAGACGAGAAAGGCAAATCAGCCAGGAATTAGGCATGTCCCCAAGGAAAAAGCTGTGGAGGCAGGCATGTTGTGGTACTTTTGCGCTCTTCTTGGCTAGTCCTTCGCAGCTGCTGTGTTCTTGGAACTCAGGGCTTTCTGGTTAATAGACCCTTACCCTAGGCGTAACTCAAACCTTAACCCTAGGAAGGAAAATCAGCCTATGGTTCGGGATGGTCTCATGGAAATATCAGTGGTGGCAGCCAAGTTACGTCACTTTTGCGCTCCCCTTGGGATGCCTGCCTTTCGCAGCTGCAGTGTGCCTGGAGCCCAGGGCTTCCTGGTTTTAAAAGTCCTAGGCCTAAGCCTAACAGTAACCCTAGGAAGGTAAATCAGCCGGGTATTAGGGTTCTTCCTAAGGGAAAAGCCGTGAAAGCAGCCATGTTGTGGCACTTCTGCACTCCCTTTGGGATGCCTTTGGCAGATGAAGTAAGCCTGGAACTCAGGGCTTCCTGGTTAAAGAAATCACAGCCCTAGGCTGAACCCTAACCCTAACCCTAGGCAGATAAATCAGCCTAGGTATAGGGATGGTGCCAAGGAAAAAGCTGTGAAAGCTGCCATGTTGTTGCACTTTTGTACTCCCCTTGGGATGCCTTGAACAGCTGCAGTGTGCCTGGAGCTAAGGGCTTCCTAGTTTTAAAAATCCTAGCCCTAGGCCTAAGCCTAACAGTAACCCTGGGAAGGTAAATCAGCCTGGTGTTAGGCTTCTTGCCAAGGAAAAAGCCGTGAAAGCAGCCATGTTGTGGCACTTTTGCACTCCCTTTTGGATGCCTTTCACAGCTGCAGTGTGCCTGGAACTCAGGGCTTCCTGATTTTAAAAATCCTAGCCCTAGGCCGAACCCCAACCCTAAGACGAGAAAGGCAAATCAGCCAGGAATTAGGCATGTCCCCAAGGAAAAAGCTGTGGAGGCAGGCATGTTGTGGTACTTTTGCGCTCTTCTTGGCTAGTCCTTCGCAGCTGCTGTGTTCTTGGAACTCAGGGCTTTCTGGTTAATAGACCCTTACCCTAGGCGTAACTCAAACCTTAACCCTAGGAAGGAAAATCAGCCTATGGTTCGGGATGGTCTCATGGAAATATCAGTGGTGGCAGCCAAGTTGCGTCACTTTTGCGCTCCCCTTGGGATGCCTGCCTTTCGCAGCTGCAGTGTGCCTGGAGCCCAGGGCTTCCTGGTTTTAAAAGTCCTAGGCCTAAGCCTAACAGTAACCCTAGGAAGGTAAATCAGCCGGGTATTAGGGTTCTTCCTAAGGGAAAAGCCGTGAAAGCAGCCATGTTGTGGCACTTCTGCACTCCCTTTGGGATGCCTTTGGCAGATGAAGTAAGCCTGGAACTCAGGGCTTCCTGGTTAAAGAAATCCAAGCCCTAGGCTGAACCCTAACCCTAACCCTAGGCAGATAAATCAGCCTAGGTATAGGGATGGTGCCAAGGAAAAAGCTGTGAAAGCTGCCATGTTGTTGCACTTTTGTACTCCCCTTGGGATGCCTTGAACAGCTGCAGTGTGCCTGGAGCCCAGGGCTTCCTAGTTTTAAAAATCCTAGCCCTAGGCCTAAGCCTAACAGTAACCCTGGGAAGGTAAATCAGCCTGGTGTTAGGCGTCTTGCCAAGGAAAAAGCCGTGAAAGCAGCCATGTTGTGGCACTTTTGCACTCCCTTTTGGATGCCTTTCACAGCTGCAGTGTGCCTGGAACTCAGGGCTTCCTGATTTTAAAAATCCTAGCCCTAGGCCGAACCCCAACACTAAGACGAGAAAGGCAAATCAGCCAGGAATTAGGCATGTCCCCAAGGAAAAAGCTGTGGAGGCAGGCATGTTGTGGTACTTTTGCGCTCTTCTTGGCTAGTCCTTCGCAGCTGCTGTGTTCTTGGAACTCAGGGCTTTCTGGTTAATAGACCCTTACCCTAGGCGTAACTCAAACCTTAACCCTAGGAAGGAAAATCAGCCTATGGTTCGGGATGGTCTCATGGAAATATCAGTGGTGGCAGCCAAGTTGCGTCACTTTTGCGCTCCCCTTGGGATGCCTGCCTTTCGCAGCTGCAGTGTGCCTGGAGCCCAGGGCTTCCTGGTTTTAAAAGTCCTAGGCCTAAGCCTAACAGTAACCCTAGGAAGGTAAATCAGCCGGGTATTAGGGTTCTTCCTAAGGGAAAAGCCGTGAAAGCAGCCATGTTGTGGCACTTCTGCACTCCCTTTGGGATGCCTTTGGCAGATGAAGTAAGCCTGGAACTCAGGGCTTCCTGGTTAAAGAAATCCAAGCCCTAGGCTGAACCCTAACCCTAACCCTAGGCAGATAAATCAGCCTAGGTATAGGGATGGTGCCAAGGAAAAAGCTGTGAAAGCTGCCATGTTGTTGCACTTTTGTACTCCCCTTGGGATGCCTTAAACAGCTGCAGTGTGCCTGGAGCCCAGGGCTTCCCAGTTTTAAAAATCCTAGCCCTAGGCCTAAGCCTAACAGTAACCCTGGGAAGGTAAATCAGCCTGGTGTTAGGCGTCTTGCCAAGGAAAAAGCCGTGAAACAGCCATGTTGTGGCACTTTTGCACTCCCTTTTGGATGCCTTTCACAGCTGCAGTGTGCCTGGAACTCAGGGCTTCCTGATTTTAAAAATCCTAGCCCTAGGCCGAACCCCAACCCTAAGACGAGAAAGGCAAATCAGCCAGGAATTAGGCATGTCCCCAAGGAAAAAGCTGTGGAGGCAGGCATGTTGTGCTACTTTTGCGCTCTTCTTGGCTAGTCCTTCGCAGCTGCTGTGTTCTTGGAACTCAGGGCTTTCTGGTTAATAGACCCTTACCCTAGGCGTAACTCAAACCTTAACCCTATGAAGGAAAATCAGCCTATGGTTCGGGATGGTCTCATGGAAATATCAGTGGTGGCAGCCAAGTTGCGTCACTTTTGCGCTCCCCTTGGGATGCCTTTCGCAGCTGCAGTGTGCCTGGAGCCCAGGGCTTCCTGGTTTTAAAAGTCCTAGGCCTAAGCCTAACAGTAACCCTAGGAAGGTAAATCAGCCGGGTATTAGGGTTCTTCCTAAGGGAAAAGCCGTGAAAGCAGCCATGTTGTGGCACTTCTGCACTCCCTTTGGGATGCCTTTGGCAGATGAAGTAAGCCTGGAACTCAGGGCTTCCTGGTTAAAAAAATCCAAGCCCTAGGCTGAACCCTAACCCTAACCCTAGGCAGATAAATCAGCCTAGGTATAGGGATGGTGCCAAGGAAAAAGCTGTGAAAGCTGCCATGTTGTTGCACTTTTGTACTCCCCTTGGGATGCCTTAAACAGCTGCAGTGTGCCTGGAGCTAAGGGCTTCCCAGTTTTAAAAATCCTAGCCCTAGGCCTAAGCCTAACAGTAACCCTGGGAAGCCAAATCAGCCTGGTGTTAGGCGTCTTGCCAAGGAAAAAGCCGTGAAACAGCCATGTTGTGGCACTTTTGCACTCCCTTTTGGATGCCTTTCACAGCTCCAGTGTGCCTGGAACTCAGGGCTTCCTGATTTTAAAAATCCTAGCCCTAGGCCGAACCCCAACCCTAAGACGAGAAAGGCAAATCAGCCAGGAATTAGGCATGTCCCCAAGGAAAAAGCTGTGGAGGCAGGCATGTTGTGGTACTTTTGCGCTCTTCTTGGCTAGTCCTTCGCAGCTGCTGTGTTCTTGGAACTCAGGGCTTTCTGGTTAATAGACCCTTACCCTAGGCGTAACTCAAACCTTAACCCTAGGAAGGAAAATCAGCCTATGGTTCGGGATGGTCTCATGGAAATATCAGTGGTGGCAGCCAAGTTGCGTCACTTTTGCGCTCCCCTTGGGATGCCTTTCGCAGCTGCAGTGTGCCTGGAGCCCAGGGCTTCCTGGTTTTAAAAGTCCTAGGCCTAAGCCTAACAGTAACCCTAGGAAGGTAAATCAGCCGGGTATTAGGGTTCTTCCTAAGGGAAAAGCCGTGAAAGCAGCCATGTTGTGGCACTTCTGCACTCCCTTTGGGATGCCTTTGGCAGATGAAGTAAGCCTGGAACTCAGGGCTTCCTGGTTAAAGAAATCCAAGCCCTAGGCTGAACCCTAACCCTAACCCTAGGCAGATGAATCAGCCTAGGTATAGGGATGGTGCCAATGAAAAAGCTGTGAAAGCTGCCATGTTGTTGCACTTTTGTACTCCCCTTGGGATGCCTTAAACAGCTGCAGTGTGCCTGGAGCCCAGGGCTTCCTAGTTTTAAAAATCCTAGCCCTAGGCCTAAGCCTAACAGTAACCCTGGGAAGGCAAATCAGCCTGGTGTTAGGCGTCTTGCCAAGGAAAAAGCCGTGAAAGCAGCCATGTTGTGGCACTTTTGCACTCCCTTTTGGATGCCTTTCACAGCTCCAGTGTGCCTGGAACTCAGGGCTTCCTGATTTTAAAAATCCTAGCCCTAGGCCGAACCCCAACCCTAAGACGAGAAAGGCAAATCAGCCAGGAATTAGGCATGTCCACAAGGAAAAAGCTGTGGAGGCAGGCATGTTGTGCTACTTTTGCACTCTTCTTGGGTAGTCCTTCGCAGCTGCTGTGTTCTTGGAACTCAGGGCTTTCTGGTTAATAGACCCTTACCCTAGGCGTAACTCAAACCTTAACCCTAGGAAGGAAAATCAGCCTATGGTTCGGGATGCTCTCATGGAAATATCAGTGGTGGCAGCCAAGTTGCGTCACTTTTGCGCTCCCCTTGGGATGCCTTTCGCAGCTGCAGTGTGCCTGGAGCCCAGGGCTTCCTGGTTTTAAAAGTCCTAGGCCTAAGCCTAACAGTAACCCTAGGAAGGTAAATCAGCCGGGTATTAGGGTTCTTCCTAAGGGAAAAGCTGTGAAAGCAGCCATGTTGTGGCACTTCTGCACTCCCTTTGGGATGCCTTTGGCAGATGAAGTAAGCCTGGAACTCAGGGCTTCCTGGTTAAAGAAATCCAAGCCCTAGGCTGAACCCTAACCCTAACCCTAGGCAGATGAATCAGCCTAGGTATAGGGATGGTGCCAAGGAAAAAGCTGTGAAAGCTGCCATGTTGTTGCACTTTTGTACTCCCCTTGGGATGCCTTGAACAGCTGCAGTGTGCCTGGAGCTAAGGGCTTCCTAGTTTTAAAAATCCTAGCCATAGGCCTAAGCCTAACAGTAACCCTGGGAAGGTAAATCAGCCTGGTGTTAGGCGTCTTGCCAAGGAAAAAGCCGTGAAAGCAGCCATGTTGTGGCACTTTTGCACTCCCTTTTGGATGCCTTTCACAGCTCCAGTGTGCCTGGAACTCAGGGCTTCCTGATTTTAAAAATCCTAGCCCTAGGCCAAACCCCAACCCTAAGACGAGAAAGGCAAATCAGCCAGGAATTAGGCATGTCCCCAAGGAAAAAGCTGTGGAGGCAGGCATGTTGTGGTACTTTTGCGCTCTTCTTGGCTAGTCCTTCGCAGCTGCTGTGTTCTTGGAACTCAGGGCTTTCTGGTTAATAGACCCTTACCCTAGGCGTAACTCAAACCTTAACCCTAGGAAGGAAAATCAGCCTATGGTTCGGGAAGGTCTCATGGAAATATCAGTGGTGGCAGCCAAGTTGCGTCACTTTTGCGCTCCCCTTGGGATGCCTTTCGCAGCTGCAGTGTGCCTGGAGCCCAGGGCTTCCTGGTTTTAAAAGTCCTAGGCCTAAGCCTAACAGTAACCCTAGGAAGGTAAATCAGCCGGGTATTAGGGTTCTTCCTAAGGGAAAAGCCGTGAAAGCAGCCATGTTGTGGCACTTCTGCACTCCCTTTGGGATGCCTTTGGCAGATGAAGTAAGCCTGGAACTCAGGGCTTCCTGGTTAAAAAAATCACAGCCCTAGGCTGAACCCTAACCCTAACCCTAGGCAGATAAATCAGCCTAGGTATAGGGATGGTGCCAATGAAAAAGCTGTGAAAGCTGCCATGTTGTTGCACTTTTGTACTCCCCTTGGGATGCCTTGAACAGCTGCAGTGTGCCTGGAGCCCAGGGCTTCCTAGTTTCAAAAATCCTAGCCCTAGGCCTAAGCCTAACAGTAACCCTGAGAAGGGAAATCAGCCTGGTGTTAGGCGTCTTGCCAAGGAAAAAGCCGTGAAAGCAGCCATGTTATGGCACTTTTGCACTCCCTTTTGGATGCCTTTCACAGCTCCAGTGTGCCTGGAACTCAGGGCTTCCTGATTTTAAAAATCCTAGCCCTAGGCCGAACCCCAACCCTAATACGAGAAAGGCAAATCAGCCAGGAATTAGGCATGTCCCCAAGGAAAAAGCTGTGGAGGCAGGCATGTTGTGGTACTTTTGCGCTCTTCTTGGCTAGTCTTTCGCAGCTGCTGTGTTCTTGGAACTCAGGGCTTTCTGGTAAATAAAAACCTTACCCTAGGCGTAACTCAAACCTTAACCCTAGGAAGGAAAATCAGCCTATGGTTCGGGATGGTCTCATGGAAATATCAGTGGTGGCAGCCAAGTTGCGTCACTTTTGCGCTCCCCTTGGGATGCCTTTCGCAGCTGCAGTGTGCCTGGAGCCCAGGGCTTCCTGGTTTTAAAAGTCCTAGGCCTAAGCCTAACAGTAACCCTAGGAAGGTAAATCAGCCGGGTATTAGGGTTCTTCCTAAGGGAAAAGCCGTGAAAGCAGCCATGTTGTGGCACTTCTGCACTCCCTTTGGGATGCCTTTGGCAGATGAAGTAAGCCTGGAACTCAGGGCTTCCTGGTTAAAGAAATCCAAGCCCTAGGCTGAAGCCTAACCCTAACCCTAGGCAGATAAATCAGCCTAGGTATAGGGATGGTGCCAAGGAAAAAGCTGTGAAAGCTGCCATGTTGTTGCACTTTTGTACTCCCCTTGGGATGCCTTAAACAGCTGCAGTGTGCCTGGAGCCCAGGGCTTCCTAGTTTTAAAAATCCTAGCCCTAGGCCTAAGCCTAACAGTAACCCTGGGAAGGTAAATCAGCCTGGTGTTAGGCGTCTTGCCAAGGAAAAAGCCGTGAAAGCAGCCATGTTGTGGCACTTTTGCACTCCCTTTTGGATGCCTTTCACAGCTCCAGTGTGCCTGGAACTCAGGGCTTCCTGCTTTTAAAAATCCTAGCCCTAGGCCGAACCCCAACCCTAAGACGAGAAAGGCAAATCAGCCAGGAATTAGGCATGTCCCCAAGGAAAAAGCTGTGGAGGCAGGCATGTTGTGGTACTTTTGCGCTCTTCTTGGCTAGTCCTTCGCAGCTGCTGTGTTCTTGGAACTCAGGGCTTTCTGGTTAATAGACCCTTACCCTAGGCGTAACTCAAACCTTAACCCTAGGAAGGAAAATCAGCCTATGGTTCGGGATGCTCTCATGGAAATATCAGTGGTGGCAGCCAAGTTGCGTCACTTTTGCGCTCCCCTTGGGATGCCTTTCGCAGCTGCAGTGTGCCTGGAGCCCAGGGCTTCCTGGTTTTAAAAGTCCTAGGCCTAAGCCTAACAGTAACCCTAGGAAGGTAAATCAGCCGGGTATTAGGGTTCTTCCTAAGGGAAAAGCCGTGAAAGCAGCCATGTTGTGGCACTTCTGCACTCCCTTTGGGATGCCTTTGGCAGATGAAGTAAGCCTGGAACTCAGGGCTTCCTGGTTAAAGAAATCCAAGCCCTAGGCTGAAGCCTAACCCTAACCCTAGGCAGATAAATCAGCCTAGGTATAGGGATGGTGCCAAGGAAAAAGCTGTGAAAGCTGCCATGTTGTTGCACTTTTGTACTCCCCTTGGGATGCCTTAAACAGCTGCAGTGTGCCTGGAGCCCAGGGCTTCCTAGTTTTAAAAATCCTAGCCCTAGGCCTAAGCCTAACAGTAACCCTGGGAAGGCAAATCAGCCTGGTGTTAGGCGTCTTGCCAAGGAAAAAGCCGTGAAAGCAGCCATGTTGTGGCACTTTTGCACTCCCTTTTGGATGCCTTTCACAGCTGCAGTGTGCCTGGAACTCAGGGCTTCCTGATTTTAAAAATCCTAGCCCTAGGCCGAACCCCAACCCTAAGACGAGAAAGGCAAATCAGCCAGGAATTAGGCATGTCCCCAAGGAAAAAGCTGTGGAGGCAGGCATGTTGTGGTACTTTTGCGCTCTTCTTGGCTAGTCCTTCGCAGCTGCTGTGTTCTTGGAACTCAGGGCTTTCTGGTTAATAGACCCTTACCCTAGGCGTAACTCAAACCTTAACCCTAGGAAGGAAAATCAGCCTATGGTTCGGGATGGTCTCATGGAAATATCAGTGGTGGCAGCCAAGTTGCGTCACTTTTGCGCTCCCCTTGGGATGCCTTTCGCAGCTGCAGTGTGCCTGGAGCCCAGGGCTTCCTGGTTTTAAAAGTCCTAGGCCTAAGCCTAACAGTAACCCTAGGAAGGTAAATCAGCCGGGTATCAGGGTTCTTCCTAAGGGAAAAGCCGTGAAAGCAGCCATGTTGTGGCACTTCTGCACTCCCTTTGGGATGCCTTTGGCAGATGAAGTAAGCCTGGAACTCAGGGCTTCCTGGTTAAAAAACTCCAAGCCCTAGGCTGAACCCTAACCCTAACCCTAGGCAGATAAATCAGCCTAGGTATAGGGATGGTGCCAAGGAAAAAGCTGTGAAAGCTGCCATGTTGTAGCACTTTTGTACTCCCCTTGGGATGCCTTGAACAGCTGCAGTGTGCCTGGAGCCCAGGGCTTCCTAGTTTTAAAAATCCTAGCCCTAGGCCTAAGCCTAACAGTAACCCTGGGAAGGTAAATCAGCCTGGTGTTAGGCTTCTTGCCAAGGAAAAAGCCGTGAAAGCAGCCATGTTGTGGCACTTTTGCACTCCCTTTTGGATGCCTTTCACAGCTCCAGTGTGCCTGGAACTCAGGGCTTCCTGATTTTAAGAATCCTAGCCCTAGGCCGAACCCCAACCCTAAGACGAGAAAGGCAAATCAGCCAGGAATTAGGCATGTCCCCAAGGAAAAAGCTGTGGAGGCAGACATGTTGTGGTACTTTTGCGCTCTTCTTGGCTAGTCCTTCGCAGCTGCTGTGTTCTTGGAACTCAGGGCTTTCTGGTTAATAGAGCCCTTACCCTAGGCGTAACTCAAACCTTAACCCTAGGAAGGAAAATCAGCCTATGGTTCGGGATGCTCTCATGGAAATATCAGTGGTGGCAGCCAAGTTGCGTCACTTTTGCGCACCCCTTGGGATGCCTTTCGCAGCTGCAGTGTGCCTGGAGCCCAGGGCTTCCTGGTTTTAAAAGTCCTAGGCCTAAGCCTAACAGTAACCCTAGGAAGGTAAATCAGCTGGGTATTAGGGTTCTTCCTAAGGGAAAAGCCGTGAAAGCAGCCATGTTGTGGCACTTCTGCACTCCCTTTGGGATGCCTTTGGCAGATGAAGTAAGCCTGGAACTCAGGGCTTCCTGGTTAAAGAAATCCAAGCCCTAGGCTGAAGCCTAACCCTAACCCTAGGCAGATAAATCAGCCTAGGTATAGGGATGGTGCCAAGGAAAAAGCTGTGAAAGCTGCCATGTTGTAGCACTTTTGTACTCCCCTTGGGATGCCTTGAACAGCTGCAGTGTGCCTGGAGCTAAGGGCTTCCTAGTTTTAAAAATCCTAGCCCTAGGCCTAAGCCTAACAGTAACCCTGGGAAGGTAAATCAGCCTGGTGTTAGGCTTCTTGCCAAGGAAAAAGCCGTGAAAGCAGCCATGTTGTGGCACTTTTGCACTCCCTTTTGGATGCCTTTCACAGCTGCAGTGTGCCTGGAACTCAGGGCTTCCTGATTTTAAAAATCCTAGCCCTAGGCCGAACCCCAACCCTAAGACGAGAAAGGCAAATCAGCCAGGAATTAGGCATGTCCCCAAGGAAAAAGCTGTGGAGGCAGGCATGTTGTGGTACTTTTGCGCTCTTCTTGGCTAGTCCTTCGCAGCTGCTGTGTTCTTGGAACTCAGGGCTTTCTGGTTAATAGAGCCCTTACCCTAGGCGTAACTCAAACCTTAAGCCTAGGAAGGAAAATCAGCCTATGGTTCGGGATGGTCTCATGGAAATATCAGTGGTGGCAGCCAAGTTGCGTCACTTTTGCGCTCCCCTTGGGATGCCTTTCGCAGCTGCAGTGTGCCTGGAGCCCAGGGCTTCCTGGTTTTAAAAGTCCTAGGCCTAAGCCTAACAGTAACCCTAGGAAGGTAAATCAGCCGGGTATTAGGGTTCTTCCTAAGGGAAAAGCCGTGAAAGCAGCCATGTTGTGGCACTTCTGCACTCCCTTTGGGATGCCTTTGGCAGATGAAGTAAGCCTGGAACTCAGGGCTTCCTGGTTAAAAAACTCCAAGCCCTAGGCTGAAGCCTAACCCTAACCCTAGGCAGATAAATCAGCCTAGGTATAGGGATGGTGCCAAGGAAAAAGCTGTGAAAGCTGCCATGTTGTAGCACTTTTGTACTCCCCTTGGGATGCCTTGAACAGCTGCAGTGTGCCTGGAGCCCAGGGCTTCCTAGTTTTAAAAATCCTAGCCCTAGGCCTAAGCCTAACAGTAACCCTGGGAAGGTAAATCAGCCTGGTGTTAGGCTTCTTGCCAAGGAAAAAGCCGTGAAAGCAGCCATGTTGTGGCACTTTTGCACTCCCTTTTGGATGCCTTTCACAGCTGCAGTGTGCCTGGAACTCAGGGCTTCCTGATTTTAAAAATCCTAGCCCTAGGCCGAACCCCAACCCTAAGACGAGAAAGGCAAATCAGCCAGGAATTAGGCATGTCCCCAAGGAAAAAGCTGTGGAGGCAGGCATGTTGTGCTACTTTTGCGCTCTTCTTGGCTAGTCCTTCGCAGCTGCTGTGTTCTTGGAACTCAGGGCTTTCTGGTTAATAGAGCCCTTACCCTAGGCGTAACTCAAACCTTAAGCCTAGGAAGGAAAATCAGCCTATGGTTCGGGATGGTCTCATGGAAATATCAGTGGTGGCAGCCAAGTTGCGTCACTTTTGCGCTCCCCTTGGGATGCCTTTCGCAGCTGCAGTGTGCCTGGAGCCCAGGGCTTCCTGGTTTTAAAAGTCCTAGGCCTAAGCCTAACAGTAACCCTAGGAAGGTAAATCAGCCGGGTATTAGGGTTCTTCCTAAGGGAAAAGCCGTGAAAGCAGCCATGTTGTGGCACTTCTGCACTCCCTTTGGGATGCCTTTGGCAGATGAAGTAAGCCTGGAACTCAGGGCTTCCTGGTTAAAGAAATCCAAGCCCTAGGCTGAAGCCTAACCCTAACCCTAGGCAGATAAATCAGCCTAGGTATAGGGATGGTGCCAAGGAAAAAGCTGTGAAAGCTGCCATGTTGTAGCACTTTTGTACTCCCCTTGGGATGCCTTGAACAGCTGCAGTGTGCCTGGAGCCCAGGGCTTCCTAGTTTTAAAAATCCTAGCCCTAGGCCTAAGCCTAACA
This sequence comes from Ammospiza caudacuta, assembly GCF_027887145.1. Taxonomy (NCBI): domain Eukaryota; kingdom Metazoa; phylum Chordata; class Aves; order Passeriformes; family Passerellidae; genus Ammospiza; species Ammospiza caudacuta. Next base: position 50,306 of record NW_026682953.1, on the reverse strand, counting down.
GTAACCCTGGGAAGGTAAATCAGCCTGGTGTTAGGCTTCTTGCCAAGGAAAAAGCCGTGAAAGCAGCCATGTTGTGGCACTTTTGCACTCCCTTTTGGATGCCTTTCACAGCTGCAGTGTGCCTGGAACTCAGGGCTTCCTGATTTTAAAAATCCTAGCCCTAGGCCGAACCCCAACCCTAAGACGAGAAAGGCAAATCAGCCAGGAATTAGGCATGTCCCCAAGGAAAAAGCTGTGGAGGCAGGCATGTTGTGGTACTTTTGCGCTCTTCTTGGCTAGTCCTTCGCAGCTGCTGTGTTCTTGGAACTCAGGGCTTTCTGGTTAATAGAGCCCTTACCCTAGGCGTAACTCAAACCTTAACCCTAGGAAGGAAAATCAGCCTATGGTTCGGGATGGTCTCATGGAAATATCAGTGGTGGCAGCCAAGTTGCGTCACTTTTGCGCTCCCCTTGGGATGCCTTTCGCAGCTGCAGTGTGCCTGGAGCCCAGGGCTTCCTGGTTTTAAAAGTCCTAGGCCTAAGCCTAACAGTAACCCTAGGAAGGTAAATCAGCCGGGTATTAGGGTTCTTCCTAAGGGAAAAGCCGTGAAAGCAGCCATGTTGTGGCACTTCTGCACTCCCTTTGGGATGCCTTTGGCAGATGAAGTAAGCCTGGAACTCAGGGCTTCCTGGTTAAAAAACTCCAAGCCCTAGGCTGAAGCCTAACCCTAACCCTAGGCAGATAAATCAGCCTAGGTATAGGGATGGTGCCAAGGAAAAAGCTGTGAAAGCTGCCATGTTGTAGCACTTTTGTACTCCCCTTGGGATGCCTTGAACAGCTGCAGTGTGCCTGGAGCCCAGGGCTTCCTAGTTTTAAAAATCCTAGCCCTAGGCCTAAGCCTAACAGTAACCCTGGGAAGGTAAATCAGCCTGGTGTTAGGCTTCTTGCCAAGGAAAAAGCCGTGAAACAGCCATGTTGTGGCACTTTTGCACTCCCTTTTGGATGCCTTTCACAGCTGCAGTGTGCCTGGAACTCAGGGCTTCCTGATTTTAAAAATCCTAGCCCTAGGCCGAACCCCAACCCTAAGACGAGAAAGGCAAATCAGCCAGGAATTAGGCATGTCCCCAAGGAAAAAGCTGTGGAGGCAGGCATGTTGTGGTACTTTTGCGCTCTTCTTGGCTAGTCCTTCGCAGCTGCTGTGTTCTTGGAACTCAGGGCTTTCTGGTTAATAGAGCCCTTACCCTAGGCGTAACTCAAACCTTAAGCCTAGGAAGGAAAATCAGCCTATGGTTCGGGATGGTCTCATGGAAATATCAGTGGTGGCAGCCAAGTTGCGTCACTTTTGCGCTCCCCTTGGGATGCCTTTCGCAGCTGCAGTGTGCCTGGAGCCCAGGGCTTCCTGGTTTTAAAAGTCCTAGGCCTAAGCCTAACAGTAACCCTAGGAAGGTAAATCAGCCGGGTATTAGGGTTCTTCCTAAGGGAAAAGCCGTGAAAGCAGCCATGTTGTGGCACTTCTGCACTCCCTTTGGGATGCCTTTGGCAGATGAAGTAAGCCTGGAACTCAGGGCTTCCTGGTTAAAAAACTCCAAGCCCTAGGCTGAAGCCTAACCCTAACCCTAGGCAGATAAATCAGCCTAGGTATAGGGATGGTGCCAAGGAAAAAGCTGTGAAAGCTGCCATGTTGTAGCACTTTTGTACTCCCCTTGGGATGCCTTGAACAGCTGCAGTGTGCCTGGAGCCCAGGGCTTCCTAGTTTTAAAAATCCTAGCCCTAGGCCTAAGCCTAACAGTAACCCTGGGAAGGTAAATCAGCCTGGTGTTAGGCTTCTTGCCAAGGAAAAAGCCGTGAAAGCAGCCATGTTGTGGCACTTTTGCACTCCCTTTTGGATGCCTTTCACAGCTCCAGTGTGCCTGGAACTCAGGGCTTCCTGATTTTAAAAATCCTAGCCCTAGGCCGAACCCCAACCCTAAGACGAGAAAGGCAAATCAGCCAGGAATTAGGCATGTCCCCAAGGAAAAAGCTGTGGAGGCAGGCATGTTGTGGTACTTTTGCGCTCTTCTTGGCTAGTCCTTCGCAGCTGCTGTGTTCTTGGAACTCAGGGCTTTCTGGTTAATAGAGCCCTTACCCTAAGCGTAACTCAAACCTTAACCCTAGGAAGGAAAATCAGCCTATGGTTCGGGATGGTCTCATGGAAATATCAGTGGTGGCAGCCAAGTTGCGTCACTTTTGCGCTCCCCTTGGGATGCCTTTCGCAGCTGCAGTGTGCCTGGAGCCCAGGGCTTCCTGGTTTTAAAAGTCCTAGGCCTAAGCCTAACAGTAACCCTAGGAAGGTAAATCAGCCGGGTATTAGGGTTCTTCCTAAGGGAAAAGCCGTGAAAGCAGCCATGTTGTGGCACTTCTGCACTCCCTTTGGGATGCCTTTGGCAGATGAAGTAAGCCTGGAACTCAGGGCTTCCTGGTTAAAGAAATCCAAGCCCTAGGCTGAAGCCTAACCCTAACCCTAGGCAGATAAATCAGCCTAGGTATAGGGATGGTGCCAAGGAAAAAGCTGTGAAAGCTGCCATGTTGTAGCACTTTTGTACTCCCCTTGGGATGCCTTGAACAGCTGCAGTGTGCCTGGAGCCCAGGGCTTCCTAGTTTTAAAAATCCTAGCCCTAGGCCTAAGCCTAACAGTAACCCTGGGAAGGTAAATCAGCCTGGTGTTAGGCTTCTTGCCAAGGAAAAAGCCGTGAAAGCAGCCATGTTGTGGCACTTTTGCACTCCCTTTTGGATGCCTTTCACAGCTGCAGTGTGCCTGGAACTCAGGGCTTCCTGATTTTAAAAATCCTAGCCCTAGGCCGAACCCCAACCCTAAGACGAGAAAGGCAAATCAGCCAGGAATTAGGCATGTCCCCAAGGAAAAAGCTGTGGAGGCAGGCATGTTGTGGTACTTTTGCGCTCTTCTTGGCTAGTCCTTCGCAGCTGCTGTGTTCTTGGAACTCAGGGCTTTCTGGTTAATAGAGCCCTTACCCTAGGCGTAACTCAAACCTTAACCCTAGGAAGGAAAATCAGCCTATGGTTCGGGATGGTCTCATGGAAATATCAGTGGTGGCAGCCAAGTTGCGTCACTTTTGCGCTCCCCTTGGGATGCCTTTCGCAGCTGCAGTGTGCCTGGAGCCCAGGGCTTCCTGGTTTTAAAAGTCCTAGGCCTAAGCCTAACAGTAACCCTAGGAAGGTAAATCAGCCGGGTATTAGGGTTCTTCCTAAGGGAAAAGCCGTGAAAGCAGCCATGTTGTGGCACTTCTGCACTCCCTTTGGGATGCCTTTGGCAGATGAAGTAAGCCTGGAACTCAGGGCTTCCTGGTTAAAAAACTCCAAGCCCTAGGCTGAACCCTAACCCTAACCCTAGGCAGATAAATCAGCCTAGGTATAGGGATGGTGCCAAGGAAAAAGCTGTGAAAGCTGCCATGTTGTAGCACTTTTGTACTCCCCTTGGGATGCCTTGAACAGCTGCAGTGTGCCTGGAGCCCAGGGCTTCCTAGTTTTAAAAATCCTAGCCCTAGGCCTAAGCCTAACAGTAACCCTGGGAAGGTAAATCAGCCTGGTGTTAGGCTTCTTGCCAAGGAAAAAGCCGTGAAACAGCCATGTTGTGGCACTTTTGCACTCCCTTTTGGATGCCTTTCACAGCTGCAGTGTGCCTGGAACTCAGGGCTTCCTGATTTTAAAAATCCTAGCCCTAGGCCGAACCCCAACCCTAAGACGAGAAAGGCAAATCAGCCAGGAATTAGGCATGTCCCCAAGGAAAAAGCTGTGGAGGCAGGCATGTTGTGGTACTTTTGCGCTCTTCTTGGCTAGTCCTTCGCAGCTGCTGTGTTCTTGGAACTCAGGGCTTTCTGGTTAATAGAGCCCTTACCCTAGGCGTAACTCAAACCTTAACCCTAGGAAGGAAAATCAGCCTATGGTTCGGGATGGTCTCATGGAAATATCAGTGGTGGCAGCCAAGTTGCGTCACTTTTGCGCTCCCCTTGGGATGCCTTTCGCAGCTGCAGTGTGCCTGGAGCCCAGGGCTTCCTGGTTTTAAAAGTCCTAGGCCTAAGCCTAACAGTAACCCTAGGAAGGTAAATCAGCCGGGTATTAGGGTTCTTCCTAAGGGAAAAGCCGTGAAAGCAGCCATGTTGTGGCACTTCTGCACTCCCTTTGGGATGCCTTTGGCAGATGAAGTAAGCCTGGAACTCAGGGCTTCCTGGTTAAAGAAATCCAAGCCCTAGGCTGAAGCCTAACCCTAACCCTAGGCAGATAAATCAGCCTAGGTATAGGGATGGTGCCAAGGAAAAAGCTGTGAAAGCTGCCATGTTGTTGCACTTTTGTACTCCCCTTGGGATGCCTTGAACAGCTGCAGTGTGCCTGGAGCTAAGGGCTTCCTAGTTTTAAAAATCCTAGCCCTAGGCCTAAGCCTAACAGTAACCCTGGGAAGGTAAATCAGCCTGGTGTTAGGCTTCTTGCCAAGGAAAAAGCCGTGAAAGCAGCCATGTTGTGGCACTTTTGCACTCCCTTTTGGATGCCTTTCACAGCTCCAGTGTGCCTGGAACTCAGGGCTTCCTGATTTTAAAAATCCTAGCCCTAGGCCGAACCCCAACCCTAAGACGAGAAAGGCAAATCAGCCAGGAATTAGGCATGTCCCCAAGGAAAAAGCTGTGGAGGCAGGCATGTTGTGGTACTTTTGCGCTCTTCTTGGCTAGTCCTTCGCAGCTGCTGTGTTCTTGGAACTCAGGGCTTTCTGGTTAATAGAGCCCTTACCCTAAGCGTAACTCAAACCTTAACCCTAGGAAGGAAAATCAGCCTATGGTTCGGGATGGTCTCATGGAAATATCAGTGGTGGCAGCCAAGTTGCGTCACTTTTGCGCTCCCCTTGGGATGCCTTTCGCAGCTGCAGTTTGCCTGGAGACCAGGGCTTCCTGGTTTTAAAAGTCCTAGGCCTAAGCCTAACAGTAACCCTAGGAAGGTAAATCAGCCGGGTATTAGGGTTCTTCCTAAGGGAAAAGCCGTGAAAGCAGCCATGTTGTGGCACTTCTGCACTCCCTTTGGGATGCCTTTGGCAGATGAAGTAAGCCTGGAACTCAGGGCTTCCTGGTTAAAGAAATCCAAGCCCTAGGCCTAAGCCTAACAATAACCCTGGGAAGGTAAATCAGCCTGGTGTTAGGCTTCTTGCCAAGGAAAAAGCCGTGAAAGCAGCCATGTTGTGGCACTTTTGCACTCCCTTTTGGATGCCTTTCACAGCTGCAGTGTGCCTGGAACTCAGGGCTTCCTGATTTTAAAAATCCTAGCCCTAGGCCGAACCCCAACCCTAAGACGAGAAAGGCAAATCAGCCAGGAATTAGGCATGTCCCCAAGGAAAAAGCTGTGGAGGCAGGCATGTTGTGGTACTTTTGCGCTCTTCTTGGCTAGTCCTTCGCAGCTGCTGTGTTCTTGGAACTCAGGGCTTTCTGGTTAATAGACCCTTACCCTAGGCGTAACTCAAACCTTAACCCTAGGAAGGAAAATCAGCCTATGGTTCGGGATGGTCTCATGGAAATATCAGTGGTGGCAGCCAAGTTGCGTCACTTTTGCGCTCCCCTTGGGATGCCTTTCGCAGCTGCAGTGTGCCTGGAGCCCAGGGCTTCCTGGTTTTAAAAGTCCTAGGCCTAAGCCTAACAGTAACCCTAGGAAGGTAAATCAGCCGGGTATTAGGGTTCTTCCTAAGGGAAAAGCCGTGAAAGCAGCCATGTTGTGGCACTTCTGCACTCCCTTTGGGATGCCTTTGGCAGATGAAGTAAGCCTGGAACTCAGGGCTTCCTGGTTAAAAAACTCCAAGCCCTAGGCTGAACCCTAACCCTAACCCTAGGCAGATAAATCAGCCTAGGTATAGGGATGGTGCCAAGGAAAAAGCTGTGAAAGCTGCCATGTTGTAGCACTTTTGTACTCCCCTTGGGATGCCTTGAACAGCTGCAGTGTGCCTGGAGCCCAGGGCTTCCTAGTTTTAAAAATCCTAGCCCTAGGCCTAAGCCTAACAGTAACCCTGGGAAGGTAAATCAGCCTGGTGTTAGGCTTCTTGCCAAGGAAAAAGCCGTGAAAGCAGCCATGTTGTGGCACTTTTGCACTCCCTTTTGGATGCCTTTCACAGCTGCAGTGTGCCTGGAACTCAGGGCTTCCTGATTTTAAAAATCCTAGCCCTAGGCCGAACCCCAACCCTAAGACGAGAAAGGCAAATCAGCCAGGAATTAGGCATGTCCCCAAGGAAAAAGCTGTGGAGGCAGGCATGTTGTGGTACTTTTGCGCTCTTCTTGGCTAGTCCTTCGCAGCTGCTGTGTTCTTGGAACTCAGGGCTTTCTGGTTAATAGAGCCCTTACCCTAGGCGTAACTCAAACCTTAACCCTAGGAAGGAAAATCAGCCTATGGTTCGGGATGGTCTCATGGAAATATCAGTGGTGGCAGCCAAGTTGCGTCACTTTTGCGCTCCCCTTGGGATGCCTTTCGCAGCTGCAGTGTGCCTGGAGCCCAGGGCTTCCTGGTTTTAAAAGTCCTAGGCCTAAGCCTAACAGTAACCCTAGGAAGGTAAATCAGCCGGGTATTAGGGTTCTTCCTAAGGGAAAAGCCGTGAAAGCAGCCATGTTGTGGCACTTCTGCACTCCCTTTGGGATGCCTTTGGCAGATGAAGTAAGCCTGGAACTCAGGGCTTCCTGGTTAAAGAAATCCAAGCCCTAGGCTGAACCCTAACCCTAACCCTAGGCAGATAAATCAGCCTAGGTATAGGGATGGTGCCAAGGAAAAAGCTGTGAAAGCTGCCATGTTGTTGCACTTTTGTACTCCCCTTGGGATGCCTTGAACAGCTGCAGTGTGCCTGGAGCTAAGGGCTTCCTAGTTTTAAAAATCCTAGCCCTAGGCCTAAGCCTAACAGTAACCCTGGGAAGGTAAATCAGCCTGGTGTTAGGCTTCTTGCCAAGGAAAAAGCCGTGAAAGCAGCCATGTTGTGGCACTTTTGCACTCCCTTTTGGATGCCTTTCACAGCTGCAGTGTGCCTGGAACTCAGGGCTTCCTGATTTTAAAAATCCTAGCCCTAGGCCGAACCCCAACCCTAAGACGAGAAAGGCAAATCAGCCAGGAATTAGGCATGTCCCCAAGGAAAAAGCTGTGGAGGCAGGCATGTTGTGGTACTTTTGCGCTCTTCTTGGCTAGTCCTTCGCAGCTGCTGTGTTCTTGGAACTCAGGGCTTTCTGGTTAATAGAGCCCTTACCCTAAGCGTAACTCAAACCTTAACCCTAGGAAGGAAAATCAGCCTATGGTTCGGGATGGTCTCATGGAAATATCAGTGGTGGCAGCCAAGTTGCGTCACTTTTGCGCTCCCCTTGGGATGCCTTTCGCAGCTGCAGTGTGCCTGGAGCCCAGGGCTTCCTGGTTTTAAAAGTCCTAGGCCTAAGCCTAACAGTAACCCTAGGAAGGTAAATCAGCCGGGTATTAGGGTTCTTCCTAAGGGAAAAGCCGTGAAAGCAGCCATGTTGTGGCACTTCTGCACTCCCTTTGGGATGCCTTTGGCAGATGAAGTAAGCCTGGAACTCAGGGCTTCCTGGTTAAAGAAATCCAAGCCCTAGGCCTAAGCCTAACAGTAACCCTGGGAAGGTAAATCAGCCTGGTGTTAGGCTTCTTGCCAAGGAAAAAGCCGTGAAAGCAGCCATGTTGTAGCACTTTTGTACTCCCCTTGGGATGCCTTGAACAGCTGCAGTGTGCCTGGAGCCCAGGGCTTCCTAGTTTTAAAAATCCTAGCCCTAGGCCTAAGCCTAACAGTAACCCTGGGAAGGTAAATCAGCCTGGTGTTAGGCTTCTTGCCAAGGAAAAAGCCGTGAAAGCAGCCATGTTGTGGCACTTTTGCACTCCCTTTTGGTTGCCTTTCACAGCTGCAGTGTGCCTGGAACTCAGGGCTTCCTGATTTTAAAAATCCTAGCCCTAGGCCGAACCCCAACCCTAAGACGAGAAAGGCAAATCAGCCAGGAATTAGGCATGTCCCCAAGGAAAAAGCTGTGGAGGCAGGCATGTTGTGCTACTTTTGCGCTCTTCTTGGCTAGTCCTTCGCAGCTGCTGTGTTCTTGGAACTCAGGGCTTTCTGGTTAATAGACCCTTACCCTAGGCGTAACTCAAACCTTAACCCTAGGAAGGAAAATCAACCTATGGTTCGGGATGGTCTCATGGAAATATCAGTGGTGGCAGCCAAGTTGCGTCACTTTTGCGCTCCCCTTGGGATGCCTTTCGCAGCTGCAGTGTGCCTGGAGCCCAGGGCTTCCTGGTTTTAAAAGTCCTAGGCCTAAGCCTAACAGTAACCCTAGGAAGGTAAATCAGCCGGGTATTAGGGTTCTTCCTAAGGGAAAAGCCGTGAAAGCAGCCATGTTGTGGCACTTCTGCACTCCCTTTGGGATGCCTTTGGCAGATGAAGTAAGCCTGGAACTCAGGGCTTCCTGGTTAAAGAAATCCAAGCCCTAGGCCTAAGCCTAACAGTAACCCTGGGAAGGTAAATCAGCCTGGTGTTAGGCTTCTTGCCAAGGAAAAAGCCGTGAAAGCAGCCATGTTGTAGCACTTTTGTACTCCCCTTGGGATGCCTTGAACAGCTGCAGTGTGCCTGGAGCCCAGGGCTTCCTAGTTTTAAAAATCCTAGCCCTAGGCCTAAGCCTAACAGTAACCCTGGGAATGCAAATCAGCCTGGTGTTAGGCTTCTTGCCAAGGAAAAAGCCGTGAAAGCAGCCATGTTGTGGCACTTTTGCACTCCCTTTTGGTTGCCTTTCACAGCTGCAGTGTGCCTGGAACTCAGGGCTTCCTGATTTTAAAAATCCTAGCCCTAGGCCGAACCCCAACCCTAAGACGAGAAAGGCAAATCAGCCAGGAATTAGGCATGTCCCCAAGGAAAAAGCTGTGGAGGCAGGCATGTTGTGCTACTTTTGCGCTCTTCTTGGCGAGTCCTTCGCAGCTGCTGTGTTCTTGGAACTCAGGGCTTTCTGGTTAATAGACCCTTACCCTAGGCGTAACTCAAACCTTAACCCTAGGAAGGAAAATCAGCCTATGGTTCGGGATGGTCTCATGGAAATATCAGTGGTGGCAGCCAAGTTGCGTCACTTTTGCGCTCCCCTTGGGATGCCTTTCGCAGCTGCAGTGTGCCTGGAGCCCAGGGCTTCCTGGTTTTAAAAGTCCTAGGCCTAAGCCTAACAGTAACCCTAGGAAGGTAAATCAGCCGGGTATTAGGGTTCTTCCTAAGGGAAAAGCCGTGAAAGCAGCCATGTTGTGGCACTTCTGCACTCCCTTTGGGATGCCTTTGGCAGATGAAGTAAGCCTGGAACTCAGGGCTTCCTGGTTAAAGAAATCCAAGCCCTAGGCTGAAGCCTAACCCTAACCCTAGGCAGATAAATCAGCCTAGGTATAGGGATGGTGCCAAGGAAAAAGCTGTGAAAGCTGCCATGTTGTAGCACTTTTGTACTCCCCTTGGGATGCCTTGAACAGCTGCAGTGTGCCTGGAGCCCAGGGCTTCCTAGTTTTAAAAATCCTAGCCCTAGGCCTAAGCCTAACAGTAACCCTGGGAAGGTAAATCAGCCTGGTGTTAGGCTTCTTGCCAAGGAAAAAGCCGTGAAAGCAGCCATGTTGTGGCACTTTTGCACTCCCTTTTGGATGCCTTTCACAGCTGCAGTGTGCCTGGAACTCAGGGCTTCCTGATTTTAAAAATCCTAGCCCTAGGCCGAACCCCAACCCTAAGACGAGAAAGGCAAATCAGCCAGGAATTAGGCATGTCCCCAAGGAAAAAGCTGTGGAGGCAGGCATGTTGTGCTACTTTTGCGCTCTTCTTGGCTAGTCCTTCGCAGCTGCTGTGTTCTTGGAACTCAGGGCTTTCTGGTTAATAGACCCTTACCCTAGGCGTAACTCAAACCTTAAGCCTAGGAAGGAAAATCAGCCTATGGTTCGGGATGGTCTCATGGAAATATCACTGGTGGCAGCCAAGTTGCGTCACTTTTGCGCTCCCCTTGGGATGCCTTTCGCAGCTGCAGTGTGCCTGGAGCCCAGGGCTTCCTGGTTTTAAAAGTCCTAGGCCTAAGCCTAACAGTAACCCTAGGAAGGTAAATCAGCCGGGTATTAGGGTTCTTCCTAAGGGAAAAGCCGTGAAAGCAGCCATGTTGTGGCACTTCTGCACTCCCTTTGGGATGCCTTTGGCAGATGAAGTAAGCCTGGAACTCAGGGCTTCCTGGTTAAAGAAATCCAAGCCCTAGGCTGAAGCCTAACCCTAACCCTAGGCAGATAAATCAGCCTAGGTATAGGGATGGTGCCAAGGAAAAAGCTGTGAAAGCTGCCATGTTGTAGCACTTTTGTACTCCCCTTGGGATGCCTTGAACAGCTGCAGTGTGCCTGGAGCCCAGGGCTTCCTAGTTTTAAAAATCCTAGCCCTAGGCCTAAGCCTAACAGTAACCCTGGGAAGGTAAATCAGCCTGGTGTTAGGCTTCTTGCCAAGGAAAAAGCCGTGAAAGCAGCCATGTTGTGGCACTTTTGCACTCCCTTTTGGATGCCTTTCACAGCTGCAGTGTGCCTGGAACTCAGGGCTTCCTGATTTTAAAAATCCTAGCCCTAGGCCGAACCCCAACCCTAAGACGAGAAAGGCAAATCAGCCAGGAATTAGGCATGTCCCCAAGGAAAAAGCTGTGGAGGCAGGCATGTTGTGGTACTTTTGCGCTCTTCTTGGCTAGTCCTTCGCAGCTGCTGTGTTCTTGGAACTCAGGGCTTTCTGGTTAATAGAGCCCTTACCCTAGGCGTAACTCAAACCTTAAGCCTAGGAAGGAAAATCAGCCTATGGTTTGGGATGGTCTCATGGAAATATCAGTGGTGGCAGCCAAGTTGCGTCACTTTTGCGCTCCCCTTGGGATGCCTTTCGCAGCTGCAGTGTGCCTGGAGCCCAGGGCTTCCTGGTTTTAAAAGTCCTAGGCCTAAGCCTAACAGTAACCCTAGGAAGGTAAATCAGCCGGGTATTAGGGTTCTTCCTAAGGGAAAAGCCGTGAAAGCAGCCATGTTGTGGCACTTCTGCACTCCCTTTGGGATGCCTTTGGCAGATGAAGTAAGCCTGGAACTCAGGGCTTCCTGGTTAAAAAACTCCAAGCCCTAGGCTGAAGCCTAACCCTAACCCTAGGCAGATAAATCAGCCTAGGTATAGGGATGGTGCCAAGGAAAAAGCTGTGAAAGCTGCCATGTTGTAGCACTTTTGTACTCCCCTTGGGATGCCTTGAACAGCTGCAGTGTGCCTGGAGCCCAGGGCTTCCTAGTTTTAAAAATCCTAGCCCTAGGCCTAAGCCTAACAGTAACCCTGGGAAGGTAAATCAGCCTGGTGTTAGGCTTCTTGCCAAGGAAAAAGCCGTGAAAGCAGCCATGTTGTGGCACTTTTGCACTCCCTTTTGGATGCCTTTCACAGCTCCAGTGTGCCTGGAACTCAGGGCTTCCTGATTTTAAAAATCCTAGCCCTAGGCCGAACCCCAACCCTAAGACGAGAAAGGCAAATCAGCCAGGAATTAGGCATGTCCCCAAGGAAAAAGCTGTGGAGGCAGGCATGTTGTGGTACTTTTGCGCTCTTCTTGGCTAGTCCTTCGCAGCTGCTGTGTTCTTGGAACTCAGGGCTTTCTGGTTAATAGAGCCCTTACCCTAGGCGTAACTCAAACCTTAACCCTAGGAAGGAAAATCAGCCTATGGTTCGGGATGGTCTCATGGAAATATCAGTGGTGGCAGCCAAGTTGCGTCACTTTTGCGCTCCCCTTGGGATGCCTTTCGCAGCTGCAGTGTGCCTGGAGCCCAGGGCTTCCTGGTTTTAAAAGTCCTAGGCCTAAGCCTAACAGTAACCCTAGGAAGGTAAATCAGCCGGGTATTAGGGTTCTTCCTAAGGGAAAAGCCGTGAAAGCAGCCATGTTGTGGCACTTCTGCACTCCCTTTGGGATGCCTTTGGCAGATGAAGTAAGCCTGGAACTCAGGGCTTCCTGGTTAAAAAACTCCAAGCCCTAGGCTGAACCCTAACCCTAACCCTAGGCAGATAAATCAGCCTAGGTATAGGGATGGTGCCAAGGAAAAAGCTGTGAAAGCTGCCATGTTGTAGCACTTTTGTACTCCCCTTGGGATGCCTTGAACAGCTGCAGTGTGCCTGGAGCCCAGGGCTTCCTAGTTTTAAAAATCCTAGCCCTAGGCCTAAGCCTAACAGTAACCCTGGGAAGGTAAATCAGCCTGGTGTTAGGCTTCTTGCCAAGGAAAAAGCCGTGAAAGCAGCCATGTTGTGGCACTTTTGCACTCCCTTTTGGATGCCTTTCACAGCTGCAGTGTGCCTGGAACTCAGGGCTTCCTGATTTTAAAAATCCTAGCCCTAGGCCGAACCCCAACCCTAAGACGAGAAAGGCAAATCAGCCAGGAATTAGGCATGTCCCCAAGGAAAAAGCTGTGGAGGCAGGCATGTTGTGGTACTTTTGCGCTCTTCTTGGCTAGTCCTTCGCAGCTGCTGTGTTCTTGGAACTCAGGGCTTTCTGGTTAATAGACCCTTACCCTAGGCGTAACTCAAACCTTAAGCCTAGGAAGGAAAATCAGCCTATGGTTCGGGATGGTCTCATGGAAATATCAGTGGTGGCAGCCAAGTTGCGTCACTTTTGCGCTCCCCTTGGGATGCCTTTCGCAGCTGCAGTGTGCCTGGAGCCCAGGGCTTCCTGGTTTTAAAAGTCCTAGGCCTAAGCCTAACAGTAACCCTAGGAAGGTAAATCAGCCGGGTATTAGGGTTCTTCCTAAGGGAAAAGCCGTGAAAGCAGCCATGTTGTGGCACTTCTGCACTCCCTTTGGGATGCCTTTGGCAGATGAAGTAAGCCTGGAACTCAGGGCTTCCTGGTTAAAGAAATCCAAGCCCTAGGCTGAAGCCTAACCCTAACCCTAGGCAGATAAATCAGCCTAGGTATAGGGATGGTGCCAAGGAAAAAGCTGTGAAAGCTGCCATGTTGTTGCACTTTTGTACTCCCCTTGGGATGCCTTGAACAGCTGCAGTGTGCCTGGAGCCCAGGGCTTCCTAGTTTCAAAAATCCTAGCCCTAGGCCTAAGCCTAACAGTAACCCTGGGAAGGTAAATCAGCCTGGTGTTAGGCTTCTTGCCAAGGAAAAAGCCGTGAAAGCAGCCATGTTGTGGCACTTTTGCACTCCCTTTTGGATGCCTTTCACAGCTCCAGTGTGCCTGGAACTCAGGGCTTCCTGATTTTAAAAATCCTAGCCCTAGGCCGAACCCCAACCCTAAGACGAGAAAGGCAAATCAGCCAGGAATTAGGCATGTCCCCAAGGAAAAAGCTGTGGAGGCAGGCATGTTGTGGTACTTTTGCGCTCTTCTTGGCTAGTCCTTCGCAGCTGCTGTGTTCTTGGAACTCAGGGCTTTCTGGTTAATAGACCCTTACCCTAGGCGTAACTCAAACCTTAACCCTAGGAAGGAAAATCAGCCTATGGTTCGGGATGGTCTCATGGAAATATCAGTGGTGGCAGCCAAGTTGCGTCACTTTTGCGCTCCCCTTGGGATGCCTTTCGCAGCTGCAGTGTGCCTGGAGCCCAGGGCTTCCTGGTTTTAAAAGTCCTAGGCCTAAGCCTAACAGTAACCCTAGGAAGATAAATCAGCCGGGTATTAGGGTTCTTCCTAAGGGAAAAGCCGTGAAAGCAGCCATGTTGTGGCACTTCTGCACTCCCTTTGGGATGCCTTTGGCAGATGAAGTAAGCCTGGAACTCAGGGCTTCCTGGTTAAAGAAATCCAAGCCCTAGGCTGAACCCTAACCCTAACCCTAGGCAGATAAATCAGCCTAGGTATAGGGATGGTGCCAAGGAAAAAGCTGTGAAAGCTGCCATGTTGTTGCACTTTTGTACTCCCCTTGGGATGCCTTGAACAGCTGCAGTGTGCCTGGAGCCCAGGGCTTCCTAGTTTTAAAAATCCTAGCCCTAGGCCTAAGCCTAACAGTAACCCTGGGAAGGTAAATCAGCCTGGTGTTAGGCTTCTTGCCAAGGAAAAAGCCGTGAAACAGCCATGTTGTGGCACTTTTGCACTCCCTTTTGGATGCCTTTCACAGCTGCAGTGTGCCTGGAACTCAGGGCTTCCTGATTTTAAAAATCCTAGCCCTAGGCCGAACCCCAACCCTAAGACGAGAAAGGCAAATCAGCCAGGAATTAGGCATGTCCCCAAGGAAAAAGCTGTGGAGGCAGGCATGTTGTGGTACTTTTGCGCTCTTCTTGGCTAGTCCTTCGCAGCTGCTGTGTTCTTGGAACTCAGGGCTTTCTGGTTAATAGAGCCCTTACCCTAGGCGTAACTCAAACCTTAAGCCTAGGAAGGAAAATCAGCCTATGGTTCGGGATGGTCTCATGGAAATATCAGTGGTGGCAGCCAAGTTGCGTCACTTTTGCACTCCCCTTGGGATGCCTTTCGCAGCTGCAGTGTGCCTGGAGCCCAGGGCTTCCTGGTTTTAAAAGTCCTAGGCCTAAGCCTAACAGTAACCCTAGGAAGGTAAATCAGCCGGGTATTAGGGTTCTTCCTAAGGGAAAAGCCCTGAAAGCAGCCATGTTGTGGCACTTCTGCACTCCCTTTGGGATGCCTTTGGCAGATGAAGTAAGCCTGGAACTCAGGGCTTCCTGGTTAAAGAAATCCAAGCCCTAGGCTGAAGCCTAACCCTAACCCTAGGCAGATAAATCAGCCTAGGTATAGGGATGGTGCCAAGGAAAAAGCTGTGAAAGCTGCCATGTTGTTGCACTTTTGTACTCCCCTTGGGATGCCTTGAACAGCTGCAGTGTGCCTGGAGCTAAGGGCTTCCTAGATTTAAAAATCCTAGCCCTAGGCCTAAGCCTAACAGTAACCCTGGGAAGGTAAATCAGCCTGGTGTTAGGCTTCTTGCCAAGGAAAAAGCCGTGAAAGCAGCCATGTTGTGGCACTTTTGCACTCCCTTTTGGATGCCTTTCACAGCTGCAGTGTGCCTGGAACTCAGGGCTTCCTGATTTTAAAAATCCTAGCCCTAGGCCGAACCCCAACCCTAAGACGAGAAAGGCAAATCAGCCAGGAATTAGGCATGTCCCCAAGGAAAAAGCTGTGGAGGCAGGCATGTTGTGGTACTTTTGCGCTCTTCTTGGCTAGTCCATCGCAGCTGCTGTGTTCTTGGAACTCAGGGCTTTCTGGTTAATAGACCCTTACCCTAGGCGTAACTCAAACCTTAACCCTAGGAAGGAAAATCAGCCTATGGTTCGGGATGGTCTCATGGAAATATCAGTGGTGGCAGCCAAGTTGCGTCACTTTTGCGCTCCCCTTGGGATGCCTTTCGCAGCTGCAGTGTGCCTGGAGCCCAGGGCTTCCTGGTTTTAAAAGTCCTAGGCCTAAGCCTAACAGTAACCCTAGGAAGGTAAATCAGCCGGGTATTAGGGTTCTTCCTAAGGGAAAAGCCGTGAAAGCAGCCATGTTGTGGCACTTCGGCACTCCCTTTGGGATGCCTTTGGCAGATGAAGTAAGCCTGGAACTCAGGGCTTCCTGGTTAAAGAAATCCAAGCCCTAGGCTGAAGCCTAACCCTAACCCTAGGCAGATAAATCAGCCTAGGTACAGGGATGGTGCCAAGGAAAAAGCTGTGAAAGCTGCCATATTGTTGCACTTTTGTACTCCCCTTGGGATGCCTTGAACAGCTGCAGTGTGCCTGGAGCTAAGGGCTTCCTAGTTTTAAAAATCCTAGCCCTAGGCCTAAGCCTAACAGTAACCCTGGGAAGGTAAATCAGCCTGGTGTTAGGCTTCTTGCCAAAGAAAAAGCCGTGAAAGCAGCCATGTTGTGGCACTTTTGCACTCCCTTTTGGATGCCTTTCACAGCTGCAGTGTGCCTGGAACTCAGGGCTTCCTGATTTTAAAAATCCTAGCCCTAGGCCGAACCCCAACCCTAAGACGAGAAAGGCAAATCAGCCAGGAATTAGGCATGTCCACAAGGAAAAAGCTGTGGAGGCAGGCATGTTGTGGTACTTTTGCGCTCTTCTTGGGTAGTCCTTCGCAGCTGCTGTGTTCTTGGAACTCAGGGCTTTCTGGTTAATAGACCCTTACCCTAGGCGTAACTCAAACCTTAAGCCTAGGAAGGAAAATCAGCCTATGGTTTGGGATGGTCTCATGGAAATATCAGTGGTGGCAGCCAAGTTGCGTCACTTTTGCGCTCCCCTTGGGATGCCTTTCGCAGCTGCAGTGTGCCTGGAGCCCAGGGCTTCCTGGTTTTAAAAGTCCTAGGCCTAAGCCTAACAGTAACCCTAGGAAGGTAAATCAGCCGGGTATTAGGGTTCTTCCTGAGGGAAAAGCCGTGAAAGCAGCCATGTTGTGGCACTTCTGCACTCCCTTTGGGATGCCTTTGGCAGATGAAGTAAGCCTGGAACTCAGGGCTTCCTGGTTAAAGAAATCCAAGCCCTAGGCTGAAGCCTAACCCTAACCCTAGGCAGATAAATCAGCCTAGGTATAGGGATGGTGCCAAGGAAAAAGCTGTGAAAGCTGCCATGTTGTTGCACTTTTGTACTCCCCTTGGGATGCCTTGAACAGCTGCAGTGTGCCTGGAGCTAAGGGCTTCCTAGATTTTAAAATCCTAGCCCTAGGCCTAAGCCTAACAGTAACCCTGGGAAGGTAAATCAGCCTGGTGTTAGGCTTCTTGCCAAGGAAAAAGCCGTGAAAGCAGCCATGTTGTGGCACTTTTGCACTCCCTTTTGGATGCCTTTCACAGCTCCAGTGTGCCTGGAACTCAGGGCTTCCTGATTTTAAAAATCCTAGCCCTAGGCCGAACCCCAACCCTAAGACGAGAAAGGCAAATCAGCCAGGAATTAGGCATGTCCCCAAGGAAAAAGCTGTGGAGGCAGCTAGGTTGTGGTACTTTTGCGCTCTTCTTGGCTAGTCCTTCGCAGCTGCTGTGTTCTTGGAACTCAGGGCTTTCTGGTTAATAGACCCTTACCCTAGGCGTAACTCAAACCTTAACCCTAGGAAGGAAAATCAGCCTATGGTTCGGGATGGTCTCATGGAAATATCAGTGGTGGCAGCCAAGTTGCGTCACTTTTGCGCTCCCCTTGGGATGCCTTTCGCAGCTGCAGTGTG
Source organism: Ammospiza caudacuta (assembly GCF_027887145.1). Classification (NCBI taxonomy): domain Eukaryota; kingdom Metazoa; phylum Chordata; class Aves; order Passeriformes; family Passerellidae; genus Ammospiza; species Ammospiza caudacuta. Next base: position 33,223 of record NW_026682953.1, on the reverse strand, counting down.
CCTGGAGCCCAGGGCTTCCTGGTTTTAAAAGTCCTAGGCCTAAGCCTAACAGTAACCCTAGGAAGGTAAATCAGCCGGGTATTAGGGTTCTTCCTAAGGGAAAAGCCGTGAAAGCAGCCATGTTGTGGCACTTCGGCACTCCCTTTGGGATGCCTTTGGCAGATGAAGTAAGCCTGGAACTCAGGGCTTCCTGGTTAAAGAAATCCAAGCCCTAGGCTGAAGCCTAACCCTAACCCTAGGCAGATAAATCAGCCTAGGTACAGGGATGGTGCCAAGGAAAAAGCTGTGAAAGCTGCCATGTTGTTGCACTTTTGTACTCCCCTTGGGATGCCTTGAACAGCTGCAGTGTGCCTGGAGCCCAGGGCTTCCTAGTTTTAAAAATCCTAGCCCTAGGCCTAAGCCTAACAGTAACCCTGGGAAGGTAAATCAGCCTGGTGTTAGGCTTCTTGCCAAAGAAAAAGCCGTGAAAGCAGCCATGTTGTGGCACTTTTGCACTCCCTTTTGGATGCCTTTCACAGCTCCAGTGTGCCTGGAAATCAGGGCTTCCTGATTTTAAAAATCCTAGCCCTAGGCCGAACCCCAACCCTAAGACGAGAAAGGCAAATCAGCCAGGAATTAGGCATGTCCCCAAGGAAAAAGCTGTGGAGGCAGGCATGTTGTGGTACTTTTGCGCTCTTCTTGGCGAGTCCTTCGCAGCTGCTGTGTTCTTGGAACTCAGGGCTTTCTGGTTAATAGACCCTTACCCTAGGCGTAACTCAAACCTTAACCCTAGGAAGGAAAATCAGCCTATGGTTCGGGATGGTCTCATGGAAATATCAGTGGTGGCAGCCAAGTTGCGTCACTTTTGCGCTCCCCTTGGGATGCCTTTCGCAGCTGCAGTGTGCCTGGAGCCCAGGGCTTCCTGGTTTTAAAAGTCCTAGGCCTAAGCCTAACAGTAACCCTAGGAAGATAAATCAGCCGGGTATTAGGGTTCTTCCTAAGGGAAAAGCCGTGAAAGCAGCCATGTTGTGGCACTTCTGCACTCCCTTTGGGATGCCTTTGGCAGATGAAGTAAGCCTGGAACTCAGGGCTTCCTGGTTAAAGAAATCCAAGCCCTAGGCTGAAGCCTAACCCTAACCCTAGGCAGATAAATCAGCCTAGGTATAGGGATGGTGCCAAGGAAAAAGCTGTGAAAGCTGCCATGTTGTTGCACTTTTGTACTCCCCTTGGGATGCCTTGAACAGCTGCAGTGTGCCTGGAGCTAAGGGCTTCCTAGATTTTAAAATCCTAGCCCTAGGCCTAAGCCTAACAGTAACCCTGGGAAGGTAAATCAGCCTGGTGTTAGGCTTCTTGCCAAGGAAAAAGCCGTGAAAGCAGCCATGTTGTGGCACTTTTGCACTCCCTTTTGGATGCCTTTCACAGCTCCAGTGTGCCTGGAACTCAGGGCTTCCTGATTTTAAAAATCCTAGCCCTAGGCCGAACCCCAACCCTAAGACGAGAAAGGCAAATCAGCCAGGAATTAGGCATGTCCCCAAGGAAAAAGCTGTGGAGGCAGCTAGGTTGTGGTACTTTTGCGCTCTTCTTGGCTAGTCCTTCGCAGCTGCTGTGTTCTTGGAACTCAGGGCTTTCTGGTTAATAGAACCCTTACCCTAGGCGTAACTCAAACCTTAACCCTAGGAATGAAAATCAGCCTATGGTTCGGGATGGTCTCATGGAAATATCAGTGGTGGCAGCCAAGTTGCGTCACTTTTGCGCTCCCCTTGGGATGCCTTTCGCAGCTGCAGTGTGCCTGGAGCTCAGGGCTTCCTGGTTTTAAAAGTCCTAGGCCTAAGCCTAACAGTAACCCTAGGAAGGTAAATCAGCCGGGTATTAGGGTTCTTCCTAAGGGAAAAGCCGTGAAAGCAGCCATGTTGTGGCACTTCTGCACTCCCTTTGGGATGCCTTTGGCAGATGAAGTAAGCCTGGAACTCAGGGCTTCCTGGTTAAAGAAATCCAAGCCCTAGGCTGAAGCCTAACCCTAACCCTAGGCAGATAAATCAGCCTAGGTATAGGGATGGTGCCAAGGAAAAAGCTGTGAAAGCTGCCATGTTGTTGCACTTTTGTACTCCCCTTGGGATGCCTTGAACAGCTGCAGTGTGCCTGGAGCCCAGGGCTTCCTAGTTTTAAAAATCCTAGCCCTAGGCCTAAGCCTAACAGTAACCCTGGGAAGGTAAATCAGCCTGGTGTTAGGCTTCTTGCCAAGGAAAAAGCCGTGAAAGCAGCCATGTTGTGGCACTTTTGCACTCCCTTTTGGATGCCTTTCACAGCTCCACTGTGCCTGGAACTCAGGGCTTCCTGATTTTAAAAATCCTAGCCCTAGGCCGAACCCCAACCCTAAGACGAGAAAGGCAAATCAGCCAGGAATTAGGCATGTCCACAAGGAAAAAGCTGTGGAGGCAGGCATGTTGTGCTACTTTTGCGCTCTTCTTGGCTAGTCCTTCGCAGCTGCTGTGTTCTTGGAACTCAGGGCTTTCTGGTTAATAGAACCCTTACCCTAGGCGTAACTCAAACCTTAAGCCTAGGAAGGAAAATCAGCCTATGGTTCGGGATGGTCTCATGGAAATATCAGTGGTGGCAGCCAAGTTGCGTCACTTTTGCGCTCCCCTTGGGATGCCTTTCACAGCTGCAGTGTGCCTGGAGCCCAGGGCTTCCTGGTTTTAAAAGTCCTAGGCCTAAGCCTAACAGTAACCCTAGGAAGGTAAATCAGCCGGGTATTAGGGTTCTTCCTAAGGGAAAAGCCGTGAAAGCAGCCATGTTGTGGCACTTCTGCACTCCCTTTGGGATGCCTTTGGCAGATGAAGTAAGCCTGGAACTCAGGGCTTCCTGGTTAAAGAAATCCAAGCCCTAGGCTGAAGCCTAACCCTAACCCTAGGCAGATAAATCAGCCTAGGTATAGGGATGGTGCCAAGGAAAAAGCTGTGAAAGCTGCCATGTTGTTGCACTTTTGTACTCCCCTTGGGATGCCTTGAACAGCTGCAGTGTGCCTGGAGCCCAGGGCTTCCTAGTTTTAAAAATCCTAGCCCTAGGCCTAAGCCTAACAGTAACCCTGGGAAGGTAAATCAGCCTGGTGTTAGGCTTCTTGCCAAGGAAAAAGCCGTGAAACAGCCATGTTGTGGCACTTTTGCACTCCCTTTTGGATGCCTTTCACAGCTACAGTGTGCCTGGAACTCAGGGCTTCCTGATTTTAAAAATCCTAGCCCTAGGCCGAACCCCAACCCTAAGACGAGAAAGGCAAATCAGCCAGGAATTAGGCATGTCCCCAAGGAAAAAGCTGTGGAGGCAGGCATGTTGTGGTACTTTTGCGCTCTTCTTGGCTAGTCCTTCGCAGCTGCTGTGTTCTTGGAACTCAGGGCTTTCTGGTTAATAGACCCTTACCCTAGGCGTAACTCAAACCTTAACCCTAGGAAGGAAAATCAGCCTATGGTTCGGGATGGTCTCATGGAAATATCAGTGGTGGCAGCCAAGTTGCGTCACTTTTGTGCTCCCCTTGGGATGCCTTTCGCAGCTGCAGTGTGCCTGGAGCCCAGGGCTTCCTGGTTTTAAAAGTCCTAGGCCTAAGCCTAACAGTAACCCTAGGAAGGTAAATCAGCCGGGTATTAGGGTTCTTCCTAAGGGAAAAGCCGTGAAAGCAGCCATGTTGTGGCACTTCGGCACTCCCTTTGGGATGCCTTTGGCAGATGAAGTAAGCCTGGAACTCAGGGCTTCCTGGTTAAAGAAATCCAAGCCCTAGGCTGAAGCCTAACCCTAACCCTAGGCAGATAAATCAGCCTAGGTACAGGGATGGTGCCAAGGAAAAAGCTGTGAAAGCTGCCATATTGTTGCACTTTTGTACTCCCCTTGGGATGCCTTGAACAGCTGCAGTGTGCCTGGAGCCCAGGGCTTCCTAGTTTTAAAAATCCTAGCCCTAGGCCTAAGCCTAACAGTAACCCTGGGAAGGTAAATCAGCCTGGTGTTAGGCTTCTTGCCAAGGAAAAAGCCGTGAAAGCAGCCATGTTGTGGCACTTTTGCACTCCCTTTTGGATGCCTTTCACAGCTCCAGTGTGCCTGGAACTCAGGGCTTCCTGATTTTAAAAATCCTAGCCCTAGGCCGAACCCCAACCCTAAGACGAGAAAGGCAAATCAGCCAGGAATTAGGCATGTCCACAAGGAAAAAGCTGTGGAGGCAGGCATGTTGTGCTACTTTTGCGCTCTTCTTGGCTAGTCCTTCGCAGCTGCTGTGTTCTTGGAACTCAGGGCTTTCTGGTTAATAGAACCCTTACCCTAGGCGTAACTCAAACCTTAAGCCTAGGAAGGAAAATCAGCCTATGGTTCGGGATGGTCTCATGGAAATATCAGTGGTGGCAGCCAAGTTGCGTCACTTTTGCGCTCCCCTTGGGATGCCTTTCACAGCTGCAGTGTGCCTGGAGCCCAGGGCTTCCTGGTTTTAAAAGTCCTAGGCCTAAGCCTAACAGTAACCCTAGGAAGGTAAATCAGCCGGGTATTAGGGTTCTTCCTAAGGGAAAAGCCGTGAAAGCAGCCATGTTGTGGCACTTCTGCACTCCCTTTGGGATGCCTTTGGCAGATGAAGTAAGCCTGGAACTCAGGGCTTCCTGGTTAAAGAAATCCAAGCCCTAGGCTGAAGCCTAACCCTAACCCTAGGCAGATAAATCAGCCTAGGTATAGGGATGGTGCCAAGGAAAAAGCTGTGAAAGCTGCCATGTTGTTGCACTTTTGTACTCCCCTTGGGATGCCTTGAACAGCTGCAGTGTGCCTGGAGCCCAGGGCTTCCTAGTTTTAAAAATCCTAGCCCTAGGCCTAAGCCTAACAGTAACCCTGGGAAGGTAAATCAGCCTGGTGTTAGGCTTCTTGCCAAGGAAAAAGCCGTGAAACAGCCATGTTGTGGCACTTTTGCACTCCCTTTTGGATGCCTTTCACAGCTACAGTGTGCCTGGAACTCAGGGCTTCCTGATTTTAAAAATCCTAGCCCTAGGCCGAACCCCAACCCTAAGACGAGAAAGGCAAATCAGCCAGGAATTAGGCATGTCCCCAAGGAAAAAGCTGTGGAGGCAGGCATGTTGTGGTACTTTTGCGCTCTTCTTGGCTAGTCCTTCGCAGCTGCTGTGTTCTTGGAACTCAGGGCTTTCTGGTTAATAGACCCTTACCCTAGGCGTAACTCAAACCTTAACCCTAGGAAGGAAAATCAGCCTATGGTTCGGGATGGTCTCATGGAAATATCAGTGGTGGCAGCCAAGTTGCGTCACTTTTGCGCTCCCCTTGGGATGCCTTTCGCAGCTGCAGTGTGCCTGGAGCCCAGGGCTTCCTGGTTTTAAAAGTCCTAGGCCTAAGCCTAACAGTAACCCTAGGAAGGTAAATCAGCCGGGTATTAGGGTTCTTCCTAAGGGAAAAGCCGTGAAAGCAGCCATGTTGTGGCACTTCGGCACTCCCTTTGGGATGCCTTTGGCAGATGAAGTAAGCCTGGAACTCAGGGCTTCCTGGTTAAAGAAATCCAAGCCCTAGGCTGAAGCCTAACCCTAACCCTAGGCAGATAAATCAGCCTAGGTACAGGGATGGTGCCAAGGAAAAAGCTGTGAAAGCTGCCATATTGTTGCACTTTTGTACTCCCCTTGGGATGCCTTGAACAGCTGCAGTGTGCCTGGAGCCCAGGGCTTCCTAGTTTTAAAAATCCTAGCCCTAGGCCTAAGCCTAACAGTAACCCTGGGAAGGTAAATCAGCCTGGTGTTAGGCTTCTTGCCAAAGAAAAAGCCGTGAAAGCAGCCATGTTGTGGCACTTTTGCACTCCCTTTTGGATGCCTTTCACAGCTCCAGTGTGCCTGGAAATCAGGGCTTCCTGATTTTAAAAATCCTAGCCCTAGGCCGAACCCCAACCCTAAGACGAGAAAGGCAAATCAGCCAGGAATTAGGCATGTCCCCAAGGAAAAAGCTGTGGAGGCAGGCATGTTGTGGTACTTTTGCGCTCTTCTTGGCGAGTCCTTCGCAGCTGCTGTGTTCTTGGAACTCAGGGCTTTCTGGTTAATAGACCCTTACCCTAGGCGTAACTCAAACCTTAACCCTAGGAAGGAAAATCAGCCTATGGTTCGGGATGGTCTCATGGAAATATCAGTGGTGGCAGCCAAGTTGCGTCACTTTTGCGCTCCCCTTGGGATGCCTTTCGCAGCTGCAGTGTGCCTGGAGCCCAGGGCTTCCTGGTTTTAAAAGTCCTAGGCCTAAGCCTAACAGTAACCCTAGGAAGATAAATCAGCCGGGTATTAGGGTTCTTCCTAAGGGAAAAGCCGTGAAAGCAGCCATGTTGTGGCACTTCTGCACTCCCTTTGGGATGCCTTTGGCAGATGAAGTAAGCCTGGAACTCAGGGCTTCCTGGTTAAAGAAATCCAAGCCCTAGGCTGAAGCCTAACCCTAACCCTAGGCAGATAAATCAGCCTAGGTATAGGGATGGTGCCAAGGAAAAAGCTGTGAAAGCTGCCATGTTGTTGCACTTTTGTACTCCCCTTGGGATGCCTTGAACAGCTGCAGTGTGCCTGGAGCCCAGGGCTTCCTAGTTTTAAAAATCCTAGGCCTAAGCCTAACAGTAACCCTGGGAAGGTAAATCAGCCTGGTGTTAGGCTTCTTGCCAAAGAAAAAGCCGTGAAAGCAGCCATGTTGTGGCACTTTTGCACTCCCTTTTGGATGCCTTTCACAGCTCCAGTGTGCCTGGAACTCAGGGCTTCCTGATTTTAAAATCCTAGCCCTAGGCCGAACCCCAACCCTAAGACGAGAAAGGCAAATCAGCCAGGAATTAGGCATGTCCACAAGGAAAAAGCTGTGGAGGCAGGCATGTTGTGGTACTTTTGCGCTCTTCTTGGGTAGTCCTTCGCAGCTGCTGTGTTCTTGGAACTCAGGGCTTTCTGGTTAATAGACCCTTACCCTAGGCGTAACTCAAACCTTAAGCCTAGGAAGGAAAATCAGCCTATGGTTCGGGATGGTCTCATGGAAATATCAGTGGTGGCAGCCAAGTTGCGTCACTTTTGCGCTCCCCTTGGGATGCCTTTCGCAGCTGCAGTGTGCCTGGAGCCCAGGGCTTCCTGGTTTTAAAAGTCCTAGGCCTAAGCCTAACAGTAACCCTAGGAAGGTAAATCAGCCGGGTATTAGGGTTCTTCCTAAGGGAAAAGCCGTGAAAGCAGCCATGTTGTGGCACTTCTGCACTCCCTTTGGGATGCCTTTGGCAGATGAAGTAAGCCTGGAACTCAGGGCTTCCTGGTTAAAGAAATCCAAGCCCTAGGCTGAAGCCTAACCCTAACCCTAGGCAGATAAATCAGCCTAGGTACAGGGATGGTGCCAAGGAAAAAGCTGTGAAAGCTGCCATATTGTTGCACTTTTGTACTCCCCTTGGGATGCCTTGAACAGCTGCAGTGTGCCTGGAGCTAAGGGCTTCCTAGTTTTAAAAATCCTAGCCCTAGGCCTAAGCCTAACAGTAACCCTGGGAAGGTAAATCAGCCTGGTGTTAGGCTTCTTGCCAAAGAAAAAGCCGTGAAAGCAGCCATGTTGTGGCACTTTTGCACTCCCTTTTGGATGCCTTTCACAGCTGCAGTGTGCCTGGAACTCAGGGCTTCCTGATTTTAAAAATCCTAGCCCTAGGCCGAACCCCAACCCTAAGACGAGAAAGGCAAATCAGCCAGGAATTAGGCATGTCCACAAGGAAAAAGCTGTGGAGGCAGGCATGTTGTGGTACTTTTGCGCTCTTCTTGGCTAGTCCTTCGCAGCTGCTGTGTTCTTGGAACTCAGGGCTTTCTGGTTAATAGAGCCCTTACCCTAGGCGTAACTCAAACCTTAACCCTAGGAAGGAAAATCAGCCTATGGTTCGGGATGGTCTCATGGAAATATCAGTGGTGGCAGCCAAGTTGCGTCACTTTTGCGCTCCCCTTGGGATGCCTTTCGCAGCTGCAGTGTGCCTGGAGCTCAGGGCTTCCTGGTTTTAAAAGTCCTAGGCCTAAGCCTAACAGTAACCCTAGGAAGGTAAATCAGCCGGGTATTAGGGTTCTTCCTAAGGGAAAAGCCGTGAAAGCAGCCATGTTGTGGCACTTCTGCACTCCCTTTGGGATGCCTTTGGCAGATGAAGTAAGCCTGGAACTCAGGGCTTCCTGGTTAAAGAAATCCAAGCCCTAGGCTGAAGCCTAACCCTAACCCTAGGCAGATAAATCAGCCTAGGTATAGGGATGGTGCCAAGGAAAAAGCTGTGAAAGCTGCCATGTTGTTGCACTTTTGTACTCCCCTTGGGATGCCTTGAACAGCTGCAGTGTGCCTGGAGCTAAGGGCTTCCTAGATTTTAAAATCCTAGCCCTAGGCCTAAGCCTAACAGTAACCCTGGGAAGGTAAATCAGCCTGGTGTTAGGCTTCTTGCCAAGGAAAAAGCCGTGAAAGCAGCCATGTTGTGGCACTTTTGCACTCCCTTTTGGATGCCTTTCACAGCTCCACTGTGCCTGGAACTCAGGGCTTCCTGATTTTAAAAATCCTAGCCCTAGGCCGAACCCCAACCCTAAGACGAGAAAGGCAAATCAGCCAGGAATTAGGCATGTCCCCAAGGAAAAAGCTGTGGAGGCAGCTAGGTTGTGGTACTTTTGCGCTCTTCTTGGCTAGTCCTTCGCAGCTGCTGTGTTCTTGGAACTCAGGGCTTTCTGGTTAATAGAACCCTTACCCTAGGCGTAACTCAAACCTTAACCCTAGGAATGAAAATCAGCCTATGGTTCGGGATGGTCTCATGGAAATATCAGTGGTGGCAGCCAAGTTGCGTCACTTTTGCGCTCCCCTTGGGATGCCTTTCGCAGCTGCAGTGTGCCTGGAGCTCAGGGCTTCCTGGTTTTAAAAGTCCTAGGCCTAAGCCTAACAGTAACCCTAGGAAGGTAAATCAGCCGGGTATTAGGGTTCTTCCTAAGGGAAAAGCCGTGAAAGCAGCCATGTTGTGGCACTTCTGCACTCCCTTTGGGATGCCTTTGGCAGATGAAGTAAGCCTGGAACTCAGGGCTTCCTGGTTAAAGAAATCCAAGCCCTAGGCTGAAGCCTAACCCTAACCCTAGGCAGATAAATCAGCCTAGGTATAGGGATGGTGCCAAGGAAAAAGCTGTGAAAGCTGCCATGTTGTTGCACTTTTGTACTCCCCTTGGGATGCCTTGAACAGCTGCAGTGTGCCTGGAGCCCAGGGCTTCCTAGTTTTAAAAATCCTAGCCCTAGGCCTAAGCCTAACAGTAACCCTGGGAAGGTAAATCAGCCTGGTGTTAGGCTTCTTGCCAAGGAAAAAGCCGTGAAAGCAGCCATGTTGTGGCACTTTTGCACTCCCTTTTGGATGCCTTTCACAGCTCCACTGTGCCTGGAACTCAGGGCTTCCTGATTTTAAAAATCCTAGCCCTAGGCCGAACCCCAACCCTAAGACGAGAAAGGCAAATCAGCCAGGAATTAGGCATGTCCACAAGGAAAAAGCTGTGGAGGCAGGCATGTTGTGCTACTTTTGCGCTCTTCTTGGCTAGTCCTTCGCAGCTGCTGTGTTCTTGGAACTCAGGGCTTTCTGGTTAATAGAACCCTTACCCTAGGCGTAACTCAACCCTTAAGCCTAGGAAGGAAAATCAGCCTATGGTTCGGGATGGTCTCATGGAAATATCAGTGGTGGCAGCCAAGTTGCGTCACTTTTGCGCTCCCCTTGGGATGCCTTTCGCAGCTGCAGTGTGCCTGGAGCCCAGGGCTTCCTGGTTTTAAAAGTCCTAGGCCTAAGCCTAACAGTAACCCTAGGAAGGTAAATCAGCCGGGTATTAGGGTTCTTCCTAAGGGAAAAGCCGTGAAAGCAGCCATGTTGTGGCACTTCTGCACTCCCTTTGGGATGCCTTTGGCAGATGAAGTAAGCCTGGAACTCAGGGCTTCCTGGTTAAAGAAATCCAAGCCCTAGGCTGAAGCCTAACCCTAACCCTAGGCAGATAAATCAGCCTAGGTATAGGGATGGTGCCAAGGAAAAAGCTGTGAAAGCTGCCATGTTGTTGCACTTTTGTACTCCCCTTGGGATGCCTTGAACAGCTGCAGTGTGCCTGGAGCCCAGGGCTTCCTAGTTTTAAAAATCCTAGCCCTAGGCCTAAGCCTAACAGTAACCCTGGGAAGGTAAATCAGCCTGGTGTTAGGCTTCTTGCCAAGGAAAAAGCCGTGAAACAGCCATGTTGTGGCACTTTTGCACTCCCTTTTGGATGCCTTTCACAGCTCCAGTGTGCCTGGAACTCAGGGCTTCCTGATTTTAAAAATCCTAGCCCTAGGCCGAACCCCAACCCTAAGACGAGAAAGGCAAATCAGCCAGGAATTAGGCATGTCCCCAAGGAAAAAGCTGTGGAGGCAGGCATGTTGTGGTACTTTTGCGCTCTTCTTGGCTAGTCCTTCGCAGCTGCTGTGTTCTTGGAACTCAGGGCTTTCTGGTTAATAGACCCTTACCCTAGGCGTAACTCAAACCTTAAGCCTAGGAAGGAAAATCAGCCTATGGTTCGGGATGGTCTCATGGAAATATCAGTGGTGGCAGCCAAGTTGCGTCACTTTTGCGCTCCCCTTGGGATGCCTTTCGCAGCTGCAGTGTGCCTGGAGCCCAGGGCTTCCTGGTTTTAAAAGTCCTAGGCCTAAGCCTAACAGTAACCCTAGGAAGGTAAATCAGCCGGGTATTAGGGTTCTTCCTAAGGGAAAAGCCGTGAAAGCAGCCATGTTGTGGCACTTCGGCACTCCCTTTGGGATGCCTTTGGCAGATGAAGTAAGCCTGGAACTCAGGGCTTCCTGGTTAAAGAAATCCAAGCCCTAGGCTGAAGCCTAACCCTAACCCTAGGCAGATAAATCAGCCTAGGTACAGGGATGGTGCCAAGGAAAAAGCTGTGAAAGCTGCCATATTGTTGCACTTTTGTACTCCCCTTGGGATGCCTTGAACAGCTGCAGTGTGCCTGGAGCTAAGGGCTTCCTAGTTTTAAAAATCCTAGCCCTAGGCCTAAGCCTAACAGTAACCCTGGGAAGGTAAATCAGCCTGGTGTTAGGCTTCTTGCCAAAGAAAAAGCCGTGAAAGCAGCCATGTTGTGGCACTTTTGCACTCCCTTTTGGATGCCTTTCACAGCTCCAGTGTGCCTGGAACTCAGGGCTTCCTGATTTTAAAATCCTAGCCCTAGGCCGAACCCCAACCCTAAGACGAGAAAGGCAAATCAGCCAGGAATTAGGCATGTCCACAAGGAAAAAGCTGTGGAGGCAGGCATGTTGTGGTACTTTTGCGCTCTTCTTGGGTAGTCCTTCGCAGCTGCTGTGTTCTTGGAACTCAGGGCTTTCTGGTTAATAGACCCTTACCCTAGGCGTAACTCAAACCTTAAGCCTAGGAAGGAAAATCAGCCTATGGTTCGGGATGGTCTCATGGAAATATCAGTGGTGGCAGCCAAGTTGCGTCACTTTTGCGCTCCCCTTGGAATGCCTTTCGCAGCTGCAGTGTGCCTGGAGCCCAGGGCTTCCTGGTTTTAAAAGTCCTAGGCCTAAGCCTAACAGTAACCCTAGGAAGATAAATCAGCCGGGTATTAGGGTTCTTCCTAAGGGAAAAGCCGTGAAAGCAGCCATGTTGTGGCACTTCTGCACTCCCTTTGGCATGCCTTTGGCAGATGAAGTAAGCCTGGAACTCAGGGCTTCCTGGTTAAAGAAATCCAAGCCCTAGGCTGAAGCCTAACCCTAACCCTAGGCAGATAAATCAGCCTAGGTATAGGGATGGTGCCAAGGAAAAAGCTGTGAAAGCTGCCATGTTGTTGCACTTTTGTACTCCCCTTGGGATGCCTTGAACAGCTGCAGTGTGCCTGGAGCCCAGGGCTTCCTAGTTTCAAAAATCCTAGCCCTAGGCCTAAGCCTAACAGTAACCCTGGGAAGGTAAATCAGCCTGGTGTTAGGCTTCTTGCCTAGGAAAAAGCCGTGAAAGCAGCCATGTTGTGGCACTTTTGCACTCCCTTTTGGATGCCTTTCACAGCTCCAGTGTGCCTGGAACTCAGGGCTTCCTGATTTTAAAAATCCTAGCCCTAGGCCGAACCCCAACCCTAAGACGAGAAAGGCAAATCAGCCAGGAATTAGGCATGTCCCCAAGGAAAAAGCTGTGGAGGCAGGCATGTTGTGGTACTTTTGCGCTCTTCTTGGCTAGTCCTTCGCAGCTGCTGTGTTCTTGGAACTCAGGGCTTTCTGGTTAATAGACCCTTACCCTAGGCGTAACTCAAACCTTAACCCTAGGAAGGAAAATCAGCCTATGGTTCGGGATGGTCTCATGGAAATATCAGTGGTGGCAGCCAAGTTGCGTCACTTTTGCGCTCCCCTTGGGATGCCTTTCGCAGCTGCAGTGTGCCTGGAGCCCAGGGCTTCCTGGTTTTAAAAGTCCTAGGCCTAAGCCTAACAGTAACCCTAGGAAGATAAATCAGCCGGGTATTAGGGTTCTTCCTAAGGGAAAAGCCGTGAAAGCAGCCATGTTGTGGCACTTCTGCACTCCCTTTGGGATGCCTTTGGCAGATGAAGTAAGCCTGGAACTCAGGGCTTCCTGGTTAAAGAAATCCAAGCCCTAGGCTGAAGCCTAACCCTAACCCTAGGCAGATAAATCAGCCTAGGTACAGGGATGGTGCCAAGGAAAAAGCTGTGAAAGCTGCCATATTGTTGCACTTTTGTACTCCCCTTGGGATGCCTTGAACAGCTGCAGTGTGCCTGGAGCTAAGGGCTTCCTAGTTTTAAAAATCCTAGCCCTAGGCCTAAGCCTAACAGTAACCCTGGGAAGGTAAATCAGCCTGGTGTTAGGCTTCTTGCCAAAGAAAAAGCCGTGAAAGCAGCCATGTTGTGGCACTTTTGCACTCCCTTTTGGATGCCTTTCACAGCTCCAGTGTGCCTGGAACTCAGGGCTTCCTGATTTTAAAATCCTAGCCCTAGGCCGAACCCCAACCCTAAGACGAGAAAGGCAAATCAGCCAGGAATTAGGCATGTCCACAAGGAAAAAGCTGTGGAGGCAGGCATGTTGTGGTACTTTTGCGCTCTTCTTGGGTAGTCCTTCGCAGCTGCTGTGTTCTTGGAACTCAGGGCTTTCTGGTTAATAGACCCTTACCCTAGGCGTAACTCAAACCTTAAGCCTAGGAAGGAAAATCAGCCTATGGTTCGGGATGGTCTCATGGAAATATCAGTGGTGGCAGCCAAGTTGCGTCACTTTTGCGCTCCCCTTGGGATGCCTTTCGCAGCTGCAGTGTGCCTGGAGCCCAGGGCTTCCTGGTTTTAAAAGTCCTAGGCCTAAGCCTAACAGTAACCCTAGGAAGATAAATCAGCCGGGTATTAGGGTTCTTCCTAAGGGAAAAGCCGTGAAAGCAGCCATGTTGTGGCACTTCTGCACTCCCTTTGGCATGCCTTTGGCAGATGAAGTAAGCCTGGAACTCAGGGCTTCCTGGTTAAAGAAATCCAAGCCCTAGGCTGAAGCCTAACCCTAACCCTAGGCAGATAAATCAGCCTAGGTATAGGGATGGTGCCAAGGAAAAAGCTGTGAAAGCTGCCATGTTGTTGCACTTTTGTACTCCCCTTGGGATGCCTTGAACAGCTGCAGTGTGCCTGGAGCCCAGGGCTTCCTAGTTTCAAAAATCCTAGCCCTAGGCCTAAGCCTAACAGTAACCCTGGGAAGGTAAATCAGCCTGGTGTTAGGCTTCTTGCCTAGGAAAAAGCCGTGAAAGCAGCCATGTTGTGGCACTTTTGCACTCCCTTTTGGATGCCTTTCACAGCTCCAGTGTGCCTGGAACTCAGGGCTTCCTGATTTTAAAAATCCTAGCCCTAGGCCGAACCCCAACCCTAAGACGAGAAAGGCAAATCAGCCAGGAATTAGGCATGTCCCCAAGGAAAAAGCTGTGGAGGCAGGCATGTTGTGGTACTTTTGCGCTCTTCTTGGCTAGTCCTTCGCAGCTGCTGTGTTCTTGGAACTCAGGGCTTTCTGGTTAATAGACCCTTACCCTAGGCGTAACTCAAACCTTAAGCCTAGGAAGGAAAATCAGCCTATGGTTCGGGATGGTCTCATGGAAATATCAGTGGTGGCAGCCAAGTTGCGTCACTTTTGCGCTCCCCTTGGGATGCCTTTCGCAGCTGCAGTGTGCCTGGAGCCCAGGGCTTCCTGGTTTTAAAAGTCCTAGGCCTAAGCCTAACAGTAACCCTAGGAAGATAAATCAGCCGGGTATTAGGGTTCTTCCTAAGGGAAAAGCCGTGAAAGCAGCCATGTTGTGGCACTTCGGCACTCCCTTTGGGATGCCTTTGGCAGATGAAGTAAGCCTGGAACTCAGGGCTTCCTGGTTAAAGAAATCCAAGCCCTAGGCTGAAGCCTAACCCTAACCCTAGGCAGATAAATCAGCCTAGGTACAGGGATGGTGCCAAGGAAAAAGCTGTGAAAGCTGCCATATTGTTGCACTTTTGTACTCCCCTTGGGATGCCTTGAACAGCTGCAGTGTGCCTGGAGCTAAGGGCTTCCTAGTTTTAAAAATCCTAGCCCTAGGCCTAAGCCTAACAGTAACCCTGGGAAGGTAAATCAGCCTGGTGTTAGGCTTCTTGCCAAAGAAAAAGCCGTGAAAGCAGCCATGTTGTGGCACTTTTGCACTCCCTTTTGGATGCCTTTCACAGCTGCAGTGTGCCTGGAACTCAGGGCTTCCTGATTTTAAAAATGCTAGCCCTAGGCCGAACCCCAACCCTAAGACGAGAAAGGCAAATCAGCCAGGAATTAGGCATGTCCCCAAGGAAAAAGCTGTGGAGGCAGGCATGTTGTGGTACTTTTGCGCTCTTCTTGGGTAGTCCTTCGCAGCTGCTGTGTTCTTGGAACTCAGGGCTTTCTGGTTAATAGACCCTTACCCTAGGCGTAACTCAAACCTTAAGCCTAGGAAGGAAAATCAGCCTATGGTTCGGGATGGTCTCATGGAAATATCAGTGGTGGCAGCCAAGTTGCGTCACTTTTGCGCTCCCCTTGGGATGCCTTTCGCAGCTGCAGTGTGCCTGGAGCCCAGGGCTTCCTGGTTTTAAAAGTCCTAGGCCTAAGCCTAACAGTAACCCTAGGAAGGTAAATCAGCCGGGTATTAGGGTTCTTCCTAAGGGAAAAGCCGTGAAAGCAGCCATGTTGTGGCACTTCTGCACTCCCTTTGGGATGCCTTTGGCAGATGAAGTAAGCCTGGAACTCAGGGCTTCCTGGTTAAAGAAATCCAAGCCCTAGGCTGAAGCCTAACCCTAACCCTAGGCAGATAAATCAGCCTAGGTATAGGGATGGTGCCAAGGAAAAAGCTGTGAAAGCTGCCATGTTGTAGCACTTTTGTACTCCCCTTGGGATGCCTTGAACAGCTGCAGTGTGCCTGGAGCTAAGGGCTTCCTAGTTTCAAAAATCCTAGCCCTAGGCCTAAGCCTAACAGTAACCCTGGGAAGGTAAATCAGCCTGGTGTTAGGCTTCTTGCCAAGGAAAAAGCCGTGAAAGCAGCCATGTTGTGGCACTTTTGCACTCCCTTTTGGATGCCTTTCACAGCTCCACTGTGCCTGGAACTCAGGGCTTCCTGATTTTAAAAATCCTAGCCCTAGGCCGAACCCCACCCTAAGACGAGAAAGGCAAATCAGCCAGGAATTAGGCATGTCCCCAAGGAAAAAGCTGTGGAGGCAGGCATGTTGTGGTACTTTTGCGCTCTTCTTGGCTAGTCCTTCGCAGCTGCTGTGTTCTTGGAACTCAGGGCTTTCTGGTTAATAGACCCTTACCCTAGGCGTAACTCAACCCTTAAGCCTAGGAAGGAAAATCAGCCTATGGTTCGGGATGGTCTCATGGAAATATCAATGGTGGCAGCCAAGTTGCGTCACTTTTGCGCTCCCCTTGGGATGCCTTTCGCAGCTGCAGTGTGCCTGGAGCTCAGGGCTTCCTGGTTTTAAAAGTCCTAGGCCTAAGCCTAACAGTAACCCTAGGAAGGTAAATCAGCCGGGTATTAGGGTTCTTCCTAAGGGAAAAGCCGTGAAAGCAGCCATGTTGTGGCACTTCTGCACTCCCTTTGGGATGCCTTTGGCAGATGAAGTAAGCCTGGAACTCAGGGCTTCCTGGTTAAAGAAATCCAAGCCCTAGGCTGAAGCCTAACCCTAACCCTAGGCAGATAAATCAGCCTAGGTATAGGGATGGTGCCAAGGAAAAAGCTGTGAAAGCTGCCATGTTGTTGCACTTTTGTACTCCCCTTGGGATGCCTTGAACAGCTGCAGTGTGCCTGGAGCTAAGGGCTTCCTAGATTTTAAAATCCTAGCCCTAGGCCTAAGCCTAACAGTAACCCTGGGAAGGTAAATCAGCCTGGTGTTAGGCTTCTTGCCAAGGAAAAAGCCGTGAAAGCAGCCATGTTGTGGCACTTTTGCACTCCCTTTTGGATGCCTTTCACAGCTCCACTGTGCCTGGAACTCAGGGCTTCCTGATTTTAAAAATCCTAGCCCTAGGCCGAACCCCAACCCTAAGACGAGAAAGGCAAATCAGCCAGGAATTAGGCATGTCCCCAAGGAAAAAGCTGTGGAGGCAGCTAGGTTGTGGTACTTTTGCGCTCTTCTTGGCTAGTCCTTCGCAGCTGCTGTGTTCTTGGAACTCAGGGCTTTCTGGTTAATAGAACCCTTACCCTAGGCGTAACTCAAACCTTAAGCCTAGGAAGGAAAATCAGCCTATGGTTCGGGATGTTCTCATGGAAATATCAGTGGTGGCAGCCAAGTTGCGTCACTTTTGCGCTCCCCTTGGGATGCCTTTCGCAGCTGCAGTGTGCCTGGAGCTCAGGGCTTCCTGGTTTTAAAAGTCCTAGGCCTAAGCCTAACAGTAACCCTAGGAAGGTAAATCAGCCGGGTATTAGGGTTCTTCCTAAGGGAAAAGCCGTGAAAGCAGCCATGTTGTGGCACTTCTGCACTCCCTTTGGGATGCCTTTGGCAGATGAAGTAAGCCTGGAACTCAGGGCTTCCTGGTTAAAGAAATCCAAGCCCTAGGCTGAAGCCTAACCCTAACCCTAGGCAGATAAATCAGCCTAGGTATAGGGATGGTGCCAAGGAAAAAGCTGTGAAAGCTGCCATGTTGTTGCACTTTTGTACTCCCCTTGGGATGCCTTGAACAGCTGCAGTGTGCCTGGAGCCCAGGGCTTCCTAGTTTTAAAAATCCTAGCCCTAGGCCTAAGCCTAACAGTAACCCTGGGAAGGTAAATCAGCCTGGTGTTAGGCTTCTTGCCAAGGAAAAAGCCGTGAAAGCAGCCATGTTGTGGCACTTTTGCACTCCCTTTTGGATGCCTTTCACAGCTCCACTGTGCCTGGAACTCAGGGCTTCCTGATTTTAAAAATCCTAGCCCTAGGCCGAACCCCAACCCTAAGACGAGAAAGGCAAATCAGCCAGGAATTAGGCATGTCCCCAAGGAAAAAGCTGTGGAGGCAGGCATGTTGTGCTACTTTTGCGCTCTTCTTGGCTAGTCCTTCGCAGCTGCTGTGTTCTTGGAACTCAGGGCTTTCTGGTTAATAGAACCCTTACCCTAGGCGTAACTCAAACCTTAAGCCTAGGAAGGAAAATCAGCCTATGGTTCGGGATGGTCTCATGGAAATATCAGTGGTGGCAGCCAAGTTGCGTCACTTTTGCGCTCCCCTTGGGATGCCTTTCACAGCTGCAGTGTGCCTGGAGCCCAGGGCTTCCTGGTTTTAAAAGTCCTAGGCCTAAGCCTAACAGTAACCCTAGGAAGGTAAATCAGCCGGGTATTAGGGTTCTTCCTAAGGGAAAAGCCGTGAAAGCAGCCATGTTGTGGCACTTCTGCACTCCCTTTGGGATGCCTTTGGCAGATGAAGTAAGCCTGGAACTCAGGGCTTCCTGGTTAAAGAAATCCAAGCCCTAGGCTGAAGCCTAACCCTAACCCTAGGCAGATAAATCAGCCTAGGTATAGGGATGGTGCCAAGGAAAAAGCTGTGAAAGCTGCCATGTTGTTGCACTTTTGTACTCCCCTTGGGATGCCTTGAACAGCTGCAGTGTGCCTGGAGCCCAGGGCTTCCTAGTTTTAAAAATCCTAGCCCTAGGCCTAAGCCTAACAGTAACCCTGGGAAGGTAAATCAGCCTGGTGTTAGGCTTCTTGCCAAGGAAA
The DNA here is from genome assembly GCF_027887145.1 of Ammospiza caudacuta. Classification (NCBI taxonomy): domain Eukaryota; kingdom Metazoa; phylum Chordata; class Aves; order Passeriformes; family Passerellidae; genus Ammospiza; species Ammospiza caudacuta. The sequence continues at coordinate 15,110 of NW_026682953.1, read as the reverse complement.
AAGCCGTGAAACAGCCATGTTGTGGCACTTTTGCACTCCCTTTTGGATGCCTTTCACAGCTACAGTGTGCCTGGAACTCAGGGCTTCCTGATTTTAAAAATCCTAGCCCTAGGCCGAACCCCAACCCTAAGACGAGAAAGGCAAATCAGCCAGGAATTAGGCATGTCCCCAAGGAAAAAGCTGTGGAGGCAGGCATGTTGTGCTACTTTTGCGCTCTTCTTGGCTAGTCCTTCGCAGCTGCTGTGTTCTTGGAACTCAGGGCTTTCTGGTTAATAGAGCCCTTACCCTAGGCGTAACTCAAACCTTAACCCTAGGAAGGAAAATCAGCCTATGGTTCGGGATGGTCTCATGGAAATATCAGTGGTGGCAGCCAAGTTGCGTCACTTTTGCGCTCCCCTTGGGATGCCTTTCGCAGCTGCAGTGTGCCTGGAGCCCAGGGCTTCCTGGTTTTAAAAGTCCTAGGCCTAAGCCTAACAGTAACCCTAGGAAGGTAAATCAGCCGGGTATTAGGGTTCTTCCTAAGGGAAAAGCCGTGAAAGCAGCCATGTTGTGGCACTTCTGCACTCCCTTTGGGATGCCTTTGGCAGATGAAGTAAGCCTGGAACTCAGGGCTTCCTGGTTAAAGAAATCCAAGCCCTAGGCTGAAGCCTAACCCTAACCCTAGGCAGATAAATCAGCCTAGGTATAGGGATGGTGCCAAGGAAAAAGCTGTGAAAGCTGCCATGTTGTTGCACTTTTGTACTCCCCTTGGGATGCCTTGAACAGCTGCAGTGTGCCTGGAGCCCAGGGCTTCCTAGTTTTAAAAATCCTAGCCCTAGGCCTAAGCCTAACAGTAACCCTGGGAAGGTAAATCAGCCTGGTGTTAGGCTTCTTGCCAAGGAAAAAGCCGTGAAACAGCCATGTTGTGGCACTTTTGCACTCCCTTTTGGATGCCTTTCGCAGCTACAGTGTGCCTGGAACTCAGGGCTTCCTGATTTTAAAAATCCTAGCCCTAGGCCGAACCCCAACCCTAAGACGAGAAAGGCAAATCAGCCAGGAATTAGGCATGTCCCCAAGGAAAAAGCTGTGGAGGCAGCTAGGTTGTGGTACTTTTGCGCTCTTCTTGGCTAGTCCTTCGCAGCTGCTGTGTTCTTGGAACTCAGGGCTTTCTGGTTAATAGAACCCTTACCCTAGGCGTAACTCAAACCTTAACCCTAGGACGGAAAATCAGCCTATGGTTCGGGATGGTCTCATGGAAATATCAGTGGTGGCAGCCAAGTTGCGTCACTTTTGCGCTCCCCTTGGGATGCCTTTCGCAGCTGCAGTGTGCCTGGAGCCCAGGGCTTCCTGGTTTTAAAAGTCCTAGGCCTAAGCCTAACAGTAACCCTAGGAAGGTAAATCAGCCGGGTATTAGGGTTCTTCCTAAGGGAAAAGCCGTGAAAGCAGCCATGTTGTGGCACTTCTGCACTCCCTTTGGGATGCCTTTGGCAGATGAAGTAAGCCTGGAACTCAGGGCTTCCTGGTTAAAGAAATCCAAGCCCTAGGCTGAAGCCTAACCCTAACCCTAGGCAGATAAATCAGCCTAGGTATAGGGATGGTGCCAAGGAAAAAGCTGTGAAAGCTGCCATGTTGTTGCACTTTTGTACTCCCCTTGGGATGCCTTGAACAGCTGCAGTGTGCCTGGAGCCCAGGGCTTCCTAGTTTTAAAAATCCTAGCCCTAGGCCTAAGCCTAACAGTAACCCTGGGAAGGTAAATCAGCCTGGTGTTAGGCTTCTTGCCAAGGAAAAAGCCGTGAAAGCAGCCATGTTGTGGCACTTTTGCACTCCCTTTTGGATGCCTTTCACAGCTCCACTGTGCCTGGAACTCAGGGCTTCCTGATTTTAAAAATCCTAGCCCTAGGCCGAACCCCAACCCTATGACGAGAAAGGCAAATCAGCCAGGAATTAGGCATGTCCCCAAGGAAAAAGCTGTGGAGGCAGGCATGTTGTGGTACTTTTGCGCTCTTCTTGGCTAGTCCTTCGCAGCTGCTGTGTTCTTGGAACTCAGGGCTTTCTGGTTAATAGAACCCTTACCCTAGGCGTAACTCAAACCTTAAGCCTAGGAAGGAAAATCAGCCTATGGTTCGGGATGGTCTCATGGAAATATCAGTGGTGGCAGCCAAGTTGCGTCACTTTTGCGCTCCCCTTGGGATGCCTTTCGCAGCTGCAGTGTGCCTGGAGCCCAGGGCTTCCTGGTTTTAAAAGTCCTAGGCCTAAGCCTAACAGTAACCCTAGGAAGGTAAATCAGCCGGGTATTAGGGTTCTTCCTAAGGGAAAAGCCGTGAAAGCAGCCATGTTGTGGCACTTCTGCACTCCCTTTGGGATGCCTTTGGCAGATGAAGTAAGCCTGGAACTCAGGGCTTCCTGGTTAAAGAAATCCAAGCCCTAGGCTGAAGCCTAACCCTAACCCTAGGCAGATAAATCAGCCTAGGTATAGGGATGGTGCCAAGGAAAAAGCTGTGAAAGCTGCCATGTTGTTGCACTTTTGTACTCCCCTTGGGATGCCTTGAACAGCTGCAGTGTGCCTGGAGCTAAGGGCTTCCTAGTTTTAAAAATCCTAGCCCTAGACCTAAGCCTAACAGTAACCCTGGGAAGGTAAATCAGCCTGGTGTTAGGCTTCTTGCCAAGGAAAAAGCCGTGAAACAGCCATGTTGTGGCACTTTTGCACTCCCTTTTGGATGCCTTTCACAGCTACAGTGTGCCTGGAACTCAGGGCTTCCTGATTTTAAAAATCCTAGCCCTAGGCCGAACCCCAACCCTAAGACGAGAAAGGCAAATCAGCCAGGAATTAGGCATGTCCCCAAGGAAAAAGCTGTGGAGGCAGGCATGTTGTGGTACTTTTGCGCTCTTCTTGGCTAGTCCTTCGCAGCTGCTGTGTTCTTGGAACTCAGGGCTTTCTGGTTAATAGACCCTTACCCTAGGCGTAACTCAAACCTTAACCCTAGGAAGGAAAATCAGCCTATGGTTCGGGATGGTCTCATGGAAATATCAGTGGTGGCAGCCAAGTTGCGTCACTTTTGCGCTCCCCTTGGGATGCCTTTCGCAGCTGCAGTGTGCCTGGAGCCCAGGGCTTCCTGGTTTTAAAAGTCCTAGGCCTAAGCCTAACAGTAACCCTAGGAAGGTAAATCAGCCGGGTATTAGGGTTCTTCCTAAGGGAAAAGCCGTGAAAGCAGCCATGTTGTGGCACTTCTGCACTCCCTTTGGGATGCCTTTGGCAGATGAAGTAAGCCTGGAACTCAGGGCTTCCTGGTTAAAGAAATCCAAGCCCTAGGCTGAACCCTAACCCTAACCCTAGGCAGATAAATCAGCCTAGGTACAGGGATGGTGCCAAGGAAAAAGCTGTGAAAGCTGCCATGTTGTTGCACTTTTGTACTCCCCTTGGGATGCCTTGAACAGCTGCAGTGTGCCTGGAGCTAAGGGCTTCCTAGTTTTAAAAATCCTAGCCCTAGGCCTAAGCCTAACAGTAACCCTGGGAAGGTAAATCAGCACGGTGTTAGGTTTCTTGCCAAAGAAAAAGCCGTGAAAGCAGCCATGTTGTGGCACTTTTGCACTCCCTTTTGGATGCCTTTCACAGCTGCAGTGTGCCTGGAACTCAGGGCTTCCTGATTTTAAAAATCCTAGCCCTAGGCCAAACCCCAACCCTAAGACGAGAAAGGCAAATCAGCCAGGAATTAGGCATGTCCACAAGGAAAAAGCTGTGGAGGCAGGCATGTTGTGCTACTTTTGCGCTCTTCTTGGGTAGTCCTTCGCAGCTGCTGTGTTCTTGGAACTCAGGGCTTTCTGGTTAATAGACCCTTACCCTAGGCGTAACTCAAACCTTAACCCTAGGAAGGAAAATCAGCCTATGGTTCGGGATGGTCTCATGGAAATATCAGTGGTGGCAGCCAAGTTGCATCACTTTTGCGCTCCCCTTGGGATGTCTTTCGCAGCTGCAGTGTGCCTGGAGCCCAGGGCTTCCTGGTTTTAAAAGTCCTAGGCCTAAGCCTAACAGTAACCCTAGGAAGGTAAATCAGCCGGGTATTAGGGTTCTTCCTAAGGGAAAAGCCGTGAAAGCAGCCATGTTGTGGCACTTCTGCACTCCCTTTGGGATGCCTTTGGCAGATGAAGTAAGCCTGGAACTCAGGGCTTCCTGGTTAAAGAAATCCAAGCCCTAGGCTGAAGCCTAACCCTAACCCTAGGCAGATAAATCAGCCTAGGTATAGGGATGGTGCCAAGGAAAAAGCTGTGAAAGCTGCCATGTTGTTGCACTTTTGTACTCCCCTTGGGATGCCTTGAACAGCTGCAGTGTGCCTGGAGCCCAGGGCTTCCTAGTTTTAAAAATCCTAGCCCTAGGCCTAAGCCTAACAGTAACCCTGGGAAGGTAAATCAGCCTGGTGTTAGGCTTCTTGCCAAGGAAAAAGCCGTGAAAGCAGCCATGTTGTGGCACTTTTGCACTCCCTTTTGGATGCCTTTCACAGCTCCAGTGTGCCTGGAACTCAGGGCTTCCTGATTTTAAAAATCCTAGCCCTAGGCCGAACCCCAACCCTAAGACGAGAAAGGCAAATCAGCCAGGAATTAGGCATGTCCCCAAGGAAAAAGCTGTGGAGGCAGGCATGTTGTGGTACTTTTGCGCTCTTCTTGGCTAGTCCTTCGCAGCTGCTGTGTTCTTGGAACTCAGGGCTTTCTGGTTAATAGACCCTTACCCTAGGCGTAACTCAAACCTTAACCCTAGGAAGGAAAATCAGCCTATGGTTCGGGATGGTCTCATGGAAATATCAGTGGTGGCAGCCAAGTTGCGTCACTTTTGCGCTCCCCTTGGGATGCCTTTCGCAGCTGCAGTGTGCCTGGAGCCCAGGGCTTCCTGGTTTTAAAAGTCCTAGGCCTAAGCCTAACAGTAACCCTAGGAAGGTAAATCAGCCGGGTATTAGGGTTCTTCCTAAGGGAAAAGCCGTGAAAGCAGCCATGTTGTGGCACTTCTGCACTCCCTTTGGGATGCCTTTGGCAGATGAAGTAAGCCTGGAACTCAGGGCTTCCTGGTTAAAGAAATCCAAGCCCTAGGCTGAACCCTAACCCTAACCCAAGGCAGATAAATCAGCCTAGGTACAGGGATGGTGCCAAGGAAAAAGCTGTGAAAGCTGCCATATTGTTGCACTTTTGTACTCCCCTTGGGATGCCTTGAACAGCTGCAGTGTGCCTGGAGCTAAGGGCTTCCTAGTTTTAAAAATCCTAGCCCTAGGCCTAAGCCTAACAGTAACCCTGGGAAGGTAAATCAGCACGGTGTTAGGTTTCTTGCCAAGGAAAAAGCCGTGAAAGCAGCCATGTTGTGGCACTTTTGCACTCCCTTTTGGATGCCTTTCACAGCTGCAGTGTGCCTGGAACTCAGGGCTTCCTGATTTTAAAAATCCTAGCCCTAGGCCGAACCCCAACCCTAAGACGAGAAAGGCAAATCAGCCAGGAATTAGGCATGTCCCCAAGGAAAAAGCTGTGGAGGCAGGCATGTTGTGGTACTTTTGCGCTCTTCTTGGGTAGTCCTTCGCAGCTGCTGTGTTCTTGGAACTCAGGGCTTTCTGGTTAATAGACCCTTACCCTAGGCGTAACTCAAACCTTAACCCTAGGAAGGAAAATCAGCCTATGGTTCGGGATGGTCTCATGGAAATATCAGTGGTGGCAGCCAAGTTGCGTCACTTTTGCGCTCCCCTTGGGATGCCTTTCGCAGCTGCAGTGTGCCTGGAGCCCAGGGCTTCCTGGTTTTAAAAGTCCTAGGCCTAAGCCTAACAGTAACCCTAGGAAGGTAAATCAGCCGGGTATTAGGGTTCTTCCTAAGGGAAAAGCCGTGAAAGCAGCCATGTTGTGGCACTTCTGCACTCCCTTTGGGATGCCTTTGGCAGATGAAGTAAGCCTGGAACTCAGGGCTTCCTGGTTAAAGAAATCCAAGCCCTAGGCTGAAGCCTAACCCTAACCCTAGGCAGATAAATCAGCCTAGGTATAGGGATGGTGCCAAGGAAAAAGCTGTGAAAGCTGCCATGTTGTTGCACTTTTGTACTCCCCTTGGGATGCCTTGAACAGCTGCAGTGTGCCTGGAGCTAAGGGCTTCCTAGTTTCAAAAATCCTACCCTAGGCCTAAGCCTAACAGTAACCCTGGGAAGGTAAATCAGCCTGGTGTTAGGCTTCTTGCCAAGGAAAAAGCCGTGAAAGCAGCCATGTTGTGGCACTTTTGCACTCCCTTTTGGATGCCTTTCACAGCTCCAGTGTGCCTGGAAATCAGGGCTTCCTGATTTTAAAAATCCTAGCCCTAGGCCGAACCCCAACCCTAAGACGAGAAAGGCAAATCAGCCAGGAATTAGGCATGTCCCCAAGGAAAAAGCTGTGGAGGCAGGCATGTTGTGGTACTTTTGCGCTCTTCTTGGCTAGTCCATCGCAGCTGCTGTGTTCTTGGAACTCAGGGCTTTCTGGTTAATAGAGCCTTACCCTAGGCGTAACTCAAACCTTAACCCTAGGAATGAAAATCAGCCTATGGTTCGGGATGGTCTCATGGAAATATCAGTGGTGGCAGCCAAGTTGCGTCACTTTTGCGCTCCCCTTGGGATGCCTTTCGCAGCTGCAGTGTGCCTGGAGCCCAGGGCTTCCTGGTTTTAAAAGTCCTAGGCCTAAGCCTAACAGTAACCCTAGGAAGGTAAATCAGCCGGGTATTAGGGTTCTTCCTAAGGGAAAAGCCGTGAAAGCAGCCATGTTGTGGCACTTCTGCACTCCCTTTGGGATGCCTTTGGCAGATGAAGTAAGCCTGGAACTCAGGGCTTCCTGGTTAAAGAAATCCAAGCCCTAGGCTGAAGCCTAACCCTAACCCTAGGCAGATAAATCAGCCTAGGTATAGGGATGGTGCCAAGGAAAAAGCTGTGAAAGCTGCCATGTTGTTGCACTTTTGTACTCCCCTTGGGATGCCTTGAACAGCTGCAGTGTGCCTGGAGCCCAGGGCTTCCTAGTTTCAAAAATCCTAGCCCTAGGCCTAAGCCTAACAGTAACCCTGGGAAGGTAAATCAGCCTGGTGTTAGGCTTCTTGCCAAGGAAAAAGCCGTGAAAGCAGCCATGTTGTGGCACTTTTGCACTCCCTTTTGGATGCCTTTCACAGCTGCAGTGTGCCTGGAACTCAGGGCTTCCTGATTTTAAAAATCCTAGCCCTAGGCCGAACCCCAACCCTAAGACGAGAAAGGCAAATCAGCCAGGAATTAGGCATGTCCCCAAGGAAAAAGCTGTGGAGGCAGGCATGTTGTGGTACTTTTGCGCTCTTCTTGGCTAGTCCTTCGCAGCTGCTGTGTTCTTGGAACTCAGGGCTTTCTGGTTAATAGACCCTTACCCTAGGCGTAACTCAAACCTTAACCCTAGGAAGGAAAATCAGCCTATGGTTCGGGATGGTCTCATGGAAATATCAGTGGTGGCAGCCAAGTTGCGTCACTTTTGCGCTCCCCTTGGGATGCCTTTCGCAGCTGCAGTGTGCCTGGAGCCCAGGGCTTCCTGGTTTTAAAAGTCCTAGGCCTAAGCCTAACAGTAACCCTAGGAAGGTAAATCAGCCGGGTATTAGGGTTCTTCCTAAGGGAAAAGCCGTGAAAGCAGCCATGTTGTGGCACTTCTGCACTCCCTTTGGGATGCCTTTGGCAGATGAAGTAAGCCTGGAACTCAGGGCTTCCTGGTTAAAGAAATCCAAGCCCTAGGCTGAAGCCTAACCCTAACCCTAGGCAGATAAATCAGCCTAGGTATAGGGATGGTGCCAAGGAAAAAGCTGTGAAAGCTGCCATGTTGTTGCACTTTTGTACTCCCCTTGGGATGCCTTGAACAGCTGCAGTGTGCCTGGAGCTAAGGGCTTCCTAGTTTCAAAAATCCTAGCCCTAGGCCTAAGCCTAACAGTAACCCTGGGAAGGTAAATCAGCCTGGTGTTAGGCTTCTTGCCAAGGAAAAAGCCGTGAAAGCAGCCATGTTGTGGCACTTTTGCACTCCCTTTTGGATGCCTTTCACAGCTCCAGTGTGCCTGGAAATCAGGGCTTCCTGATTTTAAAAATCCTAGCCCTAGGCCGAACCCCAACCCTAAGACGAGAAAGGCAAATCAGCCAGGAATTAGGCATGTCCACAAGGAAAAAGCTCTGCAGGCAGGCATGTTGTGGTACTTTTGCGCTCTTCTTGGCTAGTCCATCGCAGCTGCTGTGTTCTTGGAACTCAGGGCTTTCTGGTTAATAGAGCCTTACCCTAGGCGTAACTCAAACCTTAACCCTAGGAATGAAAATCAGCCTATGGTTCGGGATGGTCTCATGGAAATATCAGTGGTGGCAGCCAAGTTGCGTCACTTTTGCGCTCCCCTTGGGATGCCTTTCGCAGCTGCAGTGTGCCTGGAGCCCAGGGCTTCCTGGTTTTAAAAGTCCTAGGCCTAAGCCTAACAGTAACCCTAGGAAGGTAAATCAGCCGGGTATTAGGGTTCTTCCTAAGGGAAAAGCCGTGAAAGCAGCCATGTTGTGGCACTTCTGCACTCCCTTTGGGATGCCTTTGGCAGATGAAGTAAGCCTGGAACTCAGGGCTTCCTGGTTAAAGAAATCCAAGCCCTAGGCTGAAGCCTAACCCTAACCCTAGGCAGATAAATCAGCCTAGGTATAGGGATGGTGCCAAGGAAAAAGCTGTGAAAGCTGCCATGTTGTTGCACTTTTGTACTCCCCTTGGGATGCCTTGAACAGCTGCAGTGTGCCTGGAGCCCAGGGCTTCCTAGTTTTAAAAATCCTAGCCCTAGGCCTAAGCCTAACAGTAACCCTGGGAAGGTAAATCAGCCTGGTGTTAGGCTTCTTGCCAAGGAAAAAGCCGTGAAACAGCCATGTTGTGGCACTTTTGCACTCCCTTTTGGATGCCTTTCACAGCTACAGTGTGCCTGGAACTCAGGGCTTCCTGATTTTAAAAATCCTAGCCCTAGGCCGAACCCCAACCCTAAGACGAGAAAGGCAAATCAGCCAGGAATTAGGCATGTCCCCAAGGAAAAAGCTGTGGAGGCAGGCATGTTGTGGTACTTTTGCGCTCTTCTTGGCTAGTCCTTCGCAGCTGCTGTGTTCTTGGAACTCAGGGCTTTCTGGTTAATAGAGCCCTTACCCCAGACGTAACTCAAACCTTAACCCTAGGAAGGAAAATCAGCCTATGGTTCGGGATGGTCTCATGGAAATATCAGTGGTGGCAGCCAAGTTGCGTCACTTTTGCGCTCCCCTTGGGATGCCTTTCGCAGCTGCAGTGTGCCTGGAGCCCAGGGCTTCCTGGTTTTAAAAGTCCTAGGCCTAAGCCTAACAGTAACCCTAGGAAGGTAAATCAGCCGGGTATTAGGGTTCTTCGTAGGGGAAAAGCCGTGAAAGCAGCCATGTTGTGGCACTTCTGCACTCCCTTTGGGATGCCTTTGGCAGATGAAGTAAGCCTGGAACTCAGGGCTTCCTGGTTAAAGAAATCCAAGCCCTAGGCTGAACCCTAACCCTAACCCTAGGCAGATAAATCAGCCTAGGTACAGGGATGGTGCCAAGGAAAAAGCTGTGAAAGCTGCCATATTGTTGCACTTTTGTACTCCCCTTGGGATGCCTTGAACAGCTGCAGTGTGCCTGGAGCCCAGGGCTTCCTAGTTTTAAAAATCCTAGCCCTAGGCCTAAGCCTAACAGTAAACCTGTGAAGGTAAATCAGCACGGTGTTAGGTTTCTTGCCAAAGAAAAAGCCGTGAAAGCAGCCATGTTGTGGCACTTTTGCACTCCCTTTTGGATGGCTTTCACAGCTCCACTGTGCCTGGAACTCAGGGCTTCCTGATTTTAAAAATCCTAGCCCTAGGCCGAACCCCAACCCTATGACGAGAAAGGCAAATCAGCCAGGAATTAGGCATGTCCCCAAGGAAAAAGCTGTGGAGGCAGCTAGGTTGTGGTACTTTTGCGCTCTTCTTGGCTAGTCCTTCGCAGCTGCTGTGTTCTTGGAACTCAGGGCTTTCTGGTTAATAGAACCCTTACCCTAGGCGTAACTCAAACCTTAACCCTAGGACGGAAAATCAGCCTATGGTTCGGGATGGTCTCATGGAAATATCAGTGGTGGCAGCCAAGTTGCGTCACTTTTGCGCTCCCCTTGGGATGCCTTTCGCAGCTGCAGTGTGCCTGGAGCCCAGGGCTTCCTGGTTTTAAAAGTCCTAGGCCTAAGCCTAACAGTAACCCTAGGAAGGTAAATCAGCCGGGTATTAGGGTTCTTCCTAAGGGAAAAGCCGTGAAAGCAGCCATGTTGTGGCACTTCTGCACTCCCTTTGGGATGCCTTTGGCAGATGAAGTAAGCCTGGAACTCAGGGCTTCCTGGTTAAAGAAATCCAAGCCCTAGGCTGAAGCCTAACCCTAACCCTAGGCAGATAAATCAGCCTAGGTATAGGGATGGTGCCAAGGAAAAAGCTGTGAAAGCTGCCATGTTGTTGCACTTTTGTACTCCCCTTGGGATGCCTTGAACAGCTGCAGTGTGCCTGGAGCCCAGGGCTTCCTAGTTTTAAAAATCCTAGCCCTAGGCCTAAGCCTAACAGTAACCCTGGGAAGGTAAATCAGCCTGGTGTTAGGCTTCTTGCCAAGGAAAAAGCCGTGAAAGCAGCCATGTTGTGGCACTTTTGCACTCCCTTTTGGATGCCTTTCACAGCTCCAGTGTGCCTGGAACTCAGGGCTTCCTGATTTTAAAAATCCTAGCCCTAGGCCGAACCCCAACCCTATGACGAGAAAGGCAAATCAGCCAGGAATTAGGCATGTCCCCAAGGAAAAAGCTGTGGAGGCAGGCATGTTGTGGTACTTTTGCGCTCTTCTTGGCTAGTCCTTCGCAGCTGCTGTGTTCTTGGAACTCAGGGCTTTCTGGTTAATAGAACCCTTACCCTAGGCGTAACTCAAACCTTAAGCCTAGGAAGGAAAATCAGCCTATGGTTCGGGATGGTCTCATGGAAATATCAGTGGTGGCAGCCAAGTTGCGTCACTTTTGCGCTCCCCTTGGGATGCCTTTCGCAGCTGCAGTGTGCCTGGAGCCCAGGGCTTCCTGGTTTTAAAAGTCCTAGGCCTAAGCCTAACAGTAACCCTAGGAAGGTAAATCAGCCGGGTATTAGGGTTCTTCCTAAGGGAAAAGCCGTGAAAGCAGCCATGTTGTGGCACTTCTGCACTCCCTTTGGGATGCCTTTGGCAGATGAAGTAAGCCTGGAACTCAGGGCTTCCTGGTTAAAGAAATCCAAGCCCTAGGCTGAAGCCTAACCCTAACCCTAGGCAGATAAATCAGCCTAGGTATAGGGATGGTGCCAAGGAAAAAGCTGTGAAAGCTGCCATGTTGTTGCACTTTTGTACTCCCCTTGGGATGCCTTGAACAGCTGCAGTGTGCCTGGAGCTAAGGGCTTCCTAGTTTTAAAAATCCTAGCCCTAGACCTAAGCCTAACAGTAACCCTGGGAAGGTAAATCAGCCTGGTGTTAGGCGTCTTGCCAAGGAAAAAGCCGTGAAAGCAGCCATGTTGTGGCACTTTTGCACTCCCTTTTGGATGCCTTTCACAGCTCCACTGTGCCTGGAACTCAGGGCTTCCTGATTTTAAAAATCCTAGCCCTAGGCCGAACCCCAACCCTAAGACGAGAAAGGCAAATCAGCCAGGAATTAGGCATGTCCCCAAGGAAAAAGCTGTGGAGGCAGGCATGTTGTGGTACTTTTGCGCTCTTCTTGGCTAGTCCTTCGCAGCTGCTGTGTTCTTGGAACTCAGGGCTTTCTGGTTAATAGAGCCCTTACCCCAGACGTAACTCAAACCTTAACCCTAGGAAGGAAAATCAGCCTATGGTTCGGGATGGTCTCATGGAAATATCAGTGGTGGCAGCCAAGTTGCGTCACTTTTGCGCTCCCCTTGGGATGCCTTTCGCAGCTGCAGTGTGCCTGGAGCCCAGGGCTTCCTGGTTTTAAAAGTCCTAGGCCTAAGCCTAACAGTAACCCTAGGAAGGTAAATCAGCCGGGTATTAGGGTTCTTCCTAAGGGAAAAGCCGTGAAAGCAGCCATGTTGTGGCACTTCTGCACTCCCTTTGGGATGCCTTTGGCAGATGAAGTAAGCCTGGAACTCAGGGCTTCCTGGTTAAAGAAATCCAAGCCCTAGGCTGAACCCTAACCCTAACCCTAGGCAGATAAATCAGCCTAGGTACAGGGATGGTGCCAAGGAAAAAGCTGTGAAAGCTGCCATATTGTTGCACTTTTGTACTCCCCTTGGGATGCCTTGAACAGCTGCAGTGTGCCTGGAGCCCAGGGCTTCCTAGTTTTAAAAATCCTAGCCCTAGGCCTAAGCCTAACAGTAACCCTGGGAAGGTAAATCAGCACGGTGTTAGGTTTCTTGCCAAAGAAAAAGCCGTGAAAGCAGCCATATTGTGGCACTTTTGCACTCCCTTTTGGATGGCTTTCACAGCTCCACTGTGCCTGGAACTCAGGGCTTCCTGATTTTAAAAATCCTAGCCCTAGGCCGAACCCCAACCCTAAGACGAGAAAGGCAAATCAGCCAGGAATTAGGCATGTCCCCAAGGAAAAAGCTGTGGAGGCAGCTAGGTTGTGGTACTTTTGCGCTCTTCTTGGCTAGTCCTTCGCAGCTGCTGTGTTCTTGGAACTCAGGGCTTTCTGGTTAATAGAACCCTTACCCTAGGCGTAACTCAAACCTTAACCCTAGGACGGAAAATCAGCCTATGGTTCGGGATGGTCTCATGGAAATATCAGTGGTGGCAGCCAAGTTGCGTCACTTTTGCGCTCCCCTTGGGATGCCTTTCGCAGCTGCAGTGTGCCTGGAGCCCAGGGCTTCCTGGTTTTAAAAGTCCTAGGCCTAAGCCTAACAGTAACCCTAGGAAGGTAAATCAGCCGGGTATTAGGGTTCTTCCTAAGGGAAAAGCCGTGAAAGCAGCCATGTTGTGGCACTTCTGCACTCCCTTTGGGATGCCTTTGGCAGATGAAGTAAGCCTGGAACTCAGGGCTTCCTGGTTAAAGAAATCCAAGCCCTAGGCTGAAGCCTAACCCTAACCCTAGGCAGATAAATCAGCCTAGGTATAGGGATGGTGCCAAGGAAAAAGCTGTGAAAGCTGCCATGTTGTTGCACTTTTGTACTCCCCTTGGGATGCCTTGAACAGCTGCAGTGTGCCTGGAGCCCAGGGCTTCCTAGTTTTAAAAATCCTAGCCCTAGGCCTAAGCCTAACAGTAACCCTGGGAAGGTAAATCAGCCTGGTGTTAGGCTTCTTGCCAAGGAAAAAGCCGTGAAAGCAGCCATGTTGTGGCACTTTTGCACTCCCTTTTGGATGCCTTTCACAGCTCCACTGTGCCTGGAACTCAGGGCTTCCTGATTTTAAAAATCCTAGCCCTAGGCCGAACCCCAACCCTATGACGAGAAAGGCAAATCAGCCAGGAATTAGGCATGTCCCCAAGGAAAAAGCTGTGGAGGCAGGCATGTTGTGGTACTTTTGCGCTCTTCTTGGCTAGTCCTTCGCAGCTGCTGTGTTCTTGGAACTCAGGGCTTTCTGGTTAATAGAACCCTTACCCTAGGCGTAACTCAAACCTTAAGCCTAGGAAGGAAAATCAGCCTATGGTTCGGGATGGTCTCATGGAAATATCAGTGGTGGCAGCCAAGTTGCGTCACTTTTGCGCTCCCCTTGGGATGCCTTTCGCAGCTGCAGTGTGCCTGGAGCCCAGGGCTTCCTGGTTTTAAAAGTCCTAGGCCTAAGCCTAACAGTAACCCTAGGAAGGTAAATCAGCCGGGTATTAGGGTTCTTCCTAAGGGAAAAGCCGTGAAAGCAGCCATGTTGTGGCACTTCTGCACTCCCTTTGGGATGCCTTTGGCAGATGAAGTAAGCCTGGAACTCAGGGCTTCCTGGTTAAAGAAATCCAAGCCCTAGGCTGAAGCCTAACCCTAACCCTAGGCAGATAAATCAGCCTAGGTATAGGGATGGTGCCAAGGAAAAAGCTGTGAAAGCTGCCATGTTGTTGCACTTTTGTACTCCCCTTGGGATGCCTTGAACAGCTGCAGTGTGCCTGGAGCTAAGGGCTTCCTAGTTTTAAAAATCCTAGCCCTAGACCTAAGCCTAACAGTAACCCTGGGAAGGTAAATCAGCCTGGTGTTAGGCTTCTTGCCAAGGAAAAAGCCGTGAAACAGCCATGTTGTGGCACTTTTGCACTCCCTTTTGGATGCCTTTCACAGCTACAGTGTGCCTGGAACTCAGGGCTTCCTGATTTTAAAATCCTAGCCCTAGGCCGAACCCCAACCCTAAGACGAGAAAGGCAAATCAGCCAGGAATTAGGCATGTCCCCAAGGAAAAAGCTGTGGAGGCAGGCATGTTGTGGTACTTTTGCGCTCTTCTTGGCTAGTCCTTCGCAGCTGCTGTGTTCTTGGAACTCAGGGCTTTCTGGTTAATAGACCCTTACCCTAGGCGTAACTCAAACCTTAACCCTAGGAAGGAAAATCAGCCTATGGTTCGGGATGGTCTCATGGAAATATCAGTGGTGGCAGCCAAGTTGCGTCACTTTTGCGCTCCCCTTGGATGCCTTTCGCAGCTGCAGTGTGCCTGGAGCCCAGGGCTTCCTGGTTTTAAAAGTCCTAGGCCTAAGCCTAACAGTAACCCTAGGAAGGTAAATCAGCCGGGTATTAGGGTTCTTCCTAAGGGAAAAGCCGTGAAAGCAGCCATGTTGTGGCACTTCTGCACTCCCTTTGGGATGCCTTTGGCAGATGAAGTAAGCCTGGAACTCAGGGCTTCCTGGTTAAAGAAATCCAAGCCCTAGGCTGAACCCTAACCCTAACCCTAGGCAGATAAATCAGCCTAGGTACAGGGATGGTGCCAAGGAAAAAGCTGTGAAAGCTGCCATGTTGTTGCACTTTTGTACTCCCCTTGGGATGCCTTGAACAGCTGCAGTGTGCCTGGAGCTAAGGGCTTCCTAGTTTTAAAAATCCTAGCCCTAGGCCTAAGCCTAACAGTAACCCTGGGAAGGTAAATCAGCACGGTGTTAGGTTTCTTGCCAAAGAAAAAGCCGTGAAAGCAGCCATGTTGTGGCACTTTTGCACTCCCTTTTGGATGCCTTTCACAGCTGCAGTGTGCCTGGAACTCAGGGCTTCCTGATTTTAA